>NW_004955443.1:13080968-13129633 GCF_000276665.1 Chinchilla lanigera | reverse complement strand
TTCGCAAATCTATAAATGTTATACACCATATCAATGGAGCCAAAGACAAAAACGACATGATCATCTCAATAGATGCAGAAAAAGCTTTCCACAAGGTCCAACATGCATTTATGATAAAAAACTTTACAGAAAATAGGAATAGATGGTCTTCACCTTAACCTGATCAAAGCCATCTATGACAGTCCAACAGCCAACATCATTCTCAATGGACAAAAACTGAAAGCTTTTACTTTAAAATCGAGAACAAGACAAGGATGTCCACTGTCACCACTCCTGTTCAATATAGTTTTGGAACCACTAGCCAGAGCAATAAGACAGGAGAGAGAAATAAAAGGAATAGGATAGGAAAGGAAGAAGTAAAACTATCACTATTTGCAGATGACATGATACTTGACATGGAAGACCCAAAAATTCCACAAGAAGACTCCTTGAATTAATCAACAAATTGAGCAGTGTAGCTGGATACAAAGTCAACACCCATAAATCGATAGCATTCCTATATACAAACAAAAAAAACACTGACAGAGAAATTAAGGAAACCATACCTTTCACAATAGCATCCAAGAAATTGAAACATTTAGGAATCAGTCTAACAAAAGAAGTCAAAGATCTCTTTAATGAAAATTACAATATTCTGAAAAAAGAGATTGAAGAAGATTTCAGTAAATGGAAAAATATTCCTTGCTCATGGATAGGAAAAACAAACACCGTGAAAATGCCCATACTCCCAAAACTGCTGTACAGATTCAATGCAATTCCCATTAAAATACCATTAGCATACCTCACAGTTCTTGAGAAAACATGCGTTACATTCATCTGGAACAAAAAGAGACCCAGAATAGTAAAAGCAATCCTGGGCAACAAGGACAAGTCAGGTGGAATTACAATCAATGACCTGAAATTATACTACAAAGGTACTGTCATAAAGTCCACCTGATACTGGCTAAAAAACACACCTGATGATCAATGGAACAGACTGGAAGAAACAGCCACAACCAAAACCACACTCAGCCACCTAATCTTTGATAAAGGGGCCAAACAAACTCACTGGAAGAAAGGTAACCTCTTTAATAAATGGTGCTCGAAAAATTGGCTTGCTACCGGCCAAAGACTGAAAACAGACCCAAGCCTATCACCATGTACCAAACTCAAGTCAAAATGGTTCACAGATCTCAATATTAAAACAGAAAAGTTAAATCTATTGGAAGAGAAATTAGGTAAAAACCTTGAAGACATAGGGGTAGGCGGAGAGTTCATGAAAAAAACCGAATTGCACATGAATCAACAACTCAGATCTCATCCTACTGAAAACTTTCTGTACATCTAAAGAAATCACCAGCAGAGTAAAAAGAAAATCCACAAACTTGGGAAAAATGTTAGCTGACTGTCCCTCAGACAAAGGGCTTCTATCTAGAACACATAAAGAATTAAAAAATATCAGCCCCTCCAAATTCAAAGACCCAATCCAAAAATGGGCAGCTGAGATGAATACACACTTCTCAGATAAGGAGATACAAATGGCAAATAAATACATAAGAAAGTGTTCAGCATCATTAGGCATTTGAGAAATGCAAATTAAAACAACACAGATTCCACCTTACCCCAATAAGAATGGCTAACATTAAGAAATCAACCAATAACAAATGCTGGCGAGGCTGTGGAGAAATAGGAACCCTTCTCCACTGTTGGTGGGAATGCAGACTGGTGAAACCACTGTGGAAATCATTTTGGAGATTCCTCAGAAAACTAGGTCTAGAGGTCCCATTCAACCCGGATATCCCCCTGCTGGGTATTTTGCCAGAAGATCTAAAAACATCATATCACAGCAATATATGTGCAGCTATGTTCATAGCAGCAGAATTTGTAATTGCTAAATTATGGAAGCAACCCAAATGTCCATCCACCGAGGATTGGATAAAAAAAATTGTGGTACTTTTATATAATGGAATATTACACAGGTATAAAGAAAGATAAACTCGAGACTTTTATAGGTAAATGGTCACAAGTAGAGACCATACTCATGAGTGAAATAAATCAGATGTACATGTGCAAGCACCGCATTGTTTCACTAGTGTGAAACCTTAAAGAGTTCATTTAAACTCGGAGGCATGGTAGACATTGTGAAATGATAGGAAAACACTCAAGGTTAAAGGGCAATTGGGATGTGGGAAAAGACAAAAGAAGGAGAAATTTTGTATGTATGTCTATACAGGATAGTTAACATAGTTGTTCTATTGTCTTCTATTTCTTTGCTAAAAGAAGCTGTCAGTGAGTCCTTGTTTGATCAATATTGCATGTCTCCGTTTTCATGAGAAACCACTTTGAAGATATCAATATGTAATACAACAAGCATTGTTAATTTCTTACCACTTTGTTTGTAACTCTGTATTGTCTGTACTATTCTTTTGCTATTTTGTAAAATGTTGTCTGTCTTTTAATGTTTTCCTCCTTTTATTTTTAAAACACACACACAAAAAAGAGTGAGGGTATTTTGAATCTGTCTTAGAATTAGACCAACTACAATAGAGAAAGTCCTTACACTTTAGCACAGATTTTAAAAAGCATATATTCAAGCCTTCAAATAGTTCAATATTTATTTTTGATGTGTATATTGAATAGAAAAAAATGAGCAGCAGCACCAGCAGCAGCAGCAGCAGCAGCAGTGAAGAAGAAGAAGAAGAAGAAGAAGAAGAAGAAGAAGAAGAAGAAGAAGAAGAAGAAGAAGAAGAAGAAGAAGAAGAATTCACAGAGCAGTATTTCACAAATACATTTACATTTGCTCTTCATAGAAAAATTAAGTAGTTTTAATATAGCTATTTTAGTAGAAATGAAATACAGAAGTTTTAAGTGAACGCTAGAATTCTGCTTGTGGAAAAATATATATTCAAAGACAAGTCAGATTTCAAATGTATTATGCTTTACTTTACAGAGATTTGTTTATTATAAAGAATTTATTGTTACCAGAATGTCTCCTTTCACTGTAGATACAGAGTCAAAGCAAGGACTTTTAATGCCTTATGCTGCTATAAAGTATGACTATATGAGTCTCAAATAGTGTGAGTATTAACATAAGAATATCATGTAAGATGAACTGAATCATGGTCTGTTACATCTGTGAAGCAAAATAGAGCTGAGTGTTAGAGATCAGAAAACAAACAAAGGACTCCAAATTCAGGGCTCTTGTAGCTATAAGGTAAATTATTTCTCTTTAGAAGACTCTCTAATGGCTAGATTTGTGAAAATTAGCCTTGCCCCTTTGCTAAACACCTGGAAGCTCTTGATGACCTACTTACATTTCTAAATAGATTCCTTAGCATTTTATGTCAGGAGTTCTATCAAGAGTAAAACAGTATAACTCCTCATACTTTCTTAATCTGCCCACTGTCCAAACAATTTAATTGCTGAAAAACTGTGCCAGGTTCTTATCTCTGCTTTTGCTTTTTAAAGTTAGCTCACTACTATAATGTAGCTTCATTACCAGAGCACAAAGCAAATGAGGTATCATTAAATGCTGATCCACAGGGAGATGGAAATAGCTTAAGACAACATAACCTCTGCTTCAGGATGATACTTTTCAATAAAAATTTTACCTTTGGAATTTTTCTGCTAAGTTAAAGAAATTTACAACTTTAAAGACTCATTGTTCTTAATATATTGCTTGAAAAAACCTGTACAATGAATCTCAATGATGGTCCATAGGAGAATTCCCCTTGAACAGGATTTTAGGCTTAGTTCATACAATGTTGATTTTTGTTTGTTGGCTTTCTGTGAAAAATTGTGTTATATGGTTATGTACTATGTACTTTACTCCCAGTGGCCTTGGGATTTCTCACAAATGATATATTCACCTCATTTTCTCAGTAAAAATCATATCACCATTTTCTAAGAATTCAGATATCAAAATGAAGAGCCCTACAAATCTTGTAATCATTATTATATTTTTAAATGAGGAACTAAGTATATTCAAGACTAAGAAAAGCATAAAATAAAGAATTAGATAAGGTATAAAAGAAATGGCAGAGAAAGAGAGGAACTAAGATGCTAATTTCTTGCCATTAGAGTTTTCTGAAATTCTTTGATTTGGCATATACATAGATTTACAGACATTATGTCTCAATTTTGACATTTGGATAAGAAAATTAAAAATAGGTATCTCTGAAAGCAGTTGTAGGAGAATTCTTCTCTAACTGTGGCTTACGACACATACATTTTGATTAGAGAAGCACCAAATATGAATCTGTATGATTCTAGGTAAACTTTTACTCTCAAATATAACCAAATACACTGATAAAAGTAGAGAAGAGAGTACTATAGTTATTGGCATAGGGTTAATAAAAACATCATTTTTATTACATAAGATAATCATAGAATTTTCAACTTTTATGTTTTCTAAAATTAATCAGATATATATGTATTAGAACGTAGTAGGTTACAAGTTTTTAAAGAAAGTCTTACTGTGTTTACTTGTATTTGTGTATTTTGATATCTAATTCTGCTTTAAAGTTATCATTTGGAATCATTCTACTATTAGCAGAAAGATACTGGTTTATTAGAAAATGATACTCCCTGGAGAATATCAACACAGAAGTTGTCAATTCTGACGAATTTAGTTTACTTCCTAGTTTTGATATGTGGAGCCAAGTTTCCTTCAAGTAGCCAAAATAACAAAACAGTGAAAATGTTATACAATATTTAAAATAAAATTATTTACTGGTATCAACTTGGCATATGTGGAAATAATGCTACATCATTATGAAATTCTATTATATATTAATTTGGATTTTGGCACATGTATATTTTTCTGACAGTATTCCTATCTAGCACTTTGTTTCTTTCTGATTTATTACTGATTCATTAATTACATATTGCTACCTGTCAAACAATACCAACTAATAATTTTTAGTCAGTTTGAAAGAGCATGGAAGTGACACCAATGTCAGAAGTTTGAAATTATTGATTCCCACAAACACAAATTAAAAGAATCCTCTCAAAAACAGTTGCTTTGGAGATTGTGGCTGAATTAATTCTATTATTTCAATACATATGCAACAATATACATGTGCTTTTCTTTCTAAACATGTTATTCACACATTATAAAAAAAAATGACCTTTAGCATTAGAGGACTTTATTGAAAAAATCATAACACCTTAACTGTAAAAAGTGAATAAATCAGTAGACACCCATTGTGGTAAGTTAGAAATTTACTTGTGGATGACTTATGAATCCATAAATAAGTTATTTATTTCTGAAAATAACTCATTAGACAATTAGACTAAATAGCTAGAATCTCAAAAGGTAGTGTTATGCTGTAGGAGACAAAAGTTTAAGTTGCATAATGGAAAAATATTAAAAATCACACTGAAACTTTTTTAAAGCTCCTACAAACTTTCTGGAAATTCTGGAAACTTTGTAGATTCTCTACAAACTTTCTAGAGATTAAAGACCACTCTTTAACTCTCTAGGTCTATCATCCTTCCTACAGATACTCAGAGAGTGGGGTGAAGATTCTGTTCTTATGTCATCTGGAATAGGTGTCTTCTTTGGATCACTCAGGAAAAGAAATTATAGGTGACTCTTGCCTGAGCAAGGACATGCTTTGGAATGGAACTGATTTGTGACTCTTCCCCTACATTCTTTAGTCACAACTGGTAGGGCTGTAAGGCTTATTCAGGAAAGTTTGGTGAAAGAAGGTGAGGCATTCTAGAAATCTTTGTGAGCAGTGATTACATGCATATTTTGCTTTTGTAGGGCTGGGGATATAGCTCAGTGGCACAAGTGCATGCCTGGCAAATGCAAAGTCGTGAGTTCGATTCCCAGTAAAAATAAAGAAAAAGTTCTTGTAGCTGTAACTTCCTGTGGTAGTCATATGTCCTGAAATTTTCCTAGTAAATGCATGGGTCAAAGTTAAGTTGAACAAAAATAAAAGAGTGAGATGTTCAGCATTTTAAAGACATATAAATCCATTTCCTCAGTGTGCAGTCGTAAAGAAACCTGTCCTTGAAGTTAGGTAGGACGGCAGATATCGTTCCTGAATCATAATGAAACAAACTGAGGATCAAAGTAATAAAATTAAATAATTAAATACTTTCTAAAACTTAAAACCGGCTGCTCGGAGGCAGATTCACATTTGAATCTGAATTCTAATCAAAACTTCTTTTCCACAAGACTGTATCTAACATGAATGTAAATAACTCCAAATTACTAAGGGAACATATTGTCGAGGAACATTAAAGCATTATGAAGAATTTTAATAAAATTAAGTACTTTTACTTACATTTAAAAACATCAGTTTCTCAAATTGGATGTTACATTTAATTGTATCTGCTCCGTGCATAAAGTTCAAGGCAAGGGGCTGGGGATTTAGCTCAGCGGCACAGCGCCTGCCTGGCAAGCGCAAACTCGTGAGTTCGATTCCCGGTACCGGAAAAAAAAAAAAAAAAAAAAAAAGTTCAAGGCAAGATATGACATCGTTGCGGAGTTGCCTTTGTTACACTACACACATGACCCCAATTAAACTCTGCTCCTCCTAGATTGCCCCCAAAAGCTAGTACATAAATCTGTAAGAATCTGCACAGTACCTCTAGAAAACTCTAACTTGTAAGACACAACAAGAAGGGCCTTACTTGCAGATCGGATACCTGAGACTCAAGGAAGTCAATCCGTTTTCTCACTGCTACTTTACCTATCGATATTAATGTTGAAACATAGATCAGATCTAAACCGAAGCCTTAACCCAAAAAATACATGCAATATTGAGTAAAATTAAATAAGTCATAATTGATCTATTTGGGGAAGTCATCTTAGAGCCATTCCAGTAACAAAAGTCATACAAGATGATTTTAAAAGCTAAACTCTTGACCACTCATCTTTCCCATCCCTATAGATGTTTTATATTTTTCCTAGTTCTCAGAAAAGAACAAATACACTCACATAGCTCCCCCTTGGAACACCACAGTACTCCCCCATTTATAAGAGAAAATACAAATTCTGCAGTACGAAGTAATTAGTTTTGCACCTGGCTTCCACTGGCTTCTCCAGGTTAGTGGAGATTTCACAGCCCTGTTACAGCCACACAGAACTCTTTCATCTCTGCACTCATGATGTTATTTCACAATTCTATGACTTTGCAGTTGTCTCTTCCTCACCTTCCAGGCCTTTCATGTCCTTTCCATACCTCATTACAAATGATGCTCATCGTTTAAAACTTTCCCATCTCACAGGGAAAAATTTGAGTGATCCTCTAGTACATGTATTTCATTATTAAAGTTTTACCAGAGCCTACTGCAATTTTCTTGTCTCTCCTGAATAGACTGCTTGTGAGAAGGCCACTCATTTAATGCATGCTTTTTGCCAAGTGACATTAGAACAGTTGATACCTGGTAGCTGCTTAATATATTTTGTACAAGAACTAAAACTTTGGTGAATTATAACTCCTCTCAATAACACAGCACTTTACAGATCACAAAACACTTACCATGTTGTATATAAACTCTGCCCATATAATGCTTGTGTACTTTTAATTCTATTTTTTTATTTTAAAGAAAAGCAAAATAAACAATAAAAATAATGGTATAAAAGTTCAAAGCAAGATTATAGGAGAGTAACAATTGTTAATACGTTGTCTATTGTTATCTTCAAAGTAGTTACTCATATTATAAGATATGGGCATGAAAAATTGATCAAACAATATAGGCATATAAATTTCAAAGAGCAAATGACAATTAGTAGTTTAACTATCTTAGCTACCATACAGATATATATATATATATATATATTTTTTTTTATGGGGTTGGTTCTGTGTGTTTATTGAGGAAGATGAATTAATTGGAGTGGTTTTGAAAGAGTCCCATGACTAAAGTAAACTAATAGTAACAGGAAAATGGGTAACATTGAGATAACTTTCCTGATACACCTATTCTTTCTCCTGACTTATCCGGTAGTGTTACTCTCTCCTTCTAAATGGCATGCCCACAGCAGCACAGCAGTAATCTAAACTAGCAGCTAGACACATTTTCTCAAACTGTAGAAAATGAGGATTTCAAGACTGCACACCAATTTCCCTTTGCAAGGTGTTTCACTCATTATGTTCACTGACCTTATTTCCACTGTGTTAGTTTATATTGCTCTCCGCTTGAGGAGCTTAATGAGTGCTGAATTCCACTGGGTATTCTGATTACAATATCCCCACACATGTGCACCTTTTTAGGCTAAAACAGATTACCATGGGTCTGAAACAAAGTGAGTTGCTTTTCTTTGTGGGGGAGGACTCTTCCACCTGAATTTTATAGTTTTTCTCCAATTATGGGTTTCTCTACCCAAATTATAATATTTATAACAAATAAAATAGTATGTCAAGAATAAATTCATATATCCTTCTTCAGCTTAGCTAGTAATAGAAGGAGCATGAGATTTTGACTGATACAACTATTTCTACCTCCACTCCTTACACTTTGTTTGACATTGGGAAAGTCTCTAACCATGCTCAGCCTCAAGTTCTCCTGCTAAATGTGGAGACTAATTAGATACAGATTGTGCCAGAATCAAGAGAGAAGATAAATGTAAATGTGCCTTTTTGTATTCAAAGCTGTATATGAATTTCATACTACCAAATTATTTATGCACTTTGTCATTGTTTCTTGCTAAATCCTATTCGGGTATTGACCTGCTGGCGCTGAGTGCAGTGACAGGATATAATTAAGTAAACCTGACAACTAATTCGTACTTTTTAGTGGAAGCCTTAATGGGTGACATTGGGAAGCTCACAGTAACTCACCTCAAACTAGCTCCTGTCACTAGAATAAAGAGTTTCTGGGAACCATCTTTGTTTCAAGAAACTGAGGATGAATATCTCACTTCCTGTCAAGCTGTCTCTCTTCTTTTGCATGTTTTAATTCCTTCCTTTACTCCAATACCAGACTGACTTTTACATCTCTTGAAGATTTATTGTTTTTATTTATTGCAAATTCTGTCAATATCTCTATAATATCACAATCAATGTGAGCAAACTGGAAATAAAGTGCTGACCAAATTCTAAGTTATGAAATGAAGAAGACTGCAATCTAATTTGACATTTACCAAACATATGCCTTCTATTCTCAGATTTATTTACAATCTGTGAAACATTATCTGTTGCATTTCAAAGCAAATTAATCAACTGCTTATAAGGTATGATGCCTCTAAACTGAACATACAATAATTCCTTACCTATCACAGGAGTCACGTTCCAGAGACATTCACCATAGGTGAAAATCCTCAAAGCAGGGGCATTATACCTATTTTATTGTTTATATTTTAAGGCTTTCTAAACACTTCCCACACTCCTATAAACCTTTTCCAGTCTCTTATTAATCTTTTCTACACTCTTATGAATACTTCATATGCTCTTAAACACTTTCTACACTCTTAAATCTACATAATTTTAACATGTAAAATTCAATATGGATACTCACCAGTGAAGTACACTACTTGAATGAGGAGAGATGCTGAACGTATGGACACAGTGTGGGAGAGCAAACAGACCAATGCTGTAGTCACTGAGCCAGTCAGCACCCAGGTTACAGAATACAGCTCTGTGGTTTGTTGCCTTCCATTCCATCAGCCAAGAGTGTGCAGTGTACAGTCTCACTCTGGCAAACTTGGGCAAGTGGTAGTGGTGTACTGCATTTCCGTGGTGCACAGTAAGGTACTTATACACTGATGAAATATATACTGTATTTTATTTCAATTTAATATTATTTTAATAGGTTTGAATTAACATTTTAATATTTTTAATATTGTTTTAAATTTTTAGGCAAAAAATTAAGACCATAAATATTATATAAGCACCTATATACTAAAATCCAGGGTATAGCAAAAACTCCATGATACAGAATTAGATATATTGAAAAAAAAAAAACCACAATACAGTGAAGCTGCAACAAGTGAGCTGTGACATAGCAAGGTATCACTGTACACCATAACCTCAAAGTCTTCTCTTGGGAAAAGAAACCCATCTTTCCTCAAACCTTACTATTCTCTCATATTTCCTAATTCAGTGGTAGCACAATCACTTAATTAACTGCCAAACCATAAACATAGAGACATCCTTGATTTCCTTCACTTTATTTGATTAAGTCTTGTTTTCTTTAGTGGGGGGTAATGGGAATCAAACTCAGGACCTTGCGCTTGCTAGGCAGGCGCTTGTGCCACTGAGCTAAATCCCCAGCTCCTATGTGATTAAGTCTTATGAAGTATATTTTCTTCATACCTGAGTAATTCCTCTCTTATCTTTTCTCTTTCTCTCTCTGTCTTAGTTCAAGGCTTTTCACTAATTTTGTGTATATCTGTATTGCTTCTTCATCTCTCCTTCTGTTCACATCCTCGCTCCCCTTCAATCACTCTTCTACTTGAATCCTTTTGGAAGTACACTAACCTTGCCATGTTCTCTCCTATTTAAAAATGTTCAGAGGTTGCTTCTAGCTCTTAGATTGTACGTAGTTTGTGATCTAGCTTTTCTGCTCTTTACTTTATCACCATCATTTTCCCATAATCTCACTCCCCATCACAGTATTCCTGATTTCAGAATGTTTTTTCTATCTGAAAAAAAGTCACATTCTTCCACAGTTGTGTCACAATCATTCTTCAAAACCTGGAATTATTCCTAAATCTTGGAAGATTTTTGAAATCAGTCATCTTTTCACCATTTTGATCCCATGCTTACCCTCCATAGTTTCAGATAACCAGAACTAGAATATATGTATCTAGATCATTCTTTATTCATTCACTTCACATTATTTAGTATTATTGTAAAGTATATTTAATGTAGGCATGGTTCTAGGCATGAGAGATGTAGTTTTGAGGTTAACCAAGAACTGAATCTTTTCCCATATGAAGCTTATATTCCTTTGAATGAACTAAACAATAAATAAAAGTGATAGGATATTTAGCTCAATGTCAGATACATTTGTCATGATTTAAAGTGGAACAGGGGAAGAAGAGAGTATCATTAGGTCATAGAAATGGGAGCATATTCAGACCTCTCTAGAGAAATGACACTTGCTAAGGACCTAGGGAAAGAACATTATCTATGAGCACATCAAAACCTCAAGCCCTGAAGCTCTTATGCTGCTTTTGAAAAAAAAAAAAAAAAGAATTATTAGGTATGTATTTGTGGGAGAACTAGTTGACAATGGTTGGAAATAAGATCATAAATGTATTCAGAAGACCTTAACTTCTTGTATAAGTCATACATGTTTTTCTTATAGACTTCTCATAGTCAGAAGTGTAAGTGCTGTCAGAGTGCATACCCAGTTCCAGCACGTTTATTCAATTATCCAACTCTTGGATGTAGAGAAAATACTCACAGAAACTTAAAAAGTTCAATAGTAAGGAGTTTTTATTTAATGAAACAGTTAAAAAAGCCTACTGCATGTGTCCTCTAAAATTTGAGGGAGAAAGAGCTTTTCCTTGTTTTTTCTTTAAAAGTCTATTTTTCTTGTTAAGGAATTTATTTGTCTTTACTAAATGGGTTACTACATACATTCACAGTTTTAATAGAGTGTAATTAAAGGAAACATATTGCTCTTCCAATGATGATTGTAAAAATTTGGGTATTTTCCACTTGACCAGTTGTAAGGCTTTTGAAAATATGTGTGTGTGTTTATGTCTGTGTGTTTATTCTTGAGGTTATGCAACATCTGCACTTCCTTAAAGGGATAGTCATTTCCTTCTGTGGACACAACGCTTTGAATGTCAGTCCTCCACTCTGCATGGATTCTATGTGAAGAGAGACTTTGTGCTTTTTTGCTGGAATATGAATTTCTTCATCTCTACCTCTCACTGGCTGACTTTCAGAAGTGTCCCCGGTTTACTACGGCTTTTAGTTTTCTCTAAATGTTTTTAGTCTTCATTAAGCTCTGTGAAGTCCAACAAAAAATACGAATTTATGTAACTAGAGAACAGAGAAATCATGGCATATAAAGATATCAGGATCCTTGGAGAGACTGTGAAGTTGATTAGGCCTTGAAAGAACAAGGTGAAGAGAAAGTCCTGCTAGGTGAGAAAGCTCCTGCTGAGCTTAAGAGTAAACTGTACGATCAGGTAGACCTAGTTTTGTATTTTATTTCTGAAATATGCTGCCTGTTTAATTTGAACTGACACCTGCATCACCTCCCCCTTCCACAAAAGGGAACCAGTAATTTGCATTTCTTATGATCATTATGAATATCATTTTAGGTATTAAAGGGCTTAATAACTAATATGTAACAATCTCAAAAATTACCAATGAATTGAAATGTGATTAAAAAATGATTCTTAAAATTCGTAAAAGGATTAAAAAGAGAAATAAAGATGATTTAACAGTAAAAAGCTATATTTGGTCAGTGACAAGTTCACTCTTATATCTTAGGTCCTCTCTTCATGTATTGTGCATTTATTTTGATGCTTTAGTAGTCACTTGTCTTCCCTAAAAGACTACGAGTTATTTAAATCAAAATCTGCAACCTGGTCATCCTTTGTTCCCATGCACAGACACATAGTGTCTTTTAAATCAAGTTTCCTGAATGAATACATTAAGATGTTAGGAAATGAGGGGCTGGGGATTTAGCTCAGCGGCAAAAAGCGCCTGCCTGGCAAGCGCAAGGTCGTGAGTTCGGTTCCCGGTACCGGAGAAAAACCAAAACCAAAACCAAAAAAAAACAAAAAACAAAAAAACAAAGATGTTAGGAAATGATAGTCCTCAGAAGTTAAAAATTGGCAACTATTTATACAGGCAATGAATGAGGAAATTAAGTAATGAAAATGGAGAACGGTCAAAGTGGCCTGATGTTGGAATGTAGAACAATCTCAGTGAGATAAAGACAAGTGATTACAGAAGCATTTCTCCGGAGTAGATAGACCCTGATAGAACCTAGACAAAAATGATAGAATTGAATGTAAAGATGATGATTGCTATTAGAAAGATAGAGTAAGGGAAGAAAAAGTGGTCTTCTATGTTAGCATTTATAGCAAGTACAGGACACAAAGTAAAAATAAAAACATAGTATATTGCTCCTGAGAATTTGGTAAAGAATGGAGTGAGAGTATTATAATTTACCTAAGGAAGTTGAGAAGTGCAATGAATAAGGATAAAAGTCCTGCCTTTGGATTTTAAGACAACCTTTAGGCATTACTTTTTCCACATTTGAAAATATGGAGGATAAATTAAATTTTTAAGAATGAAATTGCTGAGCTGCCACAAAAGAAGTGATAGCTATAATATAAATGTTGAGCTCTAAATTTTTATGGATTTAAAGCCTGGAAATATTACCATTTAGTAAGTGTGTAGTACACACAAGACAGAGGAAAACTGAGGTTTAGAGTGCATAAGGAAGTTTCCTATCCAAATATATAAGGTCAGGGACAAACAGTCTTTATACCTCAAAATTTACCTTTCCTCATTGAACATAACAAAGGAAACATAGAATAGTGTGAGAAAAGAAAGGTGAAGCCAGGTTTAGCAGAAATGAATATTCTATGAAAGGCTTATTAAATGGAAAGGGTGAAATGACAAAAGAAGTAGAAACAATAAAAACAAAATGTGACCATGCTCCCATAGTTGTCCGAGAATGGCTATGCTTGGAAAACCAGGTCATATTGTTTTGTCAACATCATTAAGTAGCACTTTTGCTACCCATATCTTTTGTGAGGATTAAAGTTCTTGGGTTCTATAAGCAGTCTTCTCCAACAGTGCTCCTAGCGCATTTGTATTGAAAAATTTCCAATGCTTTTAATGCTCAAGGGCTCATGTAGCTGACAAGATAATGACAGGGGCAAATTTAAACTGTTAAAAGTTTTTGCTGTGTTTGATCTTTCCCAGTGCTGATTTCAGCAAAGAGGGGCAAATGTTCATTACGTCAAATAGCATGTAAAACACAAAATATGATGCCAGGTTCTGAGACTTTCCCATTCAAATAGTCTCCCACCAAATCACAGGAATATGTCAAAGGTGGGGTCTGGGAAAGGGAAGTAAACGTTGGTTGAAATAGAACTAAGAAAGTGGTTATTCCTAACAAGCTTTACAACTTCACAAATTCTCATTTATGTGTAACAGTACACAATTTCATATTAACTGAAAATGGTGACAGCAAAAGGGATAATATTTGCTGCAATAAAATTGATCTTTCTTATATTAGAATGGTTTTATTCTTTGATTTTCATTTTGGTTGAGTGCTCAACCTAATGAAATGGTTACGGCAAACAAAATGCATTTGCATTGCACAATCATCTGTGATTTTGTTCAAGTTGGCTTTGAATAACCTGTTTTTTAATAAAAGAGCTTATTTAGTTACTCAGTATTAAACTGTTTGTTGTAATGTTAACAAGAGAAGAGAAAAGGTTAATTTAAAATGGCATTAAGAAAAAACTCAGCAAGGGAAAATGCAAGGTTTAGTCAAAATAGACAATTGGGAACAAATGGCAAGAAGCAAAATACACTAATTGAAAACCAGGCAGGACATTTTTCCATTTCCTTCTTTTTTAGTGCACTGATTAAAAAAATAGTTAATTAGTGCACATCACCAGATCTGCTCCACACTGGGAGTTTAACCTTGTAATTTCGTCATTTTTCAGAGAGGCAGGGTGTTTAATGAAAGCACCATTAAGTTATAATGCATAATGATGTGTATTGTGGATAGATGAGAGACTACTCAAAACATTGTTTTGTAAATTTTGTATGTTGCTAGCATTTATCTCCTACTTCATGTTTACCAAGTATTTCATTTCTGTTCAAAAATCTTTTTTCAAATCATGTGAAACACTTTTACTTTAACTCTATTAAAACACACAATATGTTTTCCTAGCAGTTAATATCATTTATAATTATTTACTGCATTTACTCTTAATTATACGGAGTTCTCTCCATTATATAGGAAATGTTACCATACCCACTATAACACTCTGATTCAACAATTGTTTCTAGGGTGGGAGTGTAGTTCAGTGGTATAGCATGTGCTTAGCGAGTATGAGGCTCTAGTTTCAATGCTTTCACTTAAAAAGAAGAGAAAAAACATATTTTAATTGCATGTTATGTGAATCACGGGTGAGGTTGAAAGTCTGTTCAAGGCTTTTATAATTTATTGGAGGAACCAGATATCTAATCACTTGTGTTCACTAAATCAAGGGAACTGGAAGTTCAATACTTGCAATAGATGTACATTGGTGAGGATTTCGTTGGGCACACCCTCAGACTTGCATTACTATGTATAAAATATCTTCAACTCTTAATGGTCCAGGGAAGGAATAAGTGCATGTGGATGAGTTGCAGTGATAAAAGGCAGCATTGATTGAATGTCTATTCTTCACCATACAGTGAGTATTCTTATGAAATATCCATTTTATGTCATACCTTCATAAAGAACTAATTATAATTATTTCCTGTTGTCAGAGAGGAAAACTGAGATTTAGAAGTCTAAGTGATTTTTCAAATACTGTGTAGCTAGATGACATGAAACTAGGATTCATATTTAAAAGACTGAAAATTTCATCTAGTGAAGCACACTTTCTGTTTCTCATATTGTGGTGTCAGAATGTCTCACTTAGTGATTACTTAACCAAGCCTTGTTTTGTGCTGGCTGCCCTCCTAGCAGAGCTAGCAGTTTCCCATTAGGTGTAAAGAATAATTTCCCACCTCTTCTTCTCCTTAGGGATTTCTCCCATCCCCTTTGGCTCATGAGGCACCTGAGCCAACAACAAAATAAATAAAATAAAGTGATCCAAGCAGAAGGGCTTTAGCTTTGCCCAGCTTCTTTATATAGTTAGGAGGGCAGCTGTTTCCGTGATGGGCAGAGTCCCTGGGGATGCTTTGGCTATGACTACCCATATGATAATGATTGCAGACTTCAGCTTAGGAGAAAGAAAGCATATTCTAACTGGGGCAAGTGAAAAAGAGGAGGTTGTGCATCCGGAGTATTTGGTAATTATAAAATTTCAGAGTTACAAGGGCACTTAAACGTCACTGTCCTTTATGTCAATAATGTCTGACCCAATGCAAGAGAGTAATTCTACATACCATCCCAGTTCAAAAATGAAAACCATTGTATCTTTAATAATCTATTTTTTTTTTGTTTTTCAAAATTGATACTAAAGTGGCAATACACTGCATAGAAAGATGTAGATGGTGTGATGTTAGCTCTGAATCAGAAATAAAACCCCAGCCTTGGGCCTGGCTTTCTCCAAATTTTTATGTATTCTTCCTTCTGAACTGGTCCAGTCTAGATACCTAGATAATTGTAACAAAACTGTTGCCATTATTTTGAGCTAGACACCATTATATGAAACTGCATTATCACCCATTATATTTGGGTTCGCAGACACCCGCAGGCTCAGGAAGTTGTCATTTAACCCTTGTCAAATTTTATTCCCTTGCCAGCTTCCTTCACTTTCACAGGGGCTTCCTCCCTGGCTTCCCTTAGTCGTTATAAATTTATCCACCCCTTCAGTTTCAGTTTTGCCGCATGGTATTTGATGAAAACACAACCAGATGACCAGAAGTTGAACTGTCCTTTTCCCATGATCAGTGCATGTGTACTGTTACAGATTTAGCTTAGATAGCCCCATCACAACGTGATGTCTCACTTCATTTACAGTAATCATGTATTCAAGTCATCCCTACTTGCCATATTTGAGCATTTTTTTAATGAACCAAAGCAAATTGAGCAACAGTTCCCCTTTATGACTAGGCTAATATTCACCCACTTTTGAGGTCCCCTAGAATGTCCGTGCACCTTGAGTTTCTCCAAACTGGAAACCAGTTCTCTTAGCTCCAATCCTGCATTGAACAGGAACACCATTGCCTATAATTAATTATTTTGATTTCAATATGCTTTTCCATTGCTAGTCTACAAAACTTGTAGAAGGCCATTTTCTTATTATTCTTTCTTATTAAAAGGACTTGTTTTTAACATCTTTCCAGACATAAAAGGAGGACTCACCCTCAGGAAATGTGCAAGAAAATGCACCATAGAAATCTGAACAAAAATGATGACAGCAAAAACACTTTCATTTTCAAATTTATTTCCAATATTTGGAATAATCTTCTTTTTATCTTAAAAAACCTTTAGTGTCATCAGCTAAGAGGATAAAGGAGATGTTTTTAAGCTCCTGGTGTTATCCAGAACATAATCTGTTTAGAAATAAAAGCAGCATTAGGAAAGTGGTTGAACAGGCTTTGCCTGGACTTTCCACAGTACATCAGTCTATGCACACTTAAAGAAATGAACTTTCTTTAAATCTTCTAATGGTTTTTGGAAGCACTCTAGTAAAACAACAGCTCCTCTCAGTTACTCAATGCATTAAATATATTTCTGCTCCAGTATCTTCTTGCTAAGTGTTACCTTTCTCCTAATTGGTTTTCTACTCACATGTATAGCTTCATAGCTGTAGGCAGAATATATTTTGTACAATTAAAGAAAAAGTATTTTAAATCCACAAAATTAAAATTTGGTTCCAGGCAACCTTCCAGTGTTTCCCAAACTGCTTTTCTCATTAAGCGATGTGTTACCGTTAAATGACCTCTATTTTTAATATTTGACTTCTCTTTTGTACACACATTAGACTCTGATACTCATTCATAAACCTGCCATTAGTCATTAATATTTAATGATAATCCATAGATTTAGGGACCTCTGTGACAGATTAGAGAACTTGAGGGTCAAGAACTGTCCAAGGTCCTACCACATAAAACCCCCATAATTTCTAGCACTTTCTGTGTGGCTCCCTTGGTCTCTTATTTGATCTCACCCTTCCGGCCCCACCCCTTAGCATCAAGACCCTCCCAGTGCTGCAATGCTTTCTTTCAAGGGGTATGTGCTATACCAAGTAATGGTGCTGGTGGCTGCTTTAAGGAGATATTTTCATGGAGAACAAGCACATATCTGCATCCTGTACTCTGATCAGAAAACAGTGTGGGCAGTCCTGTGGCTGTTAGTCCTTTCCTGGGCCTGAGAGAGCTGAGGTGGCAGTCATCTGGCCCTGGGTACTATAGTTTTCATTGTAATTTTCATATATTTTTCCTTGATTATATTAATTCCAAATTATTTAATTTCTTTGCTGTTATTTTGAAAGGTATTATTTCCCTAATTTTTCACTCATTGAGTTTATTTTTAGTGTATAAGAATGCTAAGGGTTTTTGAGTGTTTACTTTGTATTCCACTACAGTACCAAATTTGGGTATTAGCCCTAGAATTCTTTTGGTGGAGTTTTTGGGATCTTCTATATAGAGGATCATGTCATCAGAAAATAATGATAATTTAATTTCTTCCTATCCTATCATACCCTTTTTATTTCTTTCTCTTGTCTTATTTCTTTGGCTGTTTCAAGAACTATATTAAACAGAAGTGGTGATAATGAACATCCTTGTCTTTTTCCTGATTTTAGAGGGAAAAGTTTTAGTTTTTCTTTCTTTATTTAATATGATGCTGACAGTTGGTTTGTCATAGGTGTCTTTTATCAGACTGAGTTGTTCCTTCTATTCCTATTTTCTTTATTGTTTTCATCTTGGAAGGATGTTGGATGTTGTCAAATGCTTTTTATGTGTCTATTGATATGATCATTTGATTTCTATACTTGCTTCTGTTTACATGGTTTATTAAATTTATTGATTTGCATGTGTTGAACCATCCCTGCATCCATGTAATGAATTCTTGTTGGTCATGGAGTATGATCTTTTTGATTATATGTTGCATGCTGTTTGCCTGAGTCTTATTGAGGATTTTTGCATCTGTGTTCATTAAAGAGATTGATCTGTAGTTTTCTTTTTAGTCCTCTTCTGGTTTTGAAATCAGACTTATGCTTGCTTCCAGGAATGACTTTGGAAGTACTGTTTCCCTTTCAGCTTCATTAAAGTTTTTTCAGGGTACTGGTAATAGATATTTTCTAAAATTCATCTAGAATTTTGCGGTGAATCAATTTGGACCTCAGCTTTTCTTAGTTGGTAATTTTTTAAATTGTTTCTTCAGTGTCATTGACTCATACTGGCCTTTTGAGTGTTTTCATATTTTTCTTGTTTCAGTTTTGGTAGTTCACATATGTGTAGGGATTTGTCCATTTTGTCTGAACTTTCCATTTTATTAGAATACAGATTATCAAAGTAGTTATTGATAATCTGCTGGATTTCAGGTTAATCCATTGTGATTTCAATTTTTTCATTCTCAGTTGCATGGATTTGGGTCTTTTATTTCTTTACCTTGGTAAGATTACCTAAGTGTTTGCCTATTTTGTTTAATCTTTCAAAGAACCAACTCTTTGATTCATTGATTACTCTTGTTTCAATTCAGAGTTTTATTAATTTCTGCCCTAAACTTTATAATTTCCTTCCATTTATTACCTGTGTGTTTGGATTGATTTTGTTTTTCTAGGAGCTTGGGGTGCATCATTAGTCTATTTATTTGAGCTGGATCAGTTTTTCTGATGTGGGAATTCACTGCTCTGAGATTTTCTCACAGTACTGCTTTCATTGTGTCTAATATGTTCTGATATATCATACTGGCATTATTATTTGATTGTAGAACTTGTCTAAGTTCTTCTTAGACAACCTTAATTCAATATTAATTCAAATTCAATTCAATTCAATTCAATCTTAATTCAAAATTAATTCAAATTCAATATTAATTCAATATTAATTCAAATTAGACAATCTTAATTCAAACTTAATTGAAATTGTCTTAATTCTTAAGACAATCTTAATTGTCTAATTTCATCTGTGACTCATTGATAATCAAGAGAATATTGCTTAATTTCCATGTATTTGCACAGTTTATGTGGTCACTTTTGCTACTGATTTCTAGTTTCATTTCTCTATGATGTGATGATGTGCATGGGATTATTTTAATTCTTTTCTATTTATTTAAAGATGCTTTATTGGCTAGTATATGGTTTATGTTTGAGAAAGAGACATGTGCTACTGAGAATGTGTATTCTGTTTTTGGATGGAACACTTTGTAGGTGTCAATTAAGTCCATTTGTTTGAAGGTTTTCTTCAGTTCTGATATTTCTTTGTTCTTCGTCTAGTTAATCTATCTGTATATTTGTGTGAATAATAAGGTCCTCTTTTACTACTATATTGGGGTTTGTCTCATTTTTCATGTCCAATAGTGTTTGTTTTATGAAGTTGTGTGTGCTGGTGCTTGGTGCATATATGTTTATATTTGTTACCTTTTCCTGTTGAATTGTTCCCTTGACTAATATATAGTGACCTAGTTTGTGTCTTATGATCAGTATTAGCCTGAAATCCACTTTATGTGACATTAGGATTGCAACTCCTGCTTTTTCTGGGCTCTTGTTGAATAGAATATTGTGTTTTCATCCTGTGATTTTTAATCTGTGTTTCTTAATTAAATGTGTTTCTTCTATACTGCACATTATTGAGTTTTCCCTCCTTTTTTTTTTCCTGTAACAGGAATCGAACTCACAACCTCACACTTGCCAGGCAGGTGCTATGCCACTGAGCTGAATCCCCAACTCCGAGTTTTCCCTCTTGATCCATTTGGCCAAGCTACGTCTTTTGATTGAGAAAATGAGATCATTCACACTGAGAGTCATTACTGAGAGATACTGATTTATTCCCGTCATTGCATTATTTTTCTGTTGCTGCTTTTCTCATTTACACCCTTTTGCTTAGCTGCTTGTCTCAGCAAGTCAATTCATTCTTTTTTACTTACTAATACTGTTGGCTTAGTTGTCTCTTTCTATGATACCTTGAGAATTTTTTTTAATGTGGGTTTGGAGGTCATACATATTTTGAGGTGCTTCTTGTCATAGAAATACTTATTTCTCAATTAATGTTGAAGAAAAGCTTTACATCATACACAAGTAAGATTTGGAAGTTGTTATCTTTTAGGGCTTCTCCACTCTACTGTTTTCCACCTGCCTTTTACCCATGGTGTTTCTCTAACTCTCCCATTCCCAGTTTGCAACCTCTGGCTTCTCATTCTTCTAGGTGAACCTGAGCTCTGGAACCAAAAGCCCTGATAAGGTTGAACTGTTCAGCTGTCACAGCAGTAAGTATAGAGTGTGTGTGTGTGTATCTTATGTGAAGTTTATGATGTAGAAATGAGGACTTTGGTCTTTCATCTGGATTTCCTCATTCCAGGTAGGGGGTGGGATTGTCAAAAGGACGGGAAGGGAAGAGAAGAAAGCATATTCTCAGGGCTTTCAAAGGACTCCAGGACAACATTCTGTGACCCATTTTCCCCCTTCTGAAGTGGAGGGGAGCATTTTCTCAGGAGAATCTATCCACTTTCTCTCAACTCCCACCTACTAATTCACCCTTCTAGTTTAATACTACCTTCAATTGTGACTTAGAAACAGCTAAATCACCTGCTGAGATTGCTTTAATAATCTTACCCTGAAGCTCCATTCCCACTCTGAGCTAGTGTGACCCAACAATTTCCACTGGGGGTGTCCATGCACAATCCTAGCGTCTCAAGGTTGGGAAGCAACCTTGCCTGAGCTGTCGAATGCTAAGCATTTCCAGACAGTGCTCAGCCTCCAATATGTGACACTCTAACAGTCTTTTAAAATAGGTTATTCCAGTAGTTTTATTTGAGAGGTGAGAAACAAAGGAAAGAAAAGTCAAATAACTTGCATAGTTATAAAGAGAATGCCATGCCTCATAGATGAGAAAATCATGCGTCAAACTCCGTTCTCATGTTAGTCTCTGATTCATCTTTCCTTAGTTGAAGTTTAGAGAAGGTGTATGTCTCCCAAAGTACTGTAAGTAGTGTCTGATAAGAGTCGTCATTTCAGTCCAAATTTCAAAACTCTAATTCTAGCCTCATGTCTACTTAACTTCCATAAATTTCTTCATGGTGCTTAAAATAAATGTCATCAGCAAGTACAACACTGTATAACATAGTCATCAGCTCATCATCTTTCAAAACTTTTGTGTAAAAGGATTTTAAATTACCTTTCTATGAAAGCTGCATGTAAACAGTTGTCAGTTGGAGAAATTCACTGGGGAACATTTTCTTAACCTAGAATTTTGCAGAAGGAGAAATATTTGTATTTGGGGATTAAGGGGATTAACTTTCATTTTTCTCTTTAGCTGATATATTCTGGATTGACTTTCCTTACTAGTAGATAACATAGGTGATTGAAATGACAGCAAGATATATTAGTTTGTATGTCTAGATTAAAGAAAAAAACTAATGTGCAAAGAAGCTTAAGCATTTTTTATTTATTTCTAAAGTAAAACATGCTCCAGAGAAAAATCTAACATCTATGGAATGCTGTCACAGTTGAGATACTTTCACTAGGATAACATTTCATTTGGATATCCAGTACATATTAGACTACATTAAGCACTGCTGTTGTAAAATCCAGAACTTGGATTCTACTCTGCATTCATTAGTAGGATTTCAAGAAGAAAATATTAACAATTTGGAGTAAAACCATGGTGTGTCTGTTAGAGAATGGGGTGAAAGTGGGCACTCTGTGGTGACTTTTATCTATAGGTGATTTTTCCTTTTCTGTCTATTTTCTTGATTCTTTCTCTTCTCCCCCATATCCTACTGCAGGACTTAGCCTTTGGACAAGTTATGCTTGTAAGAATATTTCTAAGCCTCTCCTTCCTATTTTACCTCTCTCAAAGAACTTTGTTCTGTAATTCAGCTTCACACCTTTATTTTCAAAGCATTCATGTTACCTCTGTTCCTCAAATGTTCTCCACCCATAAACTTCTCTGTTCGTATGTTAAATAATCCCTTCACTTACCAGTGGGCCAGGTTCAGAGAAAGGAGGGAAGGAAAGGTAAAGGTGGCAATGAGAATGAAAATGATCAAGGTATGTTACATGCTTCTATGAATATGCAAATGAAACCCACTATTGTTTGTAACTAATATACAATAATAATGATAATAATAAAGACCTCCATTTTCTAGTCTTGTAATTAAAAAATAAACACTGTCTTTCTAAGCCCTCTATGTACATTTACATCTAATTTCTTTTTCATGGTTGACACTCTAACGTATAAATTACACATTTTCTATTACTATAAGTAAGCTATGTATTTTTTTACTTTAATCCATAGCCTGACTCTGCTAGGTTTGATTTACCATAACTTCACCAAAACATGAATACCTTGTGGTTTAAAATATTAAACAACTTTCCAATTTACATTTTTAATAAGTGACTGAGCTGAAATTTAAACAGTTAAATTTGAGACCCAATTCTCTTAAATGTTATTCTGCACTATCTCTAATTCTGCACTGTTTTAGGGGTAGACATGAGGTTTACACCACAACCAGTGCTGTGCATAAACACCACAGAGACGTCAAGACACCTTAAGGAAAGGTATCAGTGTGAGGGTTAGTAATTAGCAAGCAGTTGTGACATAAAGACATACGGTGATATTAAGGCAAAACATAAACAAAAAACAGAACCCCACATTGCCCAAAATGTTATGAGATCAGGGTAAGATATAGACAACATAAAATGTAACATGGAGCGAGAACTCTATTAAATTATACTACTTCTTGACCATAAAATTTTAAGTAGTAAGTAGCCATATATTCTTCCCATGTGAAACAAGAAATAAAACTACAGGAGAATTTGTATCAGAGTTGTCATTGTAAGAACCAGCCCTGAAAGAAATACCCATGTGAGCAGAGAACTGGAAATGGACCAGAAAGAGAACAGCGGATTGTGCAGTGTGAACTCACATGGAGAATGAAATCTGTGACGTACAGAATAAGTTTCTGACTGGCAAGCGCAAGGCTGTGCGTTCGATTCCTGGTACAGGAAGAAAAACAAAAACAAAAAAAAACCAAACAGAGTAAGTTGCCACTATTTCAGAACCATAGGGTTGCAAGAGTCTAACTGATGTCCAATTTCATCTATATTTATCAATGGAACAACAAATCATTGTATCTTATGGCTGTTTACTGATCTTTCTTACCATAATTTCATTGATCCTCACATTTGTGGAGTGTTTGCACACAATCATTACATTCACTGATCTTTCAAAATTATTACAGTGTAAACGTTTAAAATTCTATTCACTTAACAAATACCTGCTGAAAATATATTAGTGCATCACACTTATTGTAGCTAAAATTGAAGATTTCACAACCATCTTACATATTGTGGAATATGAGGAAAACTAGGTCAAAATAAAGTGGCAACTTTGGAGTAAACAGTTTTCAGAGTGATTACTTTTGTAAGAATTAAATTCTTAATACTACAGTAACTGCACAAAATGGATGCTATTTTTATCCATTTTGGCAAGAATAAGTGTGAGCTTCAGAGTGAGATTTAGTACCTTTTCCTGACACTTGTCTTACTGCTTAGACCTGTCTGGCCTTGTAGTTTATGGCTGTGCTGCTGAGACCTCATCACCTACCTCAGTCTTGAAAATATAAAACCACAGCTGCGTCTCATGGGGCCAGTAAAAGGATTTGTCTATTCTTTGTACTCACCATAAGTGAGCCAAGAAAGAAAAGAGGTAAAAATTGTGCACACTTGGTTTTAAACTAAATGACACATACAAATGAAATATATTAATTTCCTCCCTAAAATGTTCTAGGAATATTTTATTAAACAAAAGATGAATTGCTAAAGTGGATGAACTGTGTGAATGTTAACATGTTAAAAACCAGAGGGCTAGGGATATTGCTCAGCAGCACGAGCACCTGCCTGGCAAGCTCAAGGTCCTGAATTCAATTTCCGGTTCCAAAAACAAATAAATAAATAAAAATTAAAAAAAGAACAAGATGTGATGGCATATACCAGTAATCCCAGCACTAGGAGGCTGAAGCAGGAAGACTGACAGAAGTTCGAGGCCAGGCTGGGCTGCATAGCAAGTTCAAAGATAGACTGTACTGCATAGGGAGAACTTGGCTCAAAAAACACAAACAAGCAAACACAACAACAAAAATATGTTAGGCTAACTGCTCGGCTGGGGAAAACACCTGTGTATGAGAAAAATATTGTCTTCATAGGGCCATAATTTTACCATGCCAATCTTGAACAAGTTATCTATATCAGAATAATCCATAATGGAAAGAATTTTGATCAGTAAACTTAAATAAAATGTCAATGAAAATCATTGGCTATCTCAATATGGAGATTTCCTTTTATTGCCTATGAATTAGAGGGACATAATTTGAAAGTAGGGGAACTATTGTGAAAAGATTAATATTTTGGGAGATACATGACCCTTATAAATCATTACTTTTCAGTAAAATGTGGTAATAACTGCCCTGCCAACTCAGGATTATTGTGAAATGGGAAGATAAAATCACATGAGAGACAGTAAAATTGTAAAGTAGAAGACTTGATGACAATAAGTTAATTTGTGATTTCTGGCTCAGGAAGTCCATACCCTTTAGAAATTCCAGTATTTTACCTTTATACATGTTTGTAGATGTATGCGTGCATGTGTTAACACATGTTCCTCACATTTGTAGGCAGAATAATGTCTCCACCCACCAAAGATTTTCTATATTCTAATTTCTAGAACCTGTACACATGCTGTGTAACATGATAGGGAAACATGATGCTATATCAACCCTGACAGAAACCTAGAGCCTTTAGCAGCTCTGTTCCTGAAACTCCCTTTGCATCTGCAAGACTCTGGCAAAGTCGAAGGGCACACTGTAAGTGGATAGGGACCAGACTGTGTGTCTCACAGTGGAAACTGAAAACTAGTGCTATCTGTAGAAGCTGCCTTCTTGCATGGATGCTAAAATGATTGTTTCCCAGAATACTGACCGTACAGTGAATACAAGCTAATGATGCTGTTATAACCTTGCGCCACATTGATGTTTTGTATGTGCCTGAGTAGCCATGATAAACATGTTATGCTGTGGAATTTCTCTTGGGTCTTTGTGACCTGACTATTATGCTGTGCTGATAAACATGTTGTGTTAGACCAAGATAATATTTTCCTTAAAGGACATAATGAAAAAACTAGCTGTCCTTGTGCACTAGAGAAATGCGTCATCTGCTTGATCTGCTGTCCTATACCAATCGTGTAAAACCACCTCAACCTTTAACTTGTATCCCCCAATCCGAAGCTGCCACTAACTATCACCCTATTACCACCCCTTCTTTGTGGTTTTTGTGCTTAAATACATTGTGCTTAGCTTGTGAGGCGCGCATTCTCGGGATCGATCCCAAGAGTCTGCGTCAGTCAGGCCTGCTAATAAAGCCTTTGCTCCCCAAATTTGGAGTCTCCGAGTCTTGGCTTCCCACGGGGGTCATGAGACCACCACAGATGCCTCTGCTATATAGTTTAATCTATAAAACTTTCTCTTTCTGATGGGTGGATGTGGAACAGAGCAGTGTGAAGTGCTGTGGCTCAGTATAGTATCCACGGGGCACTCCAAGTTTTCTTTGGCAGTTTCCCTTTCCAGCATGCAGCCACAAGACCCTGACTATTTCCCTGCCTCACCCATGCTTTCAGGCCTTCCAGGAAGTTGTTTGTCCAGCTCATCAATTTAGCATTCTGAAAAACTTCTGGAGTCTTTGGTATCTGCTCCTGGACCTTGCTCTCTCTGCAAGTAAGTCTCAATTAACTTTACCCTCTTCTGTGAATGTCTCAGTAAACCTCATGCCTCATAAGTCATCTCTAGTTACTTTCTTCCATTCAGCCAACCCACTACCTTCCCCAGTACACCTAGGCTGTGAATAAGACATAAGGTTTCAGATGGAATTAAGATTGTTTCTCAACACATTTGAAAATGGAGATAATATATGGATTATGTGAGGAGGTTAAAAATAATCACAAAGATTTTGTAAATTGGGGAAAGGAAAATGGAAGAGTAAGTAGAGCAGTGTTTTCACATGTGAAAGATTTAACTGGCCATTGTTGAATTTGAAAGTGGAAAGAGGTCATGAACCAATGATCTTAGCTATTATCTATAAATGGACAAGCCAAAAACAGATTTGTAAAGATCCAGAAGGATCATAGCATTTCCATCATCTTCCTCTTAACTCACAAAGACCCATTTTGTTTTTGTTTTTTTTTGTTGTTGTTGGTTTTTCTCCGGTACCAGGAACCGAACTCACGACCTTGCGCTTGCCAGGCAGGCGCTTTGCCGCTGAGCTAAATCCCCAGCCCCAACACCCATTTTGAATACACGATTTTCAAATAGTGAGTTGTCAGTGTTTTAATTGATCAAGTTTTTGATATCTGTCAGAACATCAATAGGAAAAAATATACAAATACATGAAATTATCCCGTTATATTGCATAGAAGAATATGCAGTATTTATAGAAAATAAAAATTTGACAATATGTTGCTAATTAATGGCACACAAAATATTTCACAAGCATTCCTCCCATCCAAAGAAATAAAAACAGAGGAGAAGGTCATCTCCAGAGAAAATGACAACATTGAACTAAAACATAAATGAGTGAGTCATTATGGAAGGCATTTATCAAGCTCTGAAATATGTTTCTGGATCATTTGTTTATCATTACTATTTTGGTGTACAGGGAATAACTGCCTGGGAAAGAGAAGATACCTTTTATTGATTAATAAACATCAGCTTTCTTTTTCTTTTAATTCCCGGCAGGTTTTTTAAAGTGCTTTAGTTGTGAGGGAAATACAAATACACACATATTGTTAGTTATTGTAATAGATGCACAACACAGTTACTGGGGAGACAAGAGAATTCACAGCGTGTCCAAAGGACAAATAGTCAATATTCACAAACTGCATCCATTATTTTTGGCTGTTTCCAAGCCAATAACATATTCAGCTGTGGTGAGTTTTGATGTTGTTAACATAATGCTCAAAGAGAATTAACACTTCCAAGCAGAATGGTTTTATCATAAAAGGAAGAGTGGGTAGGGAGGGGGGAGGAGCAAGGAGAGAGATTCTGAAAGAGACAATGGGTTCTGCCTCCATCTGTCAGTGTGCTAATAGTTGCTTCTATAGCAGCAGCAGGTTTAAGTCAAGAAAATCAGGCATTTGGATGATTCACTCTCATATCAGCTGTTGTCGTTTGCATTTTACTTCTGCTCATTATCTTTATTAGGTAAAGGGATTGAACATCATGCTGTTCATTCAAAGCAATTATTGAGGGAGAAAACACAAAATGTGCACATAATCATTTAGAAGCCAATAAATGACAAAGGAAAGAGAAAGGATGTTAAAATAACAAATTTTTATTCTGGTACACTTTGGAATTAGCATTTTGGAAATAAATAAAATTTTGTGCATGAGAGTGACCATATAAAATGATGATTGTTATAATAATTGACCACCATTTTTCCAGGGTATTAGGAATTATATTTAAATAGTTATCAACTAAATTTTGTATTGTATATTGTCAGCTCATCTATCCTCTCCTTTCAATATTCTTTCATAATTGACCTTTGCATTCTAGTCAGGAATGCATCAGTAAATGCTTCTCTTTGGGCCTGCTTGTGTACCTTTCTGAAGTCTGCTTCTCTGAGTCATCAAGATTTGAAATCTAGCCTTCCTTTAATTACCTATTTAAAATTTACTGCCTCTGTTACGTTGCACTTTTATAAAAGATGAATAATTATAAATAAAGGGTGGTAGAGAAAAGAAGTAGACAGTGAACTATACACAGAGATTGAATATGAAAGTAAAAATGGAGTGGCCAATAAACAGAAAAGTAAATGGGTGATATAATGTAGCATTTTAAAACTATCAATAAAATTGAATAAATGAGGGGAAGTTCATATAGCCTTTAGCAAACTACAGATGTCTCACCTATAAAACTATTATGATGTTATCTTTAATAGATCATAATGTTCATTCACTGAAAATATTTTCCCAGTTATCTCATTTGATCCACATACCACCTTAGGTGGCACTCCCCACTTGACTCTTATTTATTCAATAAAAGCTACTCCTGTGCTCTTTTTTTCACTAATCCTTGAGAGAAATATTTCTCAATACTTCCATGACAATGGTTGTTCTGAATTGTAAACATGCTATTACTCTGCTATATGATAGACACATGAAAAGGCAATGTGTTAAACTAAAAGCATTCTTCTTTTTAGTCATTACAAAATTTCCTGAATTAACAACAAAGAAAAACTAGGACAAGTGGACTTTAAAAACATCAGAATTATAGGCTAAATCATGAAAAAATTTAGCAATTTTCAATGGCCTATAGGGATGTGCAACATCTAAAAGTACTCAGAATATAATTTGAAATATGCAAAATATGAATACCCTGTGGCCATTGGCTCCCCTTTTGAAAAGTTGAGCAAATTACGTGTCACCAGCATGTGCACACTTATATAGAGGGCAGCCCACAAAAATCTATATATGTTTAATTTTTTGCTGTAATCTTCATATGATTATTGTACTAAAGAATCAGATAACTTTCTAGACTTTCAAACTCAAATATACACATTTATAAAAGAAAAATATAAGGTGTTATACTGGGTAAGCATCTCTGATATGAAAATATGAAATCTAAAACGCTTCAAAATCCATTTTGGATTTCACACATACCAATGTTTCAAAATCTGATAAATTCCAAAATCTGAAATACTTTTGATACCAAGCATTGCTGATAAGAGATACTCCACTTCTTTAAACAGACAGGGCAATCCAGTTGGTGATGCCTTCGAGGAACAAGGTACTTAAGAGAACTATCAAAGTGAGCTAATCAGTTTCCTTGTATTTTCTGGCCAGTTATAAATATATTAAAAAAGTAGATGAAATAGTTAAGGTTAAAGTAGCTACATATCTTTATGCACATATGAGATACATGTTTGCTAACACTTATTTCACATACTATACTTATAGTTAGATCTGACGATGTATTCATGCAGTGTATTGTGATATCATTTTATTATAACCTATCTGATCTTTGAGGCAGGTAAGAGAAATTAGACCGAGCAAATGATGTTTTTAAATACAAATATACCACTGTATATAATGCTAATTCCATGAAGTTATTTGTATGTATACACACACACACACAGATATATGTACACACATATATATATATCTTTGTGTGTATAGAAACAAATTAAAGATGACTAACAGATAAAGTCTTACTATGAGAAATGACTGCATCACTTCACTCTATGAATGAGATATCAACTAGCCTTTCAGGAGCAAAATATAGATGCTGAAAGAATGTAATTGCCCCGTGTATTAGCTAGAATTCTTTAGAGAAATAACATCAATGGAAAACATATGTATAATCACGTAAGGTGATTTATGAGGCAGTCTCACAGGATCTGAGGGAGGAAAATCCACAGTGGCCATCTCTAGGATCAAAGGTAGAAGGACACACAGTGGTCATCTGTGCAGTGGGGAAATGGAAGATATAGTATTTGCTCAGCCTGAGAAGAGAGAAATTCCAGAATAAGAGTGATCCAGGAGGCAATGCTAATTCCCTGTCACAGGCCTGGAAGCTTACTGGAGAAATGCTGGTACAAGTGTGCAAAGAAGGTTGATGTAACTGGACCAGGAGTGTACAAAGGCAAAACCAACAAAGGCCATGCCCACCCAAAGAGACAGGAACTCTCCAAAAATGGGCACACTTCCTGTTTCCCTTTTTCTTCCATCCAAGCATATGGTTTGGTGCTACCCACTTCTCGTGATTTGGTGCCCTTCATGTCAATCATCAATACACACATCTAGAATTGTGCCTTATTAATCTGCTAGGTATTTATTACCCCAGTCAAGATGACACATCACAATTAATGGTCACTCCCAATTGCTATGCTATTCCATTGTACTTTTCTTTGTACTCTTTTCCTTTTTTAAAAATAATATTTATTTATTTTTCTTAACTAAATGTATTGGCACATTTTCAGTATACATAATGATCTCATTCATTGTAGGGATTTTGTAGCTGTAGATGATATAACTTGATACTTTTTTCTCTCCCATTTCCTTGCCCTCTCTTTAACCCCTTTTCCACTTCTTATTTATAAAAGCTTTTTTTTCCATTTTTTCCTCCTTTCTCATCTTTTTCTTTGCCACCTCTTCCTTTCTTTTAGCCCCCTCCCTAGTTTCCCTTTGCATTTGAACATTTTCTTCCTATTGGTGATGCCACAATAATATCTCTGTTAAAAGTGACAAGTTCACCTGTTGTAAGCAATTAACATGCTATACAAAAAACAAAATGTGACTTCATAATTTATGAAAATGTAACCAAGCATTCTAATAGTTCTCAAAACTAGGGAAAATAACTCCTCAGCCTAATAAAAAGAGACACAACACAGAAAATTAGTACGGCTTCTCTAACCTTGTGCTTTATGTACCTTGTGTTTTCTCAGACTGTGTCATTTCCTGGACTCCAACTGATGATCAACGTTCTAACTGCCCAAAAGTCTCTTGGAATTCTATCCCTGAGTTAAATCCATGCTATTTCATGATATTCTTTTTTACTTCAGCTGGTTTGGAGTTTCCACCAGTCTTACTCAAGGGTTCTCCCAAAGTAATGTAATTTTGTTTCAGCATTATTTTTTTTCTGAAGTAGGCTGAATTCCATACATTCACTACATTACAAACTTACTGAATGTATTTTCTCATTTTTTCCTTGCAACAAATAAGGATGATATATAGAGTAGACATAAACATATTCTATTTCACTGAAATATTAACTAACTAGTTAATTTTTCGCATACATAAGCAACAATAATACATGCGATTATACCACTAGAGTAGTGCTGACTTTATGATTTTGTGTTACTTTCAGTCATTTTAAACACAGAACTGTCTCCTGAGGTATGGTCCATCAGTCACTTTAGATTGAAAGCTTTTGCTTCTGGCTCTTTGTGTGTTTTCTTCCTTGTTTTTATCTTTTACAGGAAGAATAAACCAGTGGGTTATGACAGTATCCTTATTCTATGAGACCCCACCACTGGCATGCAGAGCAATCAACTCACCAGTTTAGCAGGCTCTATGACAAATGTACAGTACTCCTCTAAAAGAAGCCATGCTAACACTTGTTTTCATTTTTAACGTCTTAGATTTTCATTGCCAGTGGGCCTTTTTGCTTAATGTTCTTTGTGGACTGCTCTGTGACAGATACCATGCTCTCCTAGGTTAGTGTTAAGATATGCCTGATGAAGGAAGGAGACACTTTGTAGGATTGGGACTGTTGTATGGAGTATAAGTATCCCATCCATATTGAAAGAGAACATATTCTAGATTACAGTGCATATATTTAAAGAGCTCAAAAGATGGAGTGGCTGTAAGATGCAGTGCAGTGTGTGTATGACAACTTCTCAATGATTAGTTTAGCATCACCAGAAGATAAAATATTGTTGATATTTTTCTTCATACTCCAGCAAGAGTTTGCATTTGTGTTCTTAAACAAGGAAGCACAGTGCACTGACAATTTTTATGGGGTCACTGCATAAGTCCTTTAATTGTGGAATTCTTTTGTATATACTAGTGGAGGCTTTGTTTCCTTCTTATAGCTTTTTCAATTTTTAATGCATTAATGCATTTTAGAGTGCATAATGTTTATATTCATGGTGTAGAGTTACAACATGCACATAATACATTCCCATTGCTTTTCTCATCCCCTCTCCATCACTCCGTCCCAATTTCATCCATCTCTCAATCCCTATCCTTCATTTGTACGTGTTTGCAGAGCACATGGTTTACATTCCTTGGGTGCAGTCAGTACATGTACACAATACATCCGAATTCCTTTTTTAGTTCCAAGGCAACAGTTCTGGTGACATAAACGATCACGACATAAGTAGTGATATAACAAAGGAGGAAATGACCTACACAGTAAGAAGATCTATTCTGTTTTAATAGAAGGTAACTTCAAAGAACTATAAACTCATGATTAATAATCATTTTATCATCTTTTCTTATATTGAGTAATATCAAATGAACCAGGAATTGCGCAGTTGACTAAGAGGAATAAAAATAAAGGTGTCTTTAGCTTCCAAACAAGAAAAATTGGACCTCTCCATCTTTTTCCCCCAATAGACATCAATAAACATAGAATAGAAAACTGAAAGAGTAAATAAAATCTGAAAGGTACAATAGATATTGTGAAAGGGAAAGAAACTGTTCAAAAGGAAAGAACAACTGGGATGAGGCAAAGGAGAAAAGAAAAAAAAAAGGGAGAGAAAAAAATATATAGTTAAAATAATTGTACTACTAATTGGTTTATTGAAGGAACAGTTAATGCTTAATTTTTTGATCAATTTTGCCTACCTATATCTGGTAATCTCAACAACTAATTTGAAAATAACAGTATGCAATATAACAACCATTGGTAATTGCTTATCATCTTGTTTTGAAATTCTGTATCATTTTTAATCTTTTAAAAATTTTTATTCTTTTTAAAATTAAAAAAAATATTCTTTGTGTGCTCTTCCTCCTAAAAAGAGTACTTTAATGCAATTACAAACATTAATTCATCACTTTTTTTCTTTTCTATACTATAATAGTTGATTTTTAAATACTAAAGTTTATTAAAGAAATGTTTAGATTTTTAAAAAATGAACAGAAAAGAAAAACTAGTGTTAGGGCAAAGAAATTGTTTAGACAAAAACAAATATCTCCTCTCTGCTGGATGGTATCTTTGTTGACCAATCCCTGATTGTCACATAGATGCTTAAATTTTAAATATTGCTTTCATCCTAATTATTTACATAGACTAGACACACACACACACACACACACACACACACTCATATACACACAAGCACACGAACACATTTGCACACAAAATAATCACCCAAGTTGTTACATGCCACATAGGCAGAATCATGCAAGGACACTTATTGTCTTATGGACTCATTTGTCTTACCACTCACACACCTGCTCTATCACTGACGCTGCTTCTAACTTTAACTACCCTCTGTTGTATAACAAATGATGTCACTGAAATGGCAACATAATTACAAACCCCATTTTTATTGTACTATCTGCACAGAAGACTCAGACATTTTTCTTTTTATTTTATCAATATTTTGAAGATGATTTCATAAATCTACTTCATTCCATAGGGAACTAGGATTGCATTTTACCTTTTTAAGTGTGTCAAAAGAAGAAACAAAAAGAAAAGAAACATAAACATTACACATAGCATTCTATGATTGCTTAAAAAGTACCATTTGGACGTGAAAAATTTAAGATATAAAGTCATACTTCACTGTGTTCTAAACCAGTGAAGAGATGAATAGGTGAAGACAAGTGAAAATAAATATATCATCTGTAGTTCTGGTGATTACTTTTGGTCTTTTTTTTGTTGATGCTGTTTTGTTTATTTGTATGTGTTTTTGGATTTGTTTTCTTCCGGTACCAAGAATCAAACTCACAACCTTGGGCTTGCCAGGCAAGCGCTTTGCTGCTGAGCTAAATCCCCAGCTCCAGTTCTGGTGATTTCTAAGTTAAAGTTTACTAATTCTAACGTTAGAATCAGAAAATATTATTGATACAGTCTCAGAGAGATAATCACAGACAATCTTTCATAATGGCAGAATGCCTTATAAAACGTAATATGGTGCATTTGTTTCATAAGGGCAGCTCTGTCCAAAGTAGAAAGTGCACAGCACTCCAATAAGGAAATTCCCTTTTCCCCTTGAGAAAGACCGGTGAAAATCATCAAAGATCAGTAGTATTGCTGCCTGATGTTCCTCTGTGTGGTTTCATAATTTTCATTCACAGACTATTTCAGTATTTTGAGAGAAGCACTAATAATTAACTAAGTTCCATGTTAAGGTGAGAAAAGCGTCCACATCTTTCTTTTACTACAGCAAAAAGTTACATTCAGCATTTTTAGGCATTATTTTGTTTCATAATTTTATTTGTGTGAGAGTAATAGATATGCAATTATATCAGTGGAGCTGTGAATAATATAATATGTGTTAAGGTTTTTTTTCAGAAAATAATATAAAGGGAATTTTACCAGGATAATGGAAGCTGTCAATCAGATAATTTTCAGGAAGAAGAAAAAATTGCTATCACTATAATTCTCATATTCCAAATAATATATAGCCATAAAATAAGTAGTAAAATAAATTGAGATAAAAAGGGGGAAGAAAGGAAAAGAAAAGGATACTTAATTTGTATAACAGCTGCCATTCAAAAAGTGCTCCCATTGACTGATTTGGCAAGAACAGTTCTACAAGCATGACATCAGAGCTAATCTTTGTGTTCTGTAGAGCTACATGAATGAGTAATCGATGAATTATAGGAAACACTACAAAGAAAACAGAAATAGGTAAGTGGCTGTTAATACACAATTAAATCCTCTAATAGCCCTAAAAATATAGGTAAAATTTTGTCCTTGATGATAAATCTGCAAAGAGATGAAAGAAATTCGTCTAATTGTGATTTTCTCTCCACCTCTGGGTACCCTCTATCAACAGCTCACTTGATGAAAGGAATCATCAAGGTTGCCATTGTGGTTCAACAAAGAATAGTTACCTAGAAAATACATTAAATGGCTTTGTTCTCTTGAGAATGATTTTGTTTTCAAGGCAAGGTATTTTTCCATCACAAATGGAGAATTTGAGCTATTGTCTTTAAAAGCTTTGCCATCCTAAAAGTACCATTGAAATAAATTGCTGTACATCTGGGTATGATCTGTTGATTCCTTTCTAGTAATCCTAAGTCTCATATTCAAATGATTGTATTGTGAGATATAAGTCTAAAAGAATAGGCACACAGTGCTGTCATCAAATGCAATACAACATGACTGAGTACAAATTACGGATATTGTGTTTATCCTTCATTTTATACCTGTTCTTCTTACTGTGAATGAAAAACATAAAACAATTTATGAGGAGATAATTTGTGAGAAAAGGAAACAAAGCAGCTGAGAATTCTTAAACTGGAAAATTGAAAAATATACCATCAATTAAAGTAATTTGTTATGGGTATTATCATGAGATAAATAATGATAACTTACTCAGATAAAATCTCTAATGGAGGATATACATAGATTATGAAAATACTCGTTTATTTTTTTAAATTTTTAAACAAACAATCCAAGGGAAAAAAGATTGCTATAATTTAACTGTATTGTAGTTTATTTATATTTCTAATACTTGATCCCTAAATTGATATTAGAATGCAAGTTGAATTTTATTCATTAGGTTATTTTTATAATAAAATATAAGTTAACAAACGTTAACACTGTCTTAAAGAGATAGTGCATGAAAATTTTTATTTGAGTTTTTAAACATTTAAATCTGATGTTCTTTGACAGTAAATTATTTTGTTTGTACTAAATGCAAAAACTAAATGTCAAATATAATAACAGGCTTTCCTTTTATAAAATGGAACTAGGAAATTTTCAGGACACATGGCCAATCATTTAGCTTTCTTATTGCATTAATTGAAGCAAGTACTCCTATTTGCACATGGTGTAGGAAAATTATATTGTTATAGAAAGGGAAATTATACTGTTAAAGGTACTTTGAGTACATTGAAAAATTCATCTGGGTGATTTTTCTGAGTTCTTGTCATTTTACAATCTTAGCCTTAAGACCTAAATCCCATTTTATTACAAAAACTTGGAATTGATTTGTGAAAGAAGACGGATAGTCTTCCTTATTCTGTGATTCTAGGGTACTCAAAAGTACTGTATTGTTCTAACATAAAGCTTTTATAAAACATTTTTCTCATATTTCATTTTCATTCATATCTTTAAGTCCTCACTCCTAGTTTTCAGAAATTTTGTAGCTTTAGGAAGGTAGAGGAAGAAAAAGGCCCACATGACATTCTACCTTACCTCCTTTCTTACTCTTTCTTGTCCTTATCAAGCAAAGGAGAGTGAATTGGCTGGATAACTGACAAGCCATCGGTATCCTTTCTCAGTTTAACAATGAAAGCGGTTTCTACAAGGAGATAGAAGATTATAAGGCAGCGGGGCCATTTACCTGCATCTGGATCACACTGACTTCTATCCTTCTGTTCCTGGGTCCTGGAATTCTTGCCACCTTATGGCCGTCACTTTGGAAAGCCCTTCTTAAGAATGTTGTGTGGGGGCTGGGGATTTAGGTCAGCGGCAAAAGCGCCTGCCTGGCAAGCGCAAGGTCGTGAGTTCGGTTCCCGGTACCGGAGGAAACCCCCCCCCCAAAAAAAAACAATGTTATGTGGATTTTTTGTTTATTTACAGTCAAATTGAGTTACAATAAAATATTTTTTCTCTTAGTCTTTAGTATGTACAAGACAATTACACAGAACAAAAAAGCAATACAAAATTTATTTGAGACTATACAAATGAAGAGAGGATAAACTCAACTCTATTGGAAGAAAGGAAATGAGAGAGTTTTTAAATGCTGAGGTAAACCAGTACTTCAAATATTGAGAGACATTCAGGATGAGGGGTTAGGCAACAGGACTAACCCACCTGTGCTTGTTAATTGGAGGTATAATTTGACTTTCCACCATGGCTGACAGATAGGGGCATTATGTGGCTTGGTGACCGTATTTCAATGGTAGCTTCTAGGTGTTTGAGAAAGAGCCTTCTGAGTTTGAAAAATGCCAGGAGTCTGACCAAAAATGGCAACTCATGGTGTAAAAAATATTTCCAGTTGGAATTTTTTAAAATAAATGTTTTAGGTATAAGGAGATCAGGAACCAAAGTCTATCTAATGCTTAATCTACTGAATGCTTAAACTGTGGAAGTAAGATTAGAAGATACCACAACCATCTTGGAAAATGAAAAACGAAGTAGTCTGAGCAGAGCTGAAAATGGGAAAAAGAAAATTTTTGTCCCTGAATTTTTCTTTGAGTATTAATCTAGGAAGATCTATAAACAGTGTTCTCCTCTTGAGCTTGTCATTATTATGAAACAATAAACTTCAAGATGGTTTTGAATTGGACTAAATTTTTGGAGTCACCTGTAAACAAAGGACACCTAAGTAATAGGCACTGTTCACAGGCACAGTCTCATATGTCATCTTGTGATACTGTCTTGCGTCTCTCACAAAATACAACTTCATTACCGCTTAGAGGTGAGAGGCACAGAAAAGCACTGGTCTGTTTCTAGTCTGGTTTCTTGTCTCTCAGTCATAGTGATTTCTATAATGATAGGTAAAAATGGAAACATCTTAGGGTAACTAAAAAGATATAGAAGGACACATGTCTCCTTTTCATGGAATATTATAACCTTATGTATCCTGTCTGCATTAGAACAAGTGTTTTACATGTTTATGCAAAGTCCTAAAAATTTCCTTTTTGGATTCAAGATCATGCTTACAGATAGATAATAAACCGGCCCATTAAAATTTATCTTTAAACTGTACGACAATTTATGATTCTCTCCACCAAAATATGATTGCATCCACTTAAGGTTTAAATTTTTACTGTGAATATTTCCTTCAAACATGTAACCACTGTCAGTGTTTATAAATTTGTGCCGAGTTAACTAGCAGAGTTGTGTTAGGGTATATATTGTTTCTCTCCTTACAAATGTAAATCAGCCAAAGGGTCTAACACATATTTAGTGAACAGAATAACATCTTTAAAATGTGTGATTAAATTTACTCTCTGGAGGAAATATGATTTTACTGATTCTAGTACAAAATACATGTTTTCATGGGCAACACAAATATCAATGGTACCAAGTGGACAAATTTCTTATGTCACAGACAGCAAAGGCAAAAGAAATGCTTTAATCTGGGAAAATTGTAAGAGGTAAATTACCAAAGTAAAACTCAGAGGAAAATTAGGATCTGGGAGAAATATGAACAATGGTACAATCAAATCAACCTGTTCTTAAAAGAAATGGAAATTTTCAGCTGTTACTGAATCTAATCAGTGAGTAGCTATTAGTTTTAATACAGTATGAACAATTGCATCCATTCTGTTATATAATTAGTGTTTTTCATATGTCTTATTCTCACCCTAAGGCATGCAATAACTAACAGAATATACTACAGTGTCTGCCTTTATGTAGTTATATCTTCGTGGATTTATATAGAAAACAAATTATTGCATGTCAGGTTATGACAAATAATATTCAGAAAAATAAGAAAGAAATGGACAAGATAAAGACTGATACTTTATTTTGGATTAGGCAATCAGCAAATATATAATCCAAATTAAATATGAGTAAAGAATTCAAATAAATGAATGTGTAAGTCATAAATCCACTCTGACAGAGAAGCAAATACTATTAACTATAAGAAACATATACCTAACAGGGTCAGTGATATAACTTAGAGGTACAGCATCTGCCTGCCTAAGTACAAGGTCCTGAATTCAATTCCCAGTACCAAAAAAGAAAGAAAGAAGCATATACCTAACAAGAAAGTTGATGTGATAATTGAAGATTGAACAAGGGAGAGAATGATAGAAAATCAAGGAGCTATAGAAGCCACTACCCAGGTCATCTGGTGATCTTGTGTCTCCTCTATTATTCCCTTATAGTCTTCTAGTCATGCAAGGCTGACACCCAGATAGAACTGAAGATTATTGTTGTTAGGTGGGATACTGTGCAGTGTCTTTGGACACAAACTCTGCTGGGTGATTGACAGGCAAAGTGAAGGCTACTGTTAATGACTGCACAGCAGAAAGGAAAAATATATCCTGATCCTTGTTCCTGACAATGCAAATTGATGTGTATGGATGGTGTTATTCACATGGTTTTCCTGTCTTTCGCCGTGCAGAATACTTCTTTTTCAGTATCTTCAACCTTGTGGATTCCTATAATCTGAGGCTGAGAAAATGCAATATATAAGTAACCAGTGGTTGTCTATGTCTTGTAGGACACAATCTATTGTACTGCTGTAGGGGATGACGACTCTTAGCATATCATTTGAACAAAAAATAATTCTAGTCTTAGTGTAAGCCTCAAAATGTGTCTTGAGAAACATCCCAGAAGGGCTACAAAAAAAAGTTAACTTTGAAGTCCTGACTTCGCCTTGGAATGCTTCTCCAAAGACAATGAACACCCAGGCCCAGATAACCACCTATGACCCTGCCTGGGTTGTTCCATCCCTTCCTTGGCCCTAGATAAACAATGTAACCATAAAGGAAGTGTATGGTTATCTAAAGGGGGACATATCGAACAGAGTACAGAAAGTATAAATCATTGTGGTTGTGCTCATGACCAGAGCCTGACCTGGTTATGTGGCACAAGGAAAACAACATGTGGCCTGGGGTACAACAGTCCAGCTGTTACCATGGAAACCAAAAATACACATCAGGTGGGAACAAATGCAGGCTCACGCCCATGTTCCTGACCTGCAAGTCGGGGATGAGAAGTGACCGGTCTAAATTAATAAACTCTGTTGGTTCTAAATAGAGTCCTTTGGTCTCTTGTGGAATACAGTCCAATTTCTGCCGTTACACTGCTATGTTGATTCTTTCCTTCAAAATAATGAAGATTTGTATTTAGATATCTGAACTGAAGGGGGAAAGGACAGACAGCAATTCTGATATACACGGGAGGTTAGGCAAAGAATTGAAGTGTGTGATATCTATTAGCACATATTTCCATGAAATGTCTGTAAGAAAAAATGTGAAATGATTGGTGAAAGTTACACCTATGTAGTTCTAAAGATGTAAAATGAGTTAATTTTATACTCATTGCAGTTTGCTGCAATTTTAAAGAGCTTTCATAGATATTAATTTTAAAACAATAAAAGGAAGCAGTCCAAATTTAAAGTGCTAATTAAATGCAATACAGTATGTTCAATTGAAAATGAAACAAATCTGAAGAGTTGATAGAAAATGCAACAAATATGAGTGTTTTAAATAATATTCCTTTGGGTTAATACATTTATAAACTTAAGAGATATGTTGTTAATTTTAAGCAATTTAAACAAAAATTTTAACAAAAAAGAAAAATCACAAATATTATGTAGATAATGTCTGCTAGATATCTTTGCAACTCATATAAAATAAAAGTAGTCAAAGTGGATCAAATGACATTTTATAATTTTAGGAGGAATGAAAAATTTTCTGTTTTACTTTTCTATACAGCTTTATGTATCTAAAACTATTATATTATTATGTATTCTGAGTTTTCTACTATTTGAATATAAGTATTTGACTCAAGAACTTAACATTAAAACAAGAACCAGACAAGTTAGTAAATACATAGACAGGTTTTAAAGATCCTATGAGAAAATTTTTCTGTCGTAGGAAACCCTATGTTGAACTGTCTACTTCCATGTAATGGAAAACTGACCTATAAAATTCTGTATTCTCCATGGTAAAGTGATGAATTCAGGGATGTAGACATCTCTGGTAATGGCATCATATCCTCTTGTGTTTACACTTCTATTTTTTCTCACCTCTAACACTCTTCAGTCTTCACATTGTTCACCTGTCTCTTCTTTTACATCATCTCTGCTCTTTTTGGGTCCCACAGCAACAAAGCATTACTCTTATTCTAAAATACCCTTTTAAAATCACACATTCCCTTACAGCAGTATCCAGTATTTTCTGTCTACATGAAGGAAAATACTGTAAAACTGGTTGTTCTTATTGTCAAAATAGAAGGCTCCCAACTATTGCCTGTATTCTCCTCTCCCCTGTATTCAAGATTACTGACAACCTTTGGACCCTTTGATAATTTATTTCTCCCATTACCCTGCGTTTTTGCTGCCATGGCTTCAAAATAAACATTTTTCTTCTGGCTAAAATGGCTTCCTCATTTTTCATGGTTATCTCAATCTTCTTTGCTCAACCTCCAAATGCTACAAAAATTGATCCTAGACTTTTCTTCTCTATTTCCTAATTCTGAGTAATGGAAACTCTTCTGTAGAATCAAATACCAAGAAGGTTAACATAAAGTCTACCCTAAATTTTGCCTCCAGTACAAATTACATAGTGAACATTTTCATTTTATCTGTGACAAGGTTCTTAAATTTAACCACACTCAAATCTTTCGTTATCCTCCAACCTATTTTTCTTCCTGTATACAGCATCACACTATTTCAGTAGCACTCACAAAAAACCTTTAATACCTGAATTCCTCAAACTCTCTTATTTCTTAAAGCACTGTCAAAAGCATTATAGTTTCATAAAAATAATTAGTTAATTAATACAAATAAAAACAATCTATTTTTGCTATTCTTACAGATTTTTCAGCTCATGCTACTTCTGTAGCCCTAGATTCCCTTTCCCAGTAAGTTTTTTGGGAAATAGAGCGAGAGCATAGTAAAAACACAAATGTATCCTTGATTCTTCTCTACTTAAAGGCTTTAGGTTATCTCATGTACTTGTGAATGGAATCCAAACTTTTTGGGTTGGCCTGTAATGTTCTGCATGATCTCTCTCTTATCTTAGCAGTATCACTGTTCACCATTTCTCCCTCCTCAGTTAAATCCTGCTATATTGTCTTCATTATGAGTCACACACATACAGACTTTTCTTCTGTCTTGTGACTTTTGCCTTGCTATTCTCTATCTATAAAGCTCTTTTTGGAAACTTGTACAGCTGATTGCTTCTGTTCATTTAGTTCAGAGCTCCTCAAAATGGCTTTACCTTACAATGTACTCCCCCTAGTCATATATAAATTCCTAGTTTTAAGAAAGAGTGAAAATCTATAATGAAAACTAGAAAATTTTCTGCAAACAAAGTTTTTATGTCTTTCAACATTAGAGAGAGCATAAACTTCTTTTTTCTCTCCATTCTTATCTTAATATCATCCTCAATTTAAGGTTGATAAATTATTTTTCTCTTTTAAAAATGATACTACATTCAAGATAAATTAGAGCTCATATTTCTGATATCACAAGGAAATGATTTGAATAGATACCTAACACACAGTAGGCATCTGTAAATAAATTCTGATTTGGCATTCATGTCGTTAGCTATACCTTTCTGTACCTTATCATACAGAATCATGTGAAGTAAGGTGAAATGGAGCTCCAGAACTGGTGTTATGACAAAGGAGACTTTCAATCATATCACAAATAAACATACTTTAATTTCACATTCTGCACCTAGTTTTGGAAAGCAGATTGTTTGCAAAGTGAATTTTTTATACAAGTTGCCATTTGATTTTGCCTTTATTCTTATATATCTAATCTTGGTGGTGGAATTTACATGATCTTTTTTTTTTTTTTAACTGGGAATCAAACTCATGACCTCGGGCTTGCCAGGCAAGCACTTATACTGCTGAGCTATAATGGAATTTAAATGTGCATTTCTGCAGTCCAACCTCAGTGAACCTTGGGAACATGAAATAGGAAATCTATGTATTAAATTTACAAAATAAATTTAAAAATATATATAAATAAATATACAATATTGTGGTAACAAGTTTTCAATAGGTATGTGTAAGGATTTAAACATTTTTAGAATGGAAAACTCTAGGGAATGTATGCCCTTCTTAACTTCCCCAGTCCCTACACCTACAGTTCCCATGTGACTGTCAGTCATCATGTTTAGTTGTCCTCTGGATGCAAGCATGACTCTGTGATGCAATGCTCTCAGCTGTGATACAGAAGCCACTTTATTCAATTAATCATTCATCCAAACTGTAGTTGCTGAGATGTAACGTCCACACAGAAGTGAGCAGTGCTGGGAGGCCGAATGATCAGAGGGATCAGTTAACAGTTCTGAAATCCAGGATGTATTTATGTGTCTGGAAGGTAAAAGAGTGTCTTGAATCTTCCGGTTACTACTCAATGTATCATTCTCTTAAAAGCAGCAGTACTCATCCATTTTCCCATTGCTTTGAATAAATGTCTGAAACTCACAGTTTAAGAGTGGAAATAGTTTATTTTTCTCATGATTGTTTTAGAAATCAGTCCATAGTTAGCTCTTGGGGGCAGGACCTGGTAGACCCAAGCTACTCACTTCATGCTGGCTGGAAAGCAGAACAGAAAAGGAATAGTACAGCACCAGAGAGAAAAGTGACAGGCACCTCATATAGTCTCCACTGTCACGATTCCGTGAGCACTCAGACACAACAAGAAGTGTGCTTTACCAACCCCTTGGGTGGCTCACAGGACAGTCAGGTTGGCTGTCCAATTAACTGTCACAGAACCCTTGTGAACAGTATGTATTTGTGTCTGTATTCTTCTATTCATGGAACTTAATTGTTTTAATTAATTATTTTAACATTTCAAGTGGTGTGCTGATATCTATTTTAAAAAATCGACCTACATTGAAAGCATTCTGTGTGCACACCAGTTAGTTATTTGTAAGGTTATCTTACATACAATCTTCACATAGCCATGTTGTTCTCGTCATTTCTATTTTACAAATGGTGTAACTGAGGTTTATGCATTTAAAGACATTTGGCTAAGACCAAATAACCTGCAAATGATAATTCTGAAGTTTTATTTCTCACTACGAAGTTACATAGCCTCTTTACAGAACATGGAAATCATAAACTATTTAGAAGTGATAATTAAGTATATCTCCCCCTGTTGAAAATGTTTATGGGTAAATAGAGCTGATGTTAATATCTAAAAGCCTTCCAGAATAAATTATCCTTAAATGGGTACAATTATGATTCAAATATAAAACCTGCTATAAAAGAAAGAAGACTAATTTGTAAACTATTTTTAAAGGTACAAACATCCTTCTTAATATAGAGAGTATTAAATTTTAATGCTATCAATAAATATTTAAAGTCCTAAAGTGAAAAGAATTTCTTCTTTTGGCAAATTGAAGAACTATCTCTGAGAAAATCAGAAGAATCAAATAAAATATGAAATTATAAAGGGTTAACTGATAGATAAATAGAACACTATTTCAAAAAATAATATTTTAATAATGTATCCATTTTAATAAATTGAGTGTACTTTGTAAAGCATATTAAATCAATTTATCATATTAAAATATAAAATTTCACCATCTCATGGGAAAAAGTTATGAAATTAACAGTGTACATTCATAATTAAAATCACTTAATTTTTCATTTGTGAAATGGAATTGCATTGCAATAAGATCATTTCATAAATCTCATCAGCTACTCCTATATTTTGGAACATATAGCATAGATACCAAAAATAATAGGAAGAATCATACAACGACATGAGAAATCAACTGTAAAGCATTTTTACAATACTTAATGAATAACTGTTCATTTGATAGAAACAGAGAGTCATTTCTAAGTGTGGTTGGATCCTTCAACTTTCAATACACATCTGTTCATATCAGTAATGGAGATAGGAATATTAGCTTATTATTGATGCTGAAACAATATCTAATGTAAAGCCATTCCTTAATATAAATTTACCATATTTCTTTTAAATATATCTATATCTATCTATGTACACCTATATCTATATTTGCACAATTTATTTGGATGATATATCAGGAAATGTCTAAATAAATTTCATTTATATTAAATAGCACTAAAGTTAAAGACAACAATAAACCTAGTAGTAAAATTCAGAAGACCCATACTTGGAAACTCCCTGCATTTGTTTATTTATATAAAGCCAATCTTGTTAACTTGTTCTAAATTTCTAAATCTCAGATTGGTCATTATTTAATAGAGATTACAAATACCTTAAAAGGAGTGCTGTAAAAATATAATGATAAAAATCCATGGAAATTTTTAGCTCAAACTCTAGCATAGTGATTTGTTAAGTAAATATTCACTCTAACACTTATCATAATTGCATCTTGGACTAGACTATTAATAAAATAAAGAATAATTATGAAGTATATTCAAACTTCTTCAAGGACTTGGAACTGAACATGTTCTCAATACAGAAAATAATATTTGATGAATTTCATCATCTTCAGATAATCAATTTCTACTTGTTTTTGAGGCTGTCCCTTTTGATTGAACTGACAGTAATGATTTATGAAACTAGAGTTAACCACTAAACTATGCCCCTTATAATTATGTAATGACTTTAGTTTTTATCATAGCTAGTCTGCTGAGATAATAATTATGTCATTTTGGTTTTCAAAAACACTTCTCCTTTCTAGTATTACTTTATAGTAATAAAGAATAATATAGTAATAAAGTATAATATAGTAATATATTAAGTAAGTATAATATAGTAATAAAGTATAATATAGTATACAGTAATACTTACTTTCTCCTTTCTAATATTAGACTTGCACATAAGACTATCTTTGGCCAATATAAGGCATTAATAATGAGCAGAAATATTGGGGCCAGTTAATGTTTTGCCAATTGTTCTTAGTTCTTTTTTTTTTTTCTTTTCAATTGCTCTTAGTTCTTTCTCAAGAGAACAACATGCCACCCAGAGGTTTTCTTTTCCTAACTCAAAAAGCATGGATAACATGGAGGAAGTAAAATTGATCTATGCTCGATATGTAGAAATAAACTCTTGTAAGTCACTGGAATTTCTGGGTGAGTAACTTAGGTGTAATCTAGTTAGGTCTTACAGAGATAGTTATAATGACTAGTCAATTTTCCCTTTTTCTCCTCATTAGCTGTTCATGATTCTAAAGCTTCCTTGAAGTAACATTAGGGAATAATAGAGAAATGACAGAGAAGAAAAGTTCTGTGTAACAACAGAAGCTCCAGTATTGAAAAATACAAAAAGTCAACTACCATTCTAATGAGCAAAGGTCATCTGTAGAGCACCAGAGTGATGCAGATGAACACTGGAAAAACAGAGGAATAACCAAGTCCTCCTACTCATCATTTTTTTAAGAGTATGTGCTCCTCACTGAAGGTGGAGCTGAGTCTGCTGCAGTAAAATGAAAGAAGTGTTCCACTCCAGAGAAGAAATTATCCAAATTAGATACTACTTGAAATAATCTGGGAGACAAGTAAATAGAAGAGACTGAAACCAGTTGGGAGACTTAAAAAAAAATTACTGCATTTAGTAATTCTTAGAACAACCAGTTGGGAGACTAAAAAAAAAAAAAATCACTGCATTTAGTAATTCTTGGAACAATAATGAAATCACATCCTGGATGGTTGTAAAGTAATAGATTTTTTTTTTTTTTTTAGCAAAATGTACTAAAACTTTAACCGCTGTAACTTCTTTTACTTATTTTTTCTCCTCTACAGTCATATTTGACTATGATGAAGAAAAATCATGAATTTGACTATAGAAATATGTAAGGTTTAGGAAGACAGAATAGTTTACTTATCTAAGATTTTTAAAAATATGGTAAAATATACAATTGTTGGTCTATGATTTCAGTTAGGGCAACAGCTGGGAGCACCTAGAATTAACACCTTGAAAAAGATTAGTATTAGATCAGTTTTTCAAATTAGAAGTAAATAAATATGAATAGTTGAGGCTGCAGACCGTATGGAATTTGAATTCTAGAGATAGAGAGTAGTTCTAGAAGAACTACTTTCATTAGAAACTTGGTCACATTTGCTATGTTTAAAGAGATTATGGAGTCTGTCTCCACCCTCCATGCACCTGGTGCAGATATGAGAGCCTCACTCAGAAGGCCCATGAATTGCTAACACTGGGCTTTGCATCTGGGCCCTCCCCACATGTGTGGTGTGCCACCTGAGGTGATAGAGCAGGCAGTGGTTCACATCTGGGCTTTACTTGCACCCTGACCTCCTGGAGGTCACAGGCACAAGTGGTCCATGATCACTGCCAGTGCCGCCCATGTCTGGCTCCTGTGCATGCCCTGAGCTGCCTGGAGGTACAGAATCAGGTGGTCTGCCACCCACTGACATCATGGTTCACAGCTGAATGCTGAGAGAACCAGGTACTTCCCATCTACTTCTTTGGGGCAGAGCAGGTGACTCAGGACCCCACCACCATTACAGTCTGAGTCTCTGCCCTCCATGCACCCCGTGCAGAGAGGAGATCCTCATTCAGAAGGCCCAGGAACTCCTAACATCAGGGTTCGCATTAGGGACACCCTGCATGTGCTCTGCAATGCTTAAGGTACGAGAACAGTCAGTCCATGAACTGCTGGCACCATGGTTCATGTCTGGGATCTATTTGTGCCTTCAACTCCTGGAGGTCACAAACACAGGTGGTTCATGATTATTTCCAGTGCAGCCCACCTCTGGCTCCTGCAGATGCCCTGAGCTGCCTGGAGACATGGAATCAGGTGGTCCACAAACTGTTCATCCTGTGGTTTGTATCTGGGTTCTACCTGCACTCTGAACTGCCTCGGGACACAGGATCACTAGTCCATGACTGTGCCACCAGTGCAGCCTTCTTCTTGCTCATATGTGTGCCCTGACCTGGGAGGGGACACTAGGTCAGATGGTCTGCCATTGGCTAATATCACAGTTTGAATCTGAGACCTGGGAGAACTAGGTGCACTTCACCATCTGCCTGAAGACCCCAGACTAAGCAGAGCATCTCAGCAAACACTGAGGGGCAAGCCTGACCACCAGGAAAACTAGGGACAAAAATCACCTTTGCTGATCTGCCAGGGAAGAAGGAGACTGAACATTCTGCCTCAAGCATCAAACATGAAAAGACAAAGGATGAAAACACAATCTGAGAACTCCACCCCACTCACAAGAATAGGAGACATCAACAGGAGAAATTGGTAAACACACATCTGAAAGTGCTGAAATGTTTGCAATAGAAGTAAAGAAAAAACTCCATCAAGCCATAGAAGAAATCAGATAAAAAATTATCTCTCAGGTAAAAAATGAAATGACAATGATAATGAAAGAATTGCTCAGAACATCTAAAGAAGAAATATATAAAAAAATAGATGAACATTGGATGGATGTTACAATGGATGGAAACATTACATGAACAATATAGGAATGAACTAGAATACATGAAACATATTCAAAGAGACACCCAGGAAATGAAAGCTTCCATTGAAAGTTGGCAAAACGCTGGAATAAAGCCTAAGATAGAATTTCAGATCTGGAACACA
>NW_004955443.1:13069733-13079476 GCF_000276665.1 Chinchilla lanigera | reverse complement strand
TCAACACCCCTTTGACACAAAGAGATAGGTCAACTAGACAAAAAATCAGCAAAGAAATATCAGAAATGACCCAAATCTGTGAACAAATGGACTTAGTAGATGTATACAGAGCGTTCCACTCCACAATATCAGAATAAACATTTTTCCCACTGCATATGGGACTTAGACCACATTGTAGCCCATAGAGATTACCTACATAAATAAAAAATAATTAAAATCATCCCATGCATATTATCTGACCACAGTGCAGTGAAATTAGAAATTAATGACAAAAGGAACTACAAAAACTCCATAAACTCTTGGAAATTAAATAATAAACTTCTGAACAACCAATGAGTCACAGAAGAAATTGAAGAAGAAATTAAAAAATACCTACAAACAGGTGAAAATGTAGGTACAACTTACCAGAATCTGTGGGATGCAATGAAAGCACTGAAAGTCCTTAGAGAGTAATTTATAGTGATGAACTCACACATAAGGAAAACAGAAAGACAACAAATAAATAGCCTACAGCTGCACCTTAAACTTTTGGAAAAAGAAGAACAAGTAAAACACAAAATTCAAAGATTGGAGGATATTATAAAGATCAGGGCAGAAATTAATGAAATTGAGATGAAGAAAACCCTACAAAAAATGAATGAATCAAAGAGTTGGTTCTTTGAAAGAATAAATAAATTGATAAACCCCTAGCCAAACTTATTTAAAAAGGAAAGGAAAAAATGCATATGCATGCATTAAGGAATGAAAAGGATGAAATTACTACAGATTCCACAGAAATTCAGAAGATCATTAATACTGGGCTGGGGATTTAGCTCAGTGGCACAGCGTCTGCCTGTCAAGCGCAATGTCATGAGTTTGAGTCCTGGTACCGGAAACAAACAAACAAACAAAAAATACATATCATTAATACCTACTTTGAAAATCTTTACTCCCACAGGATAGAAAACTCAGAAGAAATGGACAGATTCCTAGATATATACGAATTACCAAAGTTGAGTCAGGAAGATATAAAAATCCTGAACAACCCAATATCAATTAATGAGATTGAAAATGTGATTAAAAACCTACCAACAAAGAAAAGCCTCTGCCCTGATGGATTCACAGCAGAATTTTACAAGAAATTCGGAGAAGATATAATACCAACACTTCTCAAACCCTGCAATGAAATTGAAAAGGAAGCAGTTCTCCCTAACTCATTTCTGGAGGCTAGTATCATACTGATATCAACACCAGAAAAAGACCCTACCAAGAAAGAGAACTACAGACCAATCTCCCTAATGAATATAGATGCAAAGATACTCAATAAAATAATAGCAAATAGAATGCAGCAAATCATCAAGAAAATCATACACCATGACCAAGTCAGATTCATTCAAGGAATGAGAGGATGGTTCAATATTTGCAAATCAATCAATGTTATCCACCATATCAATAGAGCCAAATCAAAAACCACATGGTCATCTCAACAGATGGAGAAAAAGCTTTCAATGAAATCAAACATGGATTCATGATAAAAACTCTACAGAAAATAGGAATAGATAGTCTTTACCTTAATCTCATCAAAGCCATCTATGACAAACCATCAGCCAACATCATATTAAATGGATAAAAACTGAAAGCTTTTACTTTAAAATCAGGAACAAGACAAGAATGTCCACTGTCACCACTCCTATTCAACATAGTTCTGGAAGCATTATCCAGAGCAATTAGACAAGAGAGATAAATAAATGGAATGAGGATACAAAAGGAAGAAGGAAAATTACCATGTAAAGTAAAGGAAGTACAGTAAAGGAAGGATACAAAGTAAATAAAGTAAAGGAAGGATACAAAGTAAAATTTCCATGTAAAGTAAGTAAGTAAAGTAAGTGAAATTATCATGTTATTTGCAGATAGCATGATACTTTACAAGGAAGACCCCAAGAATTCCACAAGATTCCTTGAATTAATCGACAAATTCAGCAGTGTAGATGGATACAAAGTCAACACGGAAAAATCCATAACATTCCTACACAAAAACACTAAACATACTGAGAGAGAAATTAAGGAAACCATACCTTTCACAATAGCATCCAAGAATTTGAAATATTTAGGAATCAATCTAACGAAAGAAGTATAAGATTTATTCAATCGAAACTACAGTACTCTGAAAACAGAGATCAAAGAGAATTTCAATAAATGGAAAAACATTCCTTGCTCATAGATAGAGTGAACCAATATTGTGAAAATGGCCATAATACCAAAATTATTGTACAGATTCAATGCAAATCCCATTAAACTACCATTAGTATACCTCAGAGATCTAGAGAAAATATTCCTCAAATTCATTTGGAAGCAGAGGAGACCCAGAATAGCAAAAGCAATCCTGGGCAACAAAAATAAGTCAGGTGGAATCACAATCCCTGACCTGAAATTACACTACAAAGCTGCTGTAATTAAATCAACATAATTCTGCTGAAAAACAGACCAGTGGAACAGACTGGAAGAAACAGATGCAACCACAAACACAATTCAGCCACCTAATCTTCGACAAAGGGGCCAAAAAAACTCACTGGAAGAAAGATAACCTCTTTAATAAATGGTGCTGGAAAAACTGGCTTGCCACCTGCCAAAGACTGAAAATAGACCCAAGCCTATCACCATGCACCAAACTCAAGTCAAAATGGTTCACAGATCTCAATATTAAAACATAGCTACTAAATCTATTGGAAGAGAAAGTAGGTAGAAATCTTGAAAATATAGGGGTATGCAGAGAGTTCATGAACAAAACCCAAACTGCATGTGAAATACTTCACAGAATCAAGAACTGGGATCTCATCCTACTGAAAAGTTTCTGCACATCTAAAGAAATCACCAGCAGAGTATAAAGAAAACCCACAAATTGGGAAAAACATTTAGTTGACTGTCCCTTGGACATATCTAGAACATATAACGAATTAAAAAACATCAGCCCCCATATTGAAAGAACCCAATCCAAAAACAGGCATCTAAGATGAACACACACTTCTCAGATAAAAAAATACAAATGGCAAATAAATACATGAGAAAATGTTTTACATCATTAGTAATTCAAGAAACACAAATTAAGACAACTCTGAGAGTTTCTCTCACCCCAGTAAGAATTTCTATCATTAAGAAATCAACCAATAACAAATGCTAGAGAGACTGTGGAGAAATAGGAACTCTTCTTTATTGCTGATGGGAATTCAGACTGGTGAAAGCACTGTGGAAATCAGTTTGAAGATTCCTCAGCAAACTATGTCTGGAGGTCTCATTCAACCCAGCTATTCCTCTTCTGGGTATTTTCCCAGCAGATCTGAAAACATTATATCAAAGCAATATATGTTCACCCATGTTTATAGAAGCACAATTTTTATTTGCTAAATTGTGGAAACAATCCAAATGCCCATCCACTGAGAAATGGATAAAAAAGTTGTGGTACTTTTATATAATGGAATACTGCTCAGTTGTCAAGAAATTTAAACTTGAGGCTTTTACAGATAAATGTTCACAACTACAGATCATACTCATAAGTGAAATAAACTAGACATTCATGCGTAAGCAACATATTGTCTCACTAGTGTAAGAGCCTGAAAGAGTGAATAAAAATTAGGAGGTATGATAGACATTGTGAAATGAAAGGAAAATGCTCAAAATTAATGAGCAACTGGGGTAAGGGAAAAGAGAAAAGAAAGAAAGGGAAATTATGTATGTACATATAGGAGAGCTAACATAGTTGTACTATTGACTTCTATCACTTTACTGAAAAGAGCAGTTAATGATTAGTTATTTGATCAATCTTGCATGTCTCTATTTGTTTTCCTGAGAAAGCACTTTGAAGATATCAATACGTAATACAACAACCATTGTTAATTTCCTACCACTTTGTGTGTCGCTCTTTATTGCTTATATTGTTCTTATGCTATTTTGTAAATGGATATCTGTTTGTTAATATGTTTTCCTTTTTTTGTATTTAAGATAAATTTTTAAAAAGGGATTATGAAAATTATGATAACCTGATGTGGAATGGAAAGATTTAGAATGATTTGTGAGTCAAACAGGAGTAAAAATCAACCAAACAATGTCATTTGAAATATTACTTTTCTATTTATTCTGGAATTCCCACTTCAGGCATTTATCTTACAAAATAACTTGAAATACACAAAAACGTTCTGAACTAAGAGTTTATATGTCCTAGTATTTCTTGAGAAAAATCAGAAATGAGTTCAATATAAATATTATGATACTTCCTTCAATGGATTATGATGTAACCATTAAAACTTGTTATAATGGTGTAGGGAAAATATGTGTGCTGCAGTATTGACTTTGAGCAAACAATCAGATATATAATATGTTTAATACACTGTATTAATCAGTTGTCCATACTGTAATGAAATACCAGAGAAAACCCAATTAAATGCAGGAAAGATTTATTTTGGCTTATGATTTCAGATGTTTCAGTCCGTGGTATGTTCCCTCTATTTTTTCTGGGCTTGTGGTGAGGCAGACCTTATAACAAAATAGCATGGTGTTGCAACATTGTTTACCTCATGGCAGACAGAAATAGAGAAAAAGAGAGAAAGGGAAAGAGAGACAGAGAGACAGACAGACAGACATAGGCCAGGGATATAATATACTTTTCAAAGGAGTAACTCCAGTGGCCTACTTCCTGCAATGAGTTCCAGCTCCCATAGTTTCTGGTATTTACCCATTGTACCACCAGTTAAGCTTTGAACTTTCAACACATGTGCCTTTGGACAATGATTAAGATCCAAACCATAAAATATGCTTATCCCTTAAATGTCAATAACAGAAGATTTAGATCAAAATGTCCTGGGTTGATGGATGCATAGAGGTGCATATTTTTACGGAAATGTATCATACACAATTTTTCAATTTTTATTTTTTATATTTTATTTTTTATATTTTTATGTGTATACTGAAAACAAAATATCTTTATAACATAAAAAGCTAATCCTCATCTTGTATCATACAGTGAAATGGCAAGATAGCACATATATTGTTGATACCCAAATTTGTAGAAACAGTGTAATACATAAATTTATGTTTACTGCTTCATATATCTGAAGTCACATATATTCTTAATTAAGAAAGATAGAAAATTAAAGATGAAGTCAAATAGATGAGAAAAGTTCATGTTCTTGACCAGATTAATTAAGGCAATTAACCATACCAATATCAGTAGTATTCAAATGTTACACATCCTAGAATCTTTTAGATTTTTTAATATGTGAATTATGATTTAATGGACTCAGCATGGGCCATCACATTCTGCACATCAAATATGTTCTCAGCTGATGTTCATGCTACTGGTAGATTTGGACCATAATCTGAATAAAGAGGATCCAGCTTTAGTAAGAAATTAACTAGGAATTAATCCTAAACTGTTGTGGATTGCTATTTATATGTTTAAGAAATATAGCAAGAAAAAAAAATCAGCAACATAAAACAATAAAAACATAGTGGTTTGAGAGTCAAGACCATAGAATAATGATTTGGAGGTTATCTTAAATATGGAGAATACATCAGATGCAAATTCCTGACTCAGATATAATAAAATGCAACTTGAATTCCTGGGCTAGCAAAACAAACTGTAGTAATTTAAACTTTGAGGACACTCAATTACTATGGTGGATTGACAAGTGATTGTTAATTTATAACCCCCAGCTGAACTGAGTAAGCATGGTGCTGGGTGTGGGAGGCCCACCTGGGGATTATTGCCAGCAGCATAAAGGCAGAATTGGAGAAGTGAGGCTGTTGGGAGATGGTAGAAGCTTTTAGGAGACTGCTGGGGCTGGGAGAAACTGTAAGGAGCTGTTGGTTGGTTTGGAGGACCTTGCCATGCTGGCTTTCCTGATAAACTGGGCTGTTTCCATTGTCCAAGGAGCTCAGGACCTTGAGCCTGAGCTCAAGTTGTCGCTGAGAAATGGCTTTGGTTCACTTTGGAGGAGCTCTGGTCCTCACTCTGAGCATCATTTCCTGGATCCAGAGGGGAAGAAGGTACACAGCCCAGTCTCGTGGAGAAGCTTATCACATTGGCTTTCCTGATCATTTCAGCCTTGCAGATCATTGGAGGAGCTCAGGACCTCCTTGTTGCTGAGGATGGCTGTGGTACCTTTTGTGGGAGCTGTGGTTCTTATTTTGCATGTCACTTTCTGACTCCAGTGCATTTCCTTCCGCTTGCTAGCAGAGATTCTTCATCTCACTGGCACAGACTTACTAGTTTCCACCACTGACCTTCAGGCCTTCCCAGCATAGATCCATGAAATAGACCTGCATTAGACATTGTCATGGGCTCTGGGCCTCTAGTTGGATTCATGGGAGGCATTGTTATGGGCTCTAGGTCTTCAGCTGACCTCATGCAAGACATTATCACGTGATCCAGGCCCTTGGCTAGATTCTTCGTCTATAGTGTACAGACAGATTTCCTACACTCTCTTGAAACTGATTCTTTGGGTGACAATTGTAAATAATCTCATAAAATATGTGTCCTGTATTATATATTGCTTCTCCTTGCAATAAGCCCCAAACCATATCAATTACCTAGATCCTTTTTTTCATAGCAATATGCTATACATTATGATTTCTTTAGGTAAGATTGTCAAAGTAACATAATTTAACACCATTAGTTAAAACCATGGCCTTTTTAATCCGGACTTCACTTCTGTTTCATTTCCTTTGCATCATGAGGAAGAAAATAATTTTGAGGGTCCAGAACAAAGACCAGTGGAATTGAAGTTAGATGAGTTGGCATTTAGAGGGATACAGGTGTGTGGTTAACAGTCAATATTTCTTATGTCATTGCCTGCCTGCGTATAATAACACTCTTCCTTCTAAATGCTGCATGGATCAATGTCACCCAGCATCAGGGTGAAAAAGCACAGGGACAGTGTTTTTGCAATGAAAATGTGAATTGTGCTCTCTGCACATTTCACAATTTATACCGAAAAAAAGATAAGACTTTCAATTTGACAATAAGAAAATCTAAATATTGAAAACAAATATTTCTAAACTATTATTAATTGGGAGAGTAACTATCTCTTACCTATCTCCACATAAAATATTTTTAAACTGTCACATGCAGCAATAAGAAAAGATAGTAGAGTTCCAAATATATGGGAAATTCCTTCCTCATATCTGTGTACATAATTTTGTGTTTATTATCACAGAGTATGGAATTTAAACAGTTTTCTTCATATTCTGTAATGTTTGTCATGTGTTAGCTTTATGGAATTATAGCTTGCTTAAGTGTCTCATGAGAAATTCATACTTGGTGTGAATTGAATTGTTGGTTTGTTATTTTAACTTTTATTATTAAAAGGCTTTTACATTTTAAGTACTGTATGTGAACCCTGTAACATTTGGCATTGCCCTTGATATGATTAGTTCACTTATCTGCATTTATTTATATCTGAAATTATTAACATCTCTGTGGGTTAGAACAAGGATCAATTGAAATAATGTATTGAAAAGTAATTTTGACCAGTCATGAGATATAATAAAGTTTGATCAATGTTACTGCTGGTTATTGCTTTTAAACGTATATGTATATATATATGATATTTGTTTCAATTGTTAACACATTTCATTGCTGTATATAATCCAGCTTCTCTCCATAAAGATATTTAACACTAAAAGTCAAATTGTGACAATCTTTACTGAAATTTGTATTTTTAAATTTATACAGAACTAGGAATACTGGTTTTCTATAAATCTCTTTATAGTTCAACTTCAACCTGTCTTGTGTAACTGCACCTCTGGAGAACTCTTCTTACTGTCTTCTGATACTGTGCATTTTTAAATGTTGGAGGTGCAAGTCATGGCCTTTTGCTTTTCCTCCTGTTGTACTTTTATTTTTCTTTTAGAAAATTTTCTCTCTTTTGTAATGAGTTAAAAAATTCTTTTCATCCTTTAACAAATACCTGACATGACACTTAAAAAAATAAAATATGGCACATAGGATAAGAATTTGCATGTACTTTACATCAATCATGTTCCTTCAAGGAGAATAGTGATAAATACAGGACACAGCATATATATAATATCAGGTGAACCATCAGCTGCACACCTACACCAAGAAATCATCAAGCTCTATACATAGACATGCTCTATGTAGCACTGACTGTGTTAAAGAATGTTCAGTGACACACAGATGCAAATATATTAGAAGCTCACAAAGAAATAATTTGAACAGTAAGACACTACACTTGTTCACTGTTACTTCTGAGAGAAAAAATAAGGAATGAAATCTATAATGTAAAATCATTGTATAATTTTAAACATATGCCAAAGAAGATATTTTATTCAAGCACTCAAATGTTTGAGTGAACACCTATAAGGAAAAAAGCAATGAAGCACTAGAAATGACATATTTGTATATGCCTGACATCCTAGGATTAGTTTTCTATATATAAATATTTTAAAGATGTTATGTTTTAATTAGTGTCTTAGTCTGTTGATTCTGCTATAAGAAAATGTCTATCAGTGGATGATTTATTTACAAAAGGAAATTTATTTGGTAACTATCTTGGAGGATGGGTAGTCCAAGATCAATTTTCAACAAGACTGAATATCTTCTGAGGCCCCCCAACGCTCCTTCCACAGTAACCCGTGAACATTGTTTACCTAGCAGAATTGCAGAAGGGCAAAAAAGCACATGAAGTAGTTCTTGCTAGCATTTTTAAAAGGCACTAAACTGTTCTCGAGGGCAAAAATGTCATGAAATAATCACTTCCCCAAATTCTCAGCCTCTTATTCCTGCTACAGTGGAGATTAAGTTTCGATATGAATTCTACAGGGATACACACAAACCACAGTAATTCGTGACCTCCAATCTTCCAAGAGGTAGCCTTCACTGAAACCCCATCACTGTCATGTGGAACATGTTTTAAAAACAGATACCTGGGCTGGATTACAGAGCTAGTGAATTAGAATCTATTCTAATAGAAGGTAGGAATATGTCTTTTTAACTAACAACACAAATGTTTCTTAAGACTATATCATTTGACAACAATTGACTTAAAACTATGATGCATTAGAAGTCAGAATCACAGGCATGCAACTGATGGACGGTCTCCATGAGATATACTTGATAGTTTTGATATTGATTTAACCAATATAATCATTCAATAACGCTTTATTTAAAGAATGAATCAATTAATGAATGAATAGCTTCATTCCAGAGAGAAGCGATATATATATGTATATATATAGAGAGAGAGACAGAGAGACAGAGAGACAGAGAGAGAGAGAGAGAGAGAGAGAGAGAGAGAGAGACAGAGACAGAGACAGAGACAGAGACAGAGAAACAACCTAATATGTATACCCACTACAGGAAAAGAAAAACTATATTATTTTTTTCAACAGATAGTGTTACCCTCATATGGGGGACCATAGAGGACATCACATGTCACAGAAAACCCACTGCACTGTTACCCCTTAGAGAAGAAATTGACAGTGCCTATGCTGCACTCTTAATTACCAAGGTTACCCAAACAGCAGTTTGCCATACTAATAAATGTCTGGAAGCTCATGGCCACCAGGTTTAGCACCTCTTGTAACTCTAGAGGCTAGTGGTAACTTGTACTCTCATGATGTCTTGACAAATTTAGTGTTAAAGTATTTGTACAAGTTTTTCCTTTCTCTGTAGTGGGAGAGAGATGATCTTAATACACAAGCTCTAATTTCATTTATTAATCAAGGCACAATTTATATATATTGATATA
>NW_004955443.1:13045795-13069633 GCF_000276665.1 Chinchilla lanigera | reverse complement strand
ATTTTTATAAGAAAGAAAATTTTCCAGTCTCTAATCAAATAAATCAACAGCATAACATGATTCTAGAAAACTCATAGCTAATATCATGACAGATTTTGCCTGCTGCTTGCATGCCCAAAATTTGATTTAGTTTCTGCATTCAACTTTTCTTAATAAGAGTTTTTAGTTCATTTGGAGTAGAAATGAGCCAGACCTTGCAACAATAATCTGCCCCTGAGTATATAGGTCAAATTTGCTCCAGAATTGCCCAGTTTAGGAAATTTGGAAATGCTCTTTCATTAGAATAGCTGTGTTCAAGCACAGGGCATGCTGGGATTTGCCATTTGGGCTGTGATCACAATTACCCCTATTAGTGTCTATGCACAGATGCCGAATGTGAGTAACTATTACTGGCAGGTTATGCTGGCGACTCATACAAATGAATAGTCATTGGATCATGACCACCTCAACTCCCTAGAACACTGGAATGGCCCAGCTGGGCTGAACAGGAAATATAGCTAACGAGAGGACTGTTTTTCTTCTGGCTAAGATACACGATATACAGGATCGGACACAGTTGTCTTTATAAAAGTTTACCTTACATTTTTATATTTTTTTAACTGCTTCGATTTTATCTTATAATGAAATATATTGGTATTAGGGTGTGAGTAATGCAGAGATTTGTTGACGGATTTAAGATTTTGCAATCCATACTTAAATGAACATTATGTTTCCCTATGATACGTTGTACTATTGCTAATGAATAGCATCAGTCCAGCTGCTTACTGTGAAATTGCCACTCTTGCACCATGCCTACAATAAACTTAGGAACACAAAGACTGTTATTAAAGCTGAACAGAAATTCTATTTTTGAATGATCCAATCTATCTAATAGCAGCTAAGTACCAAAGTAAACATCATTAGTGAGCTTGTCAGTCTATATTTACATTCTGCTACCTTTCTCCTACTCATTTCACAAAGTTTCTGAGTATAAAGCTTACTTTTTGCATTTAAATTGTCAGTCTACACTTTACTGGATCATTAACATCAAAAGGATAGGTACACTATATTCAGTAGTTGCTAGTTCATGTTAAAGTACTACCAGGCAAGGAAGAATGGGGACACACACACACACACAGTATTGTTCTAATATTTCCCCACCAGAAAGGATGATCCTGTAAAAATGAGAAATATTAACAACAAAGGAGCAACTATTGAGAGCAACCCACACCCCATCCTAAAAATGATTGAGCAAGGCTCCTCAACCCCTTGCAATATCAGACTGTTAATTCAATATTTTTAATGAATTAAGTTAAATCTTTAACTCTCAGATGATCTAATAGTATAAAGAAAAAACAAATCTTTAAATATGATATGGTGTAAGAATATAATGGAGACATTTTCTAAAGCCTGTTAGCTCAGACTTCTAAATATAATTTTAACGGAGGTTATAATTTGCAATTAGGAAAAAATATTAGGCATTTTTCTCTTTCTGGGTTTGTACAGAAGGAATATTGTATTTTGTTTATGACAAATGCTTATTAAACTATTACAGTCGAGGATTGACACTTTTTATTTTGCCTTTTGAGTGTTTAGTTGCATCCATTACTTTCCAAGAAGTGGCAGTATACTGTTTTCACCTCTATCTATCCAGCATTTATTTCACACTCTTCTGAAGAATTGTCTTAAATTTTAGGATCTCTTCTAGCTCTTGCTCCTTCCTAATTACCTGATGTACTTTGGCCAGGTAATCACCAATGTACTAATTTTGATCTCTACCAAGCATCGCTAAGCTCCAGTTTTGAACAGCCAGCAATGGAAAAACCAGTTTGAAATTCCAATAAAACTTTAACCTCCTTCTCCGTTATTGTCTCTCCACATATACTTCTCCTTCCTTGTTTCACTTACCAGCGTCACTGTGCACCCACGTCTGGCAGGAAACCTTGAACACATTTTCAGTTCTCCTATTACATCTATGCATCAAATCAACAAGTCAATATGAATCTTCCTTGATACTGTCCACATTTCACAGTTGTTTCCTCTTCTCCTAGTGAAACATACACACCATTTTGTTCATGCCAGCAATTTACTAAACTGACTAACTTGATCCTGGAACTCTTCAGTTTGTTCCCCAAGATGCATTCAGAATCATCCTCAATTTGATTTTAATATTTCACTAGATTTTATCGTTGTTTATATATCATCTAATTTCCTTAAAATAAAACTAAGTGTCTTATTATGGAATGCAAGGCCCTCACTGATCTGCCTTCTATTTGACTGCTAATTTTCTAACACTGCACAACAGAGGCATACTGAGTACTATTATTTTCTCAGAGAACCATTCATTCTGCTGCCTTGACCTTTTGATGGTACTATGTTTGCCTGGAACACTTTCTCAGGTTTTTATTCTCACTCTTTCTTTACACAACTTGTACACAGATGGAGGACACATACGCAACCCTCTAGAACCCTAGAGAAAATCAGTAAGTTTCCCTTATAGCTATCTTTTACATAACATTTTGGGTTTCAACAATTACTATGTTTGCCATAATTTGTTGAAATTTTTGTATTAGTTGAACATCTCATCCATTGTGTCTTACTTTCAATGAGGAGCAGTTTACCTCTGAATGTTTATAATGTTATTTTCAGCACCTAGATCCATCCACCCACATGCACCTGTGTTTGCATGTGTGCGTGTGTGTACATGTGAGTGTACGTGTGCATGTCTGCGTGTGTGTGTTGTGTCTCAAGGGTTTTATCACCATAGCTTTTCATACAGTACAATATTTTCTTTTCCATCCTGGAGCCTAGAAACACTCTTCAAAAATTTAAGAATTTGCCTTTGCCTATATTTTCCGATAAGATTGGCACCCTATGGTCATCCTCCACCTTCTGAAACAATTTAATTGAAGGATAGAAATTCCTAGAAAGTGTACAATATTATTCCATCAATGTGCAAAGAGGAGGATAACAAAGCCCAGTCAAATTTGAGGAAAAAGGGAATTTTGAGAGATCCAAATACTTCTGTGATATATGAACACTTTACAGTACGGAATGCAAAACCAAAAAAAACAATGAATTTAGTTCTACTTAGATATTAAAAATAAAATATGATTATACTTGAAATTCTTAGGAGTTTCACAATGAAATGGATTTATATTCAGGTGGTATGATTTTATTGTCACATCATTTTTCATATTTAGATTAATCATGTGGGAAAGAATATTAACATTACATATTCAATTTAATGAAAATGAAGGGGAAAATCTTGACAAAAATCCTGAAAGTAATCAGTGTAGTGGCAAGATTAATGGTAAGAACCACATGTTTTTACCTTATTATTTGTCACAGCAGTATAGATGAGTATACGGTTAATAGAATGGACTATCATTCAAGCTGGTCCCATTTCTTGAATCAGATGATTACCTAATTCTTTCCATTGGTCATTAATACATCAAAGTCTAAATATTTTATGGAATAAACATAATAGATTTAGAAAATATTCCATTAAATGCAGAGGGATTGTTTCAATATTCCAGGGCAATCAACTTTTACAAGTCAGTGTTTGCCACACAAATATGAGATAAAAGCAAATAATTTCTCAAATTCTTCAGCAAACAAGTAATGTTCATATCCTTACAAGGGAACAGTTCCAAAAGCAAATTTTCCCTTCTCCAACCCATTTCAATGCTATAATCCAAGAAGATTTTTCCAAAACACCAATAAGATCATCACTCACTATTTAGGCAATGTGAATCATCTCTAATAGTCGTGACACAACTCTCTATTATGTTACATCCATTTTCCTCTTCTATGCCTGCAGTTTTCAACTGAGGGTGGCATTGCTCTCTGGAGGCCATTTTGCATTATAGGAAAATTTTTTGGATTCTGTCACTGAGGAGAATATAACTGTCACTTGGTAGGAATAGGCCAGGGAAGTGATGAAACATCCTGAGGACAAAAGACAATCTCCACAATAACGAATTATCTAGTCCAGAATATCAGCAGTGCCAATGCTGTGAGTCCTTTTATAAGGGAACAATATTTACATTAATTAATTTTGGTAATGTCCCTAGTAACAAGGTAGTATGAAAGCTAGCATGGAAAATCTTTCATAATGTCATTCCTATATCAACAGTGTCTCTCATCATTTTACTTCTTGTTTCTAAGTTATCATTTGCTCAAGTCATGTACTAATTATTCAAAATAGTACAAGCAAAGCCACAATGAACAATACCTTTAAAATTAAAATGTCATTAGCTTAAGTCCCCCGAGTTTATTTGTTACAGTACATGGTCAGTGGACAGCAGGAAGACTATTTCTCTTACCAGCTTCTCAGGTGTGTGGAAGTTCCATGTAGGTGAGAGATTTCAGTCTCAAGTTGAGGTTCAGGAGACACAGTAAGGAACATTGTGGGATCTTTTTTAATTGTTTCTATCTACTTGCACAGCCTGTCACCTCTACTCATACTGACCACACCCACTTGGCCCACCACGTACTTGGTTTGCCTAAATTCAAAGAAAATATTTCCTGGAAGAAAAAGGAATGCAAAAACTCTTACCAAAAACTAGCAGGGTCTTATTTTGCTCTTTTTCCTTATTTTCAGTACTAAATCATAACTAACTTTTCAGTTTGATTTCACAAATTATTTTGAGATAAAAACATTTTAATTCATTTTATTTTTACAGTTGATTGGAATCATTCTCTTTTATTCTTATAATACTTTGAATATAGATTTCATTGTATTTGACACATTATGCAAGTCTGGTCATGAGCTAACCTTTTGTAAATTATTAGCTCTTGGGCACAGGTGAGATATTGTATTCATAAAATCATCATACATGAAATAATGAAATTAAATGTTTTCTTATACAAAAAGAAACATCAGTTTTTCCAAATTACGCAATGGATTATGAGATCAGTTGTTTTTCCTGTCTATGTTCCTGGTGATTCACTAACAACTCTCTGTCCATATTTCTTTCCTCTTTACATGTGAGGAAATGATTCACTTATCTCCACAGCATCATAAAATATAATATGAAAATATCATTATATAAATTATTTTAATTTAAGCACACCCAAAGCAATATTTTTCTTTAAAATGTCATTATTCAGTGAAGATAAGAGAAATTTTTGAGAATAGTCAAATTCTTGTTCAACCTGTTTGCCTTTAAGCAACACAAGAGCCTTCATTTTTTACTGCAGACAGCTTTCAGCATCCCCTGAAGAAATAAGTGATCAGGAAAACTGTGGTGAATCTAATGGGTCCCTAAGAAACCTAAAACTATTTGAGGAAGACTGATTTTTTTTCTCCTCCTGAAGATACCACTTTTTCCAAAAAGTATAGATATTTACAGCAAAAATATCTACTTCATCAGTGGCAGAGGTATATTGACTTTATTTATAAATTAAATCTTTCAACAGAATAAATATAGCTATAAAACTGAATTCAGGGGAAAGTTCACTGGACTTATAAGACTTAAATCTTGAATATTACCAGGTTTATATAGGTCACTCAGATTATAAATCTAAGGTTTGTGCTTTTGTTGTTGTTATTTTTATACCACAAAATAGAAGTAGTAACCGTGTCTGATTCATTTTAATTACCAGTAACAAAAACAGTAATTTGAAGGTATATTTTGTAAAATATTAGAAAAAGAGATAAGCTTATTGGAACCACTAATATATCAAATCTACTAGAAAAACAATATGAATTTCTACTCGTATAAGATACTTAAAAACTGAAACCCATTGAAAAAGCATTTATAAAAAGTTGCAATAGACGCAATTGTTAGAAAAAAATTTACAATTTGATGCATAATATGTATTAAAATTAGTAAATATTTTGAATATTGAATTCTCTAAAAATATAACATTTCAAAATAGCTACATATGCAATGTTTTGATTTTCAGTAAATTCAAGCACAGTTAATATTTTATAAGAACTAAGAAAGAAGTATAAACAATTGGGCTTCCTATGTGGAAACTAAAGAGCAACTTCTCCAGAGAAACAATAGCCAACCCTCTTTTAGTTCCATGTGCCTATTAGTCTATTACTAAAAACTTGTAAGATAAAAATAAATTTCACTGGAAAAATGCAGGAGCATAAAAATTATAAAATAACTATGCCATTCAACAATTACTATTTGTCCTGCCACAAATTAACTCAAAAGGTGTTTTGTTCTTTTCTTTTCTTATTTAATTGTGGTGCAAAAGCAGTACATATTTAGGGGATAAAACTGTATTTGTGGCCTCTTTCTGGGCTGTGGTGTGGCAGGGTACTTCCTCATGAAGCTGTGCGGCGCTGTGGAGCCGTAAATCCCAGCCAGCCAGGTGGTCATGAGTGGAACCAACCAACATCTATGGTATCTTCAAGGATGTAAAACCCGCGTGTTTGAATGTCAGTGAAGGAACTGTTAGGAAAAGGAAAAAAAGAAAGAAAGGAAGCCGATGGAACCAAAACAATGGCAGCAAAGAGAAATTACATTTGTGAAATGAGAATATGAAAAATTCAAACCCTGATTCTTGTTCTAAGGAACAGAAGCAGTTGAGAGTGCCAGTTGCATACCATGCTAAGGAAAACAGTATTTTACAGTGCTTCGAAGCATGGGGACTCTGTGGCCAACAAGAGCCCAATCTTTCCACATACCTAATGGAGACTTGTAAATACTGTGCAGCTAATGTTGAAATTAATATTTTTGTGAATATCGTGATTTTAAGAATCTTATGTAATTGATGAAAGAGAAAGATATTCCTGCTGTTTATTCTCAAGCTCATGATTTCCACTCTTTAGAATGACAGATTGATGAAGATGATAGAAAGCTGAAATAGATTTGCTTGTTTCCCAAGCCTAACGCACCTCCCAAGGCCTGAAGCGGAAGACAGAGGTTGATGAGAGATCTCAAAATGTTTTCATTTAGTGCAGTTTTTGTTCAGAATACCCAGTTCCCCTGTGATTGCAAGTCCCAGTAAATGTTCAACATTCAGTACACTTAACTTCCCTTCTTCTTTCCCCTCCCATGGATTAAACACAAGGGTTCCTTAAGCTTACTCGGAGAAAAACCACTGTTTTTAGCTCTTTCTTCACTTTGGAAGTCTTAGGCCACCATGATGTGTTAAAACTCTGAAGAACCTGCAGAAACTTGTGAGTGAATACAGTTTTCTTGCTATAGTCCAAATATCAGTTGCTGTTCTATACCCTGGGGTTTCTCTGCCTTATTGTGTGAGTGTGCTTTGTGTTTGTTATAAATAAATATCTAAATAGAAGTAATTTGCCATCTCTTATGATTCTTATTTAATTAAATGTATAGTTAGCAAAGCTGAGAGTGAGAAATATAGAATGGAAGGTTATTTGTTAATGTAAATTCCTTGGAGTGAAATTATAATTGAGAAAATAGATGGTTTTCCTTTTCAGGCCCATATTAACTTGAATATTAAATTTGGCGAATTATACGTTGAAACATGTTTTATATTTTTATCACTTGATTAGTTGTATGAATTTACACTTTAGTATTTTTCTAAAGGATAAAACCATGGGAGTTTGTTTTGTGTTGTGTTCGGTACTAGATATTATGTGTTTTGTGGTTTCTATGCTATCTTTGTTCTTTGTTTTTTCTTTATTCTTTTTTCTTTTTTTTTTTTTTTTTTTTTTTTTTTTAGTTTTTTGCTCTTTTAGTGTGTTTTTTTTTTTTTTTCTTTTTATTTTTTTTTAAATTTTTTTTTTAAACATGAGAGGGGGAACATATTTTCACAAATGTTACCCCTTTTGGAATTTTTTTTGGGGTTTCTTTGGCAACTTGGTTTTGGGGTTCTCTTTCACCCCGGTTTTTCCTTTCTTGGTTTTTTTCCCGGAGGTTTTGAAACCTTCTTTTCCCACGGTTTTTTTTCCCCCCCGTTTTTTGGCGTTGCATTTTTTATTTGTTAATTTTTGGCGGCACCCCAATTTTCCTTCCCTTGGGGTTTGGTTAAAAAAATGTGGTACTTTTATATGATGGAATATGACTCAGCTATAAAGAAATTTAAACTTGAGGCTTTTGCAGGTAAATGGACACAACTAGGGACCATACTCATAAGTGAAATAAACCAGACCTCCATGTAGAAGCAACATATTGTCTCATTAGTGTAAGAACTTGAAAGAGTGAATAAAAATTAGGAGACATGATAGACATCATGAAATGAAAGGAAAATGCTCAAAAGTAAAGAGTAACTGGGGTGAGGGAAAAGAGAAAAGAAAGAAGGCGAAATTATGTATGTATGTATGTACAGGATAGCTAACATAGTTGTACTGCTGCCTTCTATTGCTTTACTGAGAGGAACAGTTAATGATTACTTAGTTGATCAATTTTGCATGTCTTTATTTGTTTTCCTGAGAAACCACTTTGAAGATATCAGTACATAATACAAAAACCATTGTTAATTTCTTACCACTTTGTCTGTAACTCTGTATTCTTTTTATTGTTCTTATGCTATTGTGTAGTGACATCCATAACAAGTAGGTCATATAAAAATAGGTTGCTGCTGAATGTAGGCCTAGGGCTATAATTCCTTGGCTATTAAATTAGAAACTATATTATCTTAAAACAAGGATGCTGAGAGCAAAGGAGCAAAGGAAATGGGATTTGGAATGGTCAATATTTTTTCTTTTTGTTCTTGTGATTTTTTAAAACATCACTGCAGGCATGTATTTAATGTAGACACTCACATCTTTGTCATTTAAAAATATAGAAATCAATACACAAATGCATACACCTGTTTGCTTGGGTAGCCTCTAAGAAGGCCTCTAATGACTCCTGCATCCTGTGCTCACTTTTGTGAGCAGATTTTTTCTTCGAGTGTTGACTGGATCTGTTGACACGCTTCCACAGAGGAGAAGATTGTAGAAGAGGTTAGGTCCTTTCTGAAATTAAGGTCAGAAAAGGCTGTTGCTTCCCATGTGGAATTTTTTCCTCTCAGCTTTCTTGATCTGGGGAAATCAGTTGCTGTACTCTGAATAGAGTGCACAGAAAGCATACATGGTAGTGAACATTTTGCTAGCTAATATTTACTAAGACCTTGTTTTGCCAAAGCACAAACGATGTGAGCTGATAACTGCAACAGTGCAATGATGAATTTTATGTGTCAATGTCACAGGGCTGTTGATGCCTACATGTATGTTGAAACATTACTCTGGAAGCATCTGGCATGCTTTGTTTGTTTTGGATCATATCAACACTTAAATCTATGAAGTCTGAGTAAAGATTGTCCTTTACCAAGTGGTGGCCCTTATATCATCCTTTGAAGACCTTAAATGAGCAATGGCTCCCTAAACAAGAAGAGATTTTACCAGCAAAATGCCTTGCAAATCAAACCTCAGCTCTTCTTTGATGTCATTAAAATATGAATTTGCCAAACTTCTATGATCATGTTAGCCAACTCCTTAAAGGAAATATCTTTGTTTTTATTTTTCCATGCAGCATTCCATATCTGTGAGTTTCCCATCTATGTATTTAACAAACTGTGGATAGAGAATGTAGCTAGGGCTACACTGGTAACATCTATAATAAACACAGGCAGATGTTTATCTTGACATTATCCTCTAAACAATATAGGATATAAGCTATTTGCTAGCACTTACATTGTATTGGTTATTCCAATGATCTAAAGATAATTTAAAGTATATGGAAAGATGTGTGTTTTATATGAAAATCTACATCATTTTATTTAAAAAATATGTTTTGTTTTTATAAGTATACCATTGCCACAAACAACGGTGGCCTTGATCATGTGGAGTTGGTACATGTACCTGACACATCAAGTCTTCTTGTTGCACCTCCCCCACTTCTCCTCCCTTTGTACAAAAGATCTGTCTCCCTGTTTCCTATTACCCAATTATTTTGATCTTTATTTCTATTTTGAGTTTCTCATATAACAGAAGTCATGCAATATTTAAGTTTGTGTGTCTTACTTACTCCACGTTCTCATCTCAAGGTGCACCCATTCGCTACTATAGCATTTTCTATAAAGGGCTTAAGTATCCTGGGATTTAGGTACTTGTGGAATCTTCAAACCAATCCCTAACTGATACTGAGGGGATAAAAGCATACAGATGCACATGTATGCATGCACACACACACACACACACACACACACACACAGGTAATTGGTTTTATTTCTCTGGAGAACCTTGTCAAATACAAGTTTCATCTGACAGCTTGTCTAGAGACTGGTGAGACTATAAAGTTTAGGCACCCGGCCAAGTTGCATCTAAATTCTTCATCCAAAGAAAATGTGAGCTAAATAGTTTTTTGTTTTATCTGCTAATTTCTATAGTAATTTGCTATATAGCAATTTACAAAGTAGCACACATATACTTTACAAGGAAATAGATCTGGCTTATTATTTTCCTACATTTTTATTCTTCCAGTTGGGAAAATATTATCTCAAAACAACTTTTCCCCTAGTGTATAAAATACATATCAACAATCTGTAGATGTGAATAAGAAATTTAGATATTTTATCAGTCAATTTATATTGGAAATGGAGTCAGCTATTGCTGTGAAGTTTAGTTCCAGATGTTTCTTTTTTAACTTTGTATACTTAAACATTTTTATCACATAACAATAATTCAAGCATTGTGTTTTTATATGAAACACCGCTAAGAATATTTTATGGACTGTAGAACAGACGATGTAATATTTTCACCTCTCTAGACAGGATAAGGAAACCTTGAGGTAAAGAGTGAATTAAGTGATCACATCTATCCAGTCAGACATAGCCTCTGAGAACCAAGCCTGATTGCTTTATTGTGTTGTACAGATCAATGTAGTTACTTTGTAACCAGACCCATATCAGCCACAAGTGAAATAATTCAAGACAACAAAACATGATAAAAGATCAAAATCACTTCTTTTATGCATTCATTCTGTCAAGTTTACTGAATACCATCAATAAATGTCATCAGATATTCTTTTTTTGTCGTGTTTTTTTTTGTGTGTGTTTTTTTTTTGTTTTGTTTTGTTTTGTTTTGTTTTGTTTATGGGACAGGGTCTCACTATGTAGTTCAGGCTGGCCTTGAGCTCACTTTGTAGCCCGGGCTGGTCTTGAACTCGCAATGATCTTTCTACCTCAGCCTCCTGGGTGCTGGGATTACAGGCGTGTGCCACTGTGCCTGGCTATCATCAGATATTTAAATATGGGTCAATATTTCAAAGTGAAATAAGATATACTCCCTGCAATTATGTATCTCTTTTTTTTTTTTTTTCCAGTACCGGGAACCGAACTCATGACCTTGCGCTTGCCAGGCAGGCGCTTTGCCACTGAGCTAAATCCCCAGCCCCTGTATCTCATATTTTAGTATGAGATTCATATGCAACATGTAGGTTACTGAGTACAAATATTTTGTTATTTGTTGGAATTCTTTCTCTTTTCCTTTTTTTTTTTATTTTGAAACAAGGGTCTTACTAAGTGAATGAGTTACCCAGGCTGGACTCAGATTGTGATCATCTTGACTCAACTTCTCAGAGTGCTGGGATTGTGGGCATGTGCCTCTATCACCAGCTGGTCATTGGCTTCTTTGAGCCTCATGATGACTCCTCTGCATCATGCACAAACACTACTGTTACCTTTATCTTCTTATCTTTCTTTCTTTTTTGTTGTCTTTCAGGGGAATTTTTGTTTCATTTTGTTTTATTTTTGAGACAGAATCTTGCTTTTTAGTATGGGTTAGCCTCAAACTCTTGGCAATTCTCCTGCATCAGCCTCACAAGGGCTGGACCTGTGCCTCCACACCTGGCTCTGGAATTCTTGACATGAGACTCAAATAAAAACCAAATGCTGTTTTGTGTTCTATACAGAGGGACTTAAATTTAAAATACTTTGTCTTATGATTTTTAACTTTACAGTGGTGCCACGGTGATATAATTCAGTAAGAAACTCTTCTTGGAATTTTGGATTTATATTTTGTCTTCGTCTGGTGATACATGGTATGGTAATATATTCTTGTGGTGGTGAGCAGCAGCTGAGAGCTAAAGCGCCAGTGAGCCAGTTGTCAGAAGCATAAGCCAAGGATACCCTACAATGTGATGTGCTGCTAAGTTTTGATGTACAATAGCTTAGGCATATGAAGTACATGTTGAGTTATATTTTTGACTTACGGGAGGTTTATAAGGACATAACCCTCTTCATACATCGAGGTATCTTTTCTCTAAAATACCTACCTGACAATTTTGGCTATATTTCACCTTCAAGCTTACTGAGAAGTACTCTAGCTAGCTTTTTTATCCCTATCACTCATGTCAATGTTCCAGGCTTTTCATAAAAATACCTTTTAAGAAAGAGAAAAGAAAACCATCAGAATCTCAGTTTGTTGGTTTTCTGGAGACTATAATAACTCTCCACCTCAACCTTCATCAAGAGAACAAAATGAGTAAAGCAAACACCAACAAAAACTCTTGAAGAGGTTAGAGAGTTTCAAAGGAGAAGAAACTTATTTTTCACGCCCCAGGTAGATGCTTGCTAAAGAGCAAAAAAATGAGTCAAACCTGCTTCTGCTATAAAACACATAAGGATGGTGATAAAGATATCAGAAGATTCTTGTGTTATTTATATTTGAGAAATGATCCAGGAGCTTGAAGTATATATTTGACTGTCAATCAGTGCAGATTTATAGAGGCAGGAGACTTGCTCTGACGGTCAGTAGGGTAATTGGTTCCATGTGCCTAAAGACAAAGAAATGAAGTGAATACCCCATAAATTTCTCATGGCCTTCAGCAATAGTTCACCTAGTTCCAGGTGAAAAATCACAGAAGAGTGAGCTGTGAAGCTGAGAAGACAGTCCTTAGGAAAGGCACTCTTTGGTGTTAAGACAGCAAGGCACAAATGGACTTTTGGTAAAACCTGTAGGACAGAACTCTCTGAGAACAGCACTGTCCCAGGATATGAACAACAGATACTGCCCCATAAAACTACATATACCACTGACAAGAATAGCATCTCCAGAGTTTTTGGGACTCTGGAATTTTAAGGAAATAGAAACTGTAAATAAAGTGCAATGCCACTTCTCCAACAAAGGACTGACTGGTATAAATCTGCCATCTTTCTTGCACTACCTCAGTATTCTGAATGTAGACACAGTGGTAAGGGGCCAGTAAATCTGAGAACCAGACCACAGACTTCATCCTCAGAGGTATTTCAAGGGGAGGTGAAAACTAGGAGCAGTGAGTGAGGCAAAGCAGCCAAATTTATGATGAAGAGATCTGGGCTGGTCCAGGTCCAGGAAATTGGAAGTAAACTTGCCTGAAGAGAAGGAGGGGCCAGATAAAAATTCACTTCTAAATCTAGAGCCTACGGTAAGATTCTAATGCTTCTGAAGTGAATCTGGAAGTAGCTAAAACTGATCTTTGTTTCTACCTTGAATTACATAAAATTGTACATCTCAAAAGGTTAAGAAAGTTTCACCTGTAATCTTGGTGGAACATATGAAAATTTCTCAGTGTCTATCAACTATATCTGAAATTTCTTAAATTTGAAAATGAGGACAGGAGGCTGAGCCACTAAAATAGAGTTATGTACAGAGTAGGATCCATGTAGGAACTCAAAAGAGGTGATTGGACAATTATGAGAGGGTTGTACATAAAAACCAAACACCAAAACGACAACCTCACCTCCCAAGATGAGCACACATATCAAAATTCCAAACCCTATGAAAGAAAACAAAGCTTAGAAGGAACTAGAAAAATATTAACTGAATTACTTCTCTCTAAATGAAAAGGAAAATAAAAGATGGAAAAATGAGCATTTCAATTGAAAGATAAAAATAAGTATTATTTGCAAGAAAATCAAAGTATAAAATAAATAGAAACAGAAATGACATCATCATGGATATGCAAGACAATCAATTAGAAATACTAGAAATGAAAAGTCCAGTTTCTCATATGTTAAATTCAGCCATTGTTACAAGCTCTGGATGGAAGAATCAGAGAATTAGAATATAAGTCTTTGTCATGCAACTGCATACAACACCAAGAAGCAGCAAGATAAATAGATGGATGCATAAATATATAGACAGACAGACATACAGACAGACAGATATAGATAGCGGTATGAGAGAACAGTTTATTGACAGAAAATCCTCATTTCTCTTTTTTCATGTTCCTGAATCTCTAGAGTTTTCAGTTTTATTCAATTTTTCCTTCTTCTCAAGAAGATGTATGCAGAGATTGTGTGTTTGACAAATTTGAGAAGAATAACTGAGCATATTTCCCTAAGCTCCATTCCCTTTCCCTGGAGCCAGGAATATTCTATGTTTCAGAGAGCCCTAACAATCTTTCCTTTCTCTAAAATGCTAACTTGTGTCCTTTATCATACTGCAATGCCAACCCCAAGGCAGCACTTTCGGTGTCAGATGGGTAAGTGTGCTAAACTGCTGCTCACTATTACTAAATCAGCTTGACTAACACACAAGGGCATGTCACCAGCCCAGTCTCTACTACTAAAAGATGAAACCTTTGTTGTGTATTTGTTTTATGTCTAAAATGCCTTAGAATACAAGCAGAGAGAACAGGTGTAATTTCAAATAAGCCTGCCAGAAATCATATTATGTGCATGGATAAAATGTGTATATATGTATTCCTTCTAACTCTTTCATTGTGTCCTTTTCTGTATGTGCAGAGATCTTTAGTAAATTTGTCAAGGGACAAAACCTGCTGTACCTTTGCTGAGGCTGGAACAAATGGCATCTATTGGAACATTTCTGGCAGTTCTGTCCATTTTTCCACACAACCTTCAGGATTAGATTTGTCAGTAGTTTGATTGTTCTGTTTGACAAGTAAGACCATGAGGGACATGACAAAGCTTTGGTTATTGTGGGATTGTCACTATTTGGATCACATAAAGCCAGTCACTTTTTGTTAAAAATGATTCAGCCAATTTTTCTGTTTCCTGGTATTTAACAAATGAGATTTTCTCTGAAAGCTACCTGGATTTTCTATATTATCTGAGCCTTAGCCTCTTGATGTGTAATGTTAAAAGAAAATATACTTTAGACAAATTAAATTTAGCATGGTGTATCTGAGCAAAGAAATGATTTGTGAATCCAGGGCATTTTGATACACTGCAGGTACAGAGAGTTCCACCCAGCAATGTGAGCAGGTGGTGTTCACAGACAGAAAAAAATATAAGTGCTATAAAGAAATCACCCAATCAGTTACAGCTTAAAGTTTGCCTTGTTGGGAGATGACTGAGCAGTTTACAATCTGTGATTGGCTGATATCTCAGGCTGGGAATTAGCTACTTGGTATAAGAATATATCCGTGGATAGGTTGCAGTTTATTTTCATACTCAGGTTGCAGTTTACTATGTATTGAGTTTGCTTTAAGCCAAATTTAATTTAACACTTAAATTCAAAGTGAGAAATGGCTATTCAAGCAAGAGAAAACAATTCATTCTTCTCTAAAAACAGCAGGGATACTCCAAAGCTAGCACTTTTGAAACTGCACTCTGAGATTTTGCATTTATATGCCTGCTTAAATGCCACACAATGGATGAAGGTCGGTCCCTGTTATAGATATTAGAAAGGCTTTGTATCTCTGAATATACACTTATATATTATATAGAAAACCTCTAATGTAAATAAATATACACATATATTGTACAGAACCTCTAATGTATAATATACACTTATATATTGTACAGAAAACCTCTAATCTAAATAAATCCTCAAACGATTAACATACGGCACGACTATAGACATATGTATGTACCCTTATTTACGTGATGCTTTCTACATATGCTAGGGATCTAACAGCATCCTGCACCATTCTGTGCCAGCCTTTTTACCTTCCCCAAGTAAATCTCACATCAGAGCCCAGTTTTATTTTCTTAGAGCTCATAAATCACTATTTGCCCTCAATTAGATGCCAAATCTGTTCAAACTTCAACAGGAAACCTCACCTTTAGCCTCATGCACAGTTTGTATAGGACAGTGGAGTCTGATATTTCATTTTGTTCTTGGTTTCAAGAAAAAAACAAGCTTGGCAAGAAGAGCAAATACCTGTCTGTGTTTACATCACTGAAAAGTGTTGAGCTTGCTCGGGAATGCATGCTGTCACTAACCCAAGCCTTAATGCACAAAATGATACATGCAAAGGCTATGGGAATGGAGGTGAGTTGGCTACAGAATTAGACATAAACCATTTCAGTGTTAATTCTCTGTCTCTTCAATGAGTATAATTGGTGTAACTGGTAGAACTCAACAAATTCAAGTACTACATTTTATTTGTTTTCTTTTCTGCCTTCTCATAAATGAATGATAGAAAGAGATGTTATTAGCCATGGTAAAAGCAACTTTCCATAAAGGAATGAACAGGAAAGAGCTCACAATTCAACTCAAGTAGTCCAGATTACTGACATACCACTATTAGTAAATGTATACATGTCCTTACCATGAAGAAAAATAGTTTATTATGAATAATTTACTGTTTCTGCCTCATATTTTTTTGATGAATTTATGAACACCAAACTCACTTTTCTGGGCATAGAGCAAAAGCTAAGTAAATATATTTTTACAATTTTTTTGTACCAGGAATCAAACTCAGGACGTTTTACTTGCCAGGCAGATGCTTGTGACGCCGAGCTATATCCCTGGCTAAATATACTTTTATTCATTCATTTGGGCCTTCTCTACATATTTCTCTGTTCCAAGTATCTCACTCATACTGGATTTAGGGTTACATTTAGTCTACTGTAATCACATTTGAATTTTATCATATCTATAAACAGCTATATGATATAATATTATATCTACAAAGAAATATATATCCACATAGTGTCATATTTATGGATTCTGGGTAGACATGAAATTCTGTGGTACACTAACCTACTATCAATGGTGTACAAGAACATTAGGAATCATTAGAAATTCAACTAACTCCATTTAGCATTGAGAATACCTCTCTCACCTTTTGCACAAGTTCAGATTTGCGGGATGAGTATTCTCCATACTTAAGCACAGTGTGATCGATCAATGTGGAATAACCACAGTATGATTCTGAGAAACCATCATCAAAATTAGCACAAGCAGGAAGATGGACTTTCATAAGGCTTCATGGATGCTGATGTAAGGAATTTAAAGAGAAAGTGAAATGTCTGATGTCCCTCGGTAGTCGAGAGAATACGGTTGTATAAGAAATGCCATTTAGAATTTTACAGAAAGCTTTGGTAAGATTTTGGGAAAGAGCAGATGGCAAAGAAGGAGCCATATATTTATCAGTAGAAGTTGAGGAATGTACCATGGTGACTGAGGTATGTGTTCCAATAAGGTAAAAAAAAGGAATAAACAGGATTCCAAAGTCCTCTGTCCACAAAATAAAAACAATAAAATCACATGATACCCAAGGCCTCTGTTTACAAAAAAAAAAAAAAAAAACAAACATTGAAAACATTAACATAGTAAATAACAAAGCTCTGATACTTGGAAAAGGAAGACACTACACTGTTTAGGATTTGTTGTATTTGAAAAATACAGCACTAAATTTCTCGGATTTTCTTATTTCACAAAATATACAAGGGAAGTCATGAGAAGCCTCTAACCCAGAGTTTCTAAGCAGTACAGGCAAAAATAATTCAATTAAAATTGTTCTGCCAGCCAAAGGACGTGGAAAAGGATGATATCGCAACAGAAAAAAAAAATTGGAAATACTTACTTTAGCCAGTTGCAAAAAGAATGATCATGTTGCCTTTCAGCTGCAGCGCTACCCTGAGGAGCAGGTGAGCCAGTCCTCCTATCCATCCTGTGTGAAGGCAGGTGCCAGAGTTGCTGATCTTCCATCCCCAGCTCAGTGGGTGATGCTTTCCTCTGCCAGGATGGCATCCTTGCTTCTGTATGACAAGGAGGTAAAGCCTAGATTCCTAGTTTCTGTTCCACTGTGCACAGAGAAATTATACCAGCTGTTTATTATGCTCTCCTCTGCTGTTAAAGGGGTCCATTGAGAAGTTATCTAAGTTACTTCATCATTGCTGGGACCAAATATCCAACACACCAACCTTAAAGGAGGAGAAGTATAATTTGGCTCACGGTATCATTCCATCGGTGGCTGGCTGTACAGCAGAAACAGCATGGCAGAAGGGTATGGTGAAAGAAAAGTTACTCAGTCCATGGCATCCAGGAAGCACAGAGCGATGGGAAGAGCGAGGGACAAGAATATATCCTTCCAGGTCACACTGTCAGTGACCACTTCCAACCAGGCTCCACCTCTTAGTAGCACATCCTGCTACTGAACTCAGTAGTGGATAGATTCACTGATGTGGATAGCATCCCATAATCCCATGCCCTTCCAAATACTTGAGACATTTAGGACCATTTTAGATTTAAAACATATTTGCCCCTAACTTTTAAAAGACATGTGTCTAAATTGCATTAAGACTATTATAAGTGTCACAAAGGTCTTAGTTCCAGCATTGCTTCAAAGTCTTCTCTGAGACTCACAACAAATTTTTAGCAGTGAAGGCCTTTTAAAAATTAAGAATGGTAGATATTTTCATCACACAGTGACACAGGATGGACATTCTCATTCCAAAAGGAAAGAACAAGTGGATAGAAAGGAATTGGCCCCAAACAAGACTGTCCATGTCCCTCCCCTGGGGCAGGTTGTTGTGAGATGTGAGTTTCAAAGGCCCTGGCTGGCCCTACCTCCACGGCATTACTGGTTTCAGCTCTTCTACCCTCTACCATAGGGTGGCTCCACGCACTGCGTCTGGCTTTCCTCAGCAGGCATTCCGTATTTCTGGTATCTCAAAATTCCTGCGGTCTCCACTGTACTTTCACCTTCACTCTCACAGTTTTATGCACTTCCCCCTGTGGGACATACTGCCTGGCTACCCAGGATTTCCTTTGAAATATGAATCAAAGCCTCTCGGACATGACAGTTCTTATACTTTTTACCACCTTAAAACCAGCACAATTTATATAATTGACAACATCAGCCACCAATTTGTGCAGTAGCCAAGACCCTTTTGTTGTTTTTTTTTTTTTTTTTTTCCTTTGCTGCTGGAAATTGAACTCACGACCTTCCGCTTGCCAGGCAGGCACTGTGCCGCTGAGCTAAATCCCCAGCCTGCCAAGACCCTTTCCATCTTGGTTCCTGCTGCAATATCTGAGTACATGAAGGGCTACACTTGGGGAAGATTTTCCTCTTCAGCCTGAGCAGGGTACACTGAGACTTTCTTTTTTTTTTTTTTTTTTTTTTGGTTTTTCTCCAGTACCGGGAACCGAACTCACGACCTTGCGCTTGCCAGGCAGGCGCTTTTGCCGCTGAGCTAAATCCCCAGCCCGAGACTTTCTTTTGACATGAAAGATGAACACTTTTACCTTTGGTCCTGTGAAGAGTGGGGCCTTGTTGATTTTTGAAACACCTTGAAGCCATCCATTGTATTGTTTGGTGTAAAGTACCTGGGTTATTTTTAAGGCTAACTTTTGAGAAACCATGCTCCTCTTTACCTCAACTTTGCAGATGACCCCTTTGTAATGAACCTGCACACTTTTCACGTGGTGTTTTTCTCCCAAATTTTGTTGTATATCTGATTAAAAACAGTGAGCATTACCTATGCCATTCCCTGAATGTTGAACTGTTTTGAAATTTCCTCCACTACATTTAAGGTCAGTCTCCCACAAAGTGTCAAGATGTGGACAAGATTAATACAAATTTCCTGACAGATATAACACATATGACCTCTAATCCAACAGCCAATGGATCCTTTGTTGCCAAATGAAAGCTCCTGAGCCTGATTTACTATCTGCATTCCTATCAGCATTCTGTCTTCTGGCTCCAACCAGAATCACCCTTAAAGCTTGGGGTATAACATTTAAGGGCATCTCTAGCTAGTATCTCTAAAACTTTCTAAATTCCTCCCACAAACCAGTTCTAAAAGCTTCTGAATTACATGATCAAGTATACTCACCACATTAATCCCACTTTTGGTATGAATATTTGTCTTAATTACTTGTTTGTCATTGGAAAAATACCTCATACTACAACACAATGAAGAGGTTTATTTCAACTCATCATTTCACTGCACGGGATGCTGACCCCACTGCACAAATAAGGGAGGGACATTTCAAAGGAAAACGTTCTCAAGCCAAGGCAGCCAGGAAACAGGGAGGGAATGGAGCTAGAAACAAGCATACTCTTTGATGTCACAGCCCGAATGACTTACCTACAGCCAGGCTTCGCCTCCGAATAGCACATTCAGCTACTGAACTGAACTCATGAGTGCATGGGTCCACTGATGAGTAAGCACCCTCACAATCCAATCACTTTCCACACGTGACACTTTGGGGCCACTTTATATCTGAATGGTAACAGGAGCTAATCTTGCAACCTCCTTCAAAATCTCAGTGATGTATGTGCTTGTATCCCACATAGACTAGGAAATGGCAATCTGGACTTCTACCTCAAGGGAGTTTAACTTAATTCAATGTTTTTGCTGAGGTGCTGTACATAGTATCCCACAAGAAACTACTCTCATGCACACACCCAGCCTCAGCTTATTGTGTTTCATCTGTGATACTGTATTCTAAAACAGGAAATCAAACAGTGTTCGGAACATAATAATGTAATAGATGTTGCTGAATGGGCTAAATGTAGAGATAACAGCATACAGAATCATTAAATTTTGAGGACTTGTTTTTTATTTTCTCATTCTGAGAAGAGAAAAATAGACCAATAAGTAAATAGGTGAATGAATGAACAACAGTTCAGGGGCCTGAAAGACAGTAGCAAAAGATGTGTTCAAATCACTGGGCTTCCAGAGTGAAAAAAAAAAAAAAAAGAACAGGACTAAAAAATACTTTTAAATCATGATTTGTATAGTCAGCAAATTTTAAGCTTCCTAATGTAAAGTAATTTTGTGTAAAAATTGTGCATTTTTACATTCAAATATAGTGAGACATTTTACTCGACAGTGATATTTATAATGCTAAAATCTTCATAAACTGTAACTTTTGGGGATTGACTTTGGCATTTGAGAGCCTCTGCATCATTTCTATTCTATTTCTATTCTTTTGTTCACAACCAGAAAGCCCTAGAGGCTTGCTTTGCTAATCCCTTCGGCAGCTCCAAACAAAACAAGTGGTCACTCCATCTTGACTGTAGAGAAAGGAAGCATCTAACAGTTCTTTTCTTATAGAACACCACTTCTGACGATGACAGGTTTCTCATCATCATCTAGAAGAGACAGTAAAACATAATTTTAATGTTTGCTAAAATAAATAAAAATGTTAACTGCAAATTCGTTGAAGTATTCCTCAGATTCTGCAAATACTTTTCCAGCACAAAAAACAAGTAGAGACATGCTCCAAGAAAACTGAGAGCACTTTTTCTAGCAAATTTAACTTTAAAATTGTTATATAAAGTTCTAGATAGAGCATAAATTAGAAGAGAAAAAAATGTGAAACAACTTAATGAAAGAAAAGCTATATTAATGGGAATATGAAATTAAATGAAAAGTCATCTTGTAAAATCTGTATTCTTATTGTTAAAACAAGAACCGTTCTGCACTGTAACATTAATATCAATAAATTAGGCGTGTATTTTAAGTATAGTGGTGCCTCGGTTCAGGGATGCTTTTGTTCACAAAAGTGCTTGGTTTTGTTTCCAAACTCTACATCAGGTGACAGGATTATCTTCCTCACACAAACAGAAACACAGCCTTCTTTTCCAAAATCGTGAAACAAAGTAAATTTGTGAATCAAGACACTACTTGTATGTGTGCATGCTTCTGGTTGAAAATTTGCATGCCAGAGGAATAAAAATGAAAGAAAAGTTAATATAAACAAACAAGGTTCTATGTGAAAATTCAACACAATTAAAGACATTTATCTAAACATAAATTTTCTAGTACGTGTGCATGCTTCTGGTTGAAAATTTGCATGCCAGAGGAATAAAAATGAAAGAAAAGTTAATATAAACAAACAAGGTTCTATGTGAAAATTCAACACAATTAAAGACATTTATCTAAACATAAATTTTCTAGTTTTCTCACAATTCTAACTAAAACTTAAATGCAAAGATTTTTAAAATTTCTAAAGAAGTCTTATAACCTTTGCTTCATATTAGAGCTCTGATGATCTGACATATGAAAATGCAATAGACTTCTATTTAAGGTAAGAGTTTACTAAATTAAACTATAAAATTTTAGATATGGCCAACTATAAAGAAAAGATTAATGGTGGCTAAAGGGTGACTTAGGGTAGAGAGGTAAAGGAGGCAATGCTTGGGCTGAGTTTGAAAAGGTTTTCCCTGAAATGAGATGTCTGAGAGTTTGATGTAGGGATAAAAAAGGAATGTAGAGTTATTTGAGCTATGAAAAGAGATACACATATTAATCCCATGGTAAAATATCTCTATATAAGGCAGAAGATTTGGCTCATGATAAATTTTTTGCCATTTGCAGTATATATGTTGTATTTGAAACCTTGATTTATAATGAAATCAGTAGTAGAAGCACTAGACTCTAGACAGTAGAAAAAATAAGCAAAAAATTCGAAGAAAAGACAACTTTATAAGGACAAACAAAGGACAAAAAGAAGCTGGAAAATGAGACTGTTTTCTATAGGCATACAAATATACTTTTGTAATTTATGATAGAAAAGAAATTAAATGTATTTAGAATTCTGCTATAGAATTCAATCATGTTTTAGAAAGTATTAGTAATTTGTACTGAGTTATAACTATTTATACTAGTAGTAAGCATTTTTAGATAGCAATGATCAGTCACCTATTTGAAGGCAAGGTTCAGTCAATATGTTTGTGATAGAGGCGATTTTTATCAAGTTTTGTTTTGTGAGTAGTAAAATAAAATTATGGAAAATATAAAAGCATCATTCATGCTTCAGAAACAGAGTTGGAGGAGCACAACATGGGTCCATGTTTTATTTAGTAGACATAATACATTATTCTCACAAGAGAAATAAATGACAGATTTTAGCTCAGGTTAGGGACAACATATATTTCAAACCAAAAATTGTGTGCATTATAGCTTATCCTGGATATTCTTACTGCAAAATACAATAACCTTAAAAGAAATTTCATGTATTTACTTATGAAGGATATATGGAAATTCTTATGAGACTATCAAATATTATATTTAAGTTTTACCTCACTTATGATTGCAAAATACTATTGAAAGTATATCAGAATTTCATGTGAACTCCTCCTGGGTATTTTTAACAGAAAGTGCTAAAGCTGGGATATAAGAGTTTTAAAACCATTTTTCACATTTTATTTGCTATCTTATTTCTTGCTCTGATAAACTGCTAACAAATAACTATGATACTCATTCCAAGAGTAACTTTCAAAACCAGTTGCTTTTTGATTTATCGCATTGAACATACCCTAGTGGTAAGAAGCTATATTTCTCTAGTCAGAACTATCCTTTTTGGAGAATTTGATTGAGAAGATGTTGAAAGATCTTTCCACTGATTAAGCAGAGTGCATAAAATCTTTATCATGGGAGTCTTTTTCTTGGACATAAACACGATCTTTAGGAAATGGAGCAAAAATATGCAAATGATAGAGAAATTCTGATAATATTCTAGATATCATTTATATGGATCAACAATATAGTTTCCTACTTAAGTACATGAATAATATAATAAAAAATAAAGATTTGGGGGGAAGGCTAAAATCTCAATTAGTAAGAAAGTTAAGAGACTAAGAATGTGGGACTAGAAACTTAGAACTGTGATTGAAGTGTATGTGTATGGTTGGGGCTCAGGGCCGTGAGATGGCATGGGAATGGATAGGGCAGGGCAGCAATACTGAAATTTGGGGGATAGAGAAATGCTTATTCCATATATATATATATATATATATATATATATATATA
>NW_004955443.1:13022741-13045676 GCF_000276665.1 Chinchilla lanigera | reverse complement strand
CAGAAAGACCCATCCAAAACCTTTATCTCTTCATCTGCAGCACTTCCCTCATTGAGGTGATTTATATAATAGTGCAAGTCCACAAGTTCTGACCTATACATGTAGACAAGAAAGCTCATTTTCAACCCCACATTTGAATACAAAAAAATAAAAAAGTAGTAAGTCTTTCTGGTTCTCCAAAGCCATCTAGGAAATTGTTTAGTGTCCTGCTGGACTCTCCTAAGAAAACCTCATGATGTCGGTACGTATTCTCCCCATGCGTGTGTATGTGTGTGTGTGTGTGATCACCAATCTCAACAGCGAAACCACTTTTTCTGTGGGGTGGCCTACCACACCTCTGTGGATTGACACAGATAGTGACTTATCAACAGAAGATCACACAGAGAGGAAGGGCTGGGGAGAGAGACTCAATCATCTCTCATTCTCCAGTTTCCTCAGCTTTTCAAAACACACTGTATTGTAATGCTCCAGTGAGCTTACAGGCCTTTGTCCTTAGACTGGTGCCAAATCCTTGACCCCTTATTGTGTGTAGCCGGGTTGCTACTGAATCTTCTAGCTCGCCTGCACACTGGCAGCCTTTGTGGTCTCTCCAGCTTTGGCTCCTGTAAGCCTCCCTCATAAATCCCAGTGCAATACATGTATTTTCTATCCGTTTCCTTAAGAGAACCTAACTAATAGAAATTTTGGTTCTGAGAATTGTTGTAGAGAAGTAGAACTTCAGGATAAATTCCAGTGATTGTTTAGTGGTTCCTGGAAGTGTCTTTCTAAATTGATGAGATCTCAAAACAATTCTCTTGAACAGGAAGCTAAGACTCCACCCATCTCATTTGGGATTTCTCATGCATCTGAGTCAACAAGCTAAAAAGAGAGTTACAATGTTGTCATGAGTAACTAATCCAGACTACCAAGGTAAACGTGGATGACTACTTCACAGCAGAGGTAATAATGTATATGTCTGACGTTCAAGACATCTCTTAGTGAGTCCCCTACTAATACTATGCCCTATTAGTAAGGTCAACATGGAGCTTCAATAAACTAACCCAGGAACTATGGAAAATGACCTAAACCTTGAGGAATGAAGGTGTGGATTACTCCACAAGTAAGGAGTTAAGACCTGCTGAGGTGTTGCTGATGGCTAGGGGAATATACAATGGGTACTAAAAGAAGGTAGCCAAAAATACTGGTTGTGATAGCATGAGAAGTCACAGAAATGAGGATTATAATTTTCATTAGTATTTCTTTCCAATTTTCTTAATATGCATATGTATCAGGTATTTTGTTTTCTTTCTTTATAACATAACATTGATTGACAATATTAGTACTCAAGTATTGTTCACTCTGCATTATTATGATTATATTATGCAATATCAGAAAAGTAAGCATTATCTAAAGAATAAACTGGGGAGGGAATTAGTACATTTCCTTTTGTAAGTAAGATAACGTAGCATGGTAGGCATAACTATGTACTTGGTTTTGCATTTGGAGACTTAAGTATTTAAAGAACTATGTCTGCTTATCAAATTGACGAGGGGTGGATTGAAACAATTAATTGTTGTATGTCAACTAGACTGGAGGAAGATACACTTAAGATGAATAAAGCACAGCTTTGTGTGTGTGTGTCTGAGTGCTTTGAGAGATAATTGGCAGGTAGCCCATCAAACTGAGGGCTGAAGACCTACCACAGTTGTGAGTGACCGATACATTTCCTAAGTGCCTAGATGGAATTTTTAAAAATAAAGAAAAAAAGTGTGCTTGTTTTTGAAGCACTTCATGTTGCTTGAGTGAGTGTGTCTTTGTTGCCATTGCCTTGGACATTTGTCTCCGTTTTCTTCAGCCTCTCAGCATAAACTTGCACTGCCAACTACCAGGGAGCTTCCAAGGTTTGATTTTGGTTCAATCTAGATCCTACATACATGGTGTCTGTCTGCTTCGCCCGACCAGCTACTGGATCGCCTAACTCCCCAATCGAAGAACCACTGTAGATTCCCCTGCCCCTACCTAATAATCCCTTGATATTAGGGAATTTTTCTGTCATTTCTGTTCCTCTGTAGAATTCTAGCCAGTACAATATGTGGTCCAATAACACTTAAAAGTTGAAGTTTTTCTTAAAGTGTATCCTGAATCTCTGTTCCCTGGGATCACTGCATCTAATTCTAAATCAATACATGTGGGAAACAGTATTTTATACACTTGGCTAGTGGGATACTCAAGAACAATTTCTTAGGTGATTTTGGACTTGGAGATTTTAGTTACTTACAGTAAAATGGTATTTATTTCTTAGAAAGAAACAAATACGGTTCCATGTGTGTCAGTAGTTTCCTTGGAGAGGGATAGAAAAATCACAGAATGAGTGTGCCCTATTTGAGATCAGCAGTGTTTTAGATTTTAGAATTACTTATGGATCTTTAATATTTGCCTATATATGATGAAACAGTTTTGGGATAGAACACAAGTCTCGACAAAAATTTATTTATATTTCACATATATACCATAAACCCATAGCTTAAAGTTTACCTTATATAATATTTTTAAAAAATCTGTGCATACAACAAGTTTCATTATGTGTAACTTGTCAGTTATGACATCATGTTGATGCTCAAAAATTTTGGAAATTGTAGCAATTCAGATTTCAGATTTTTGAACTAAGGATGCTCAACTTCTAACAGTCTTTTTCCCCCAAAAAGAAAAGATGAACAGTAATTCCTTCAAACATATTCGAAGTCACATCTCATGTAACTGACAGGTTTGATAAATACTGCCCAAAAAACTGCATGGGGTTGAATTAAATTAAAATGAGGAAACAAATTAATTTTAAAAACTGCATCTTAAATTCTTCTTATAAAGTATCTTAAAATATATTTTTTAAAATTCTTGTTTATGTTTAATATTGTTTTAGCAGTATCACCTTGTTTTGAAATTCTGAATCATTTTTATCATTTTTGTGGGGTTTTTTTTGTCTTGACTGTTTTTATTTTGTTTTCTCTTTAAAATAGAAAAGGAATATTACAACACTATTATGTTCAGAAAGATTATTTGCGGTATTCATTTTCTTTCATTTTTCTTATAAATTTTCTACTGCTTCATAACAATTAACAAAAATGGAGGGCCTTCAAACTACATGTATTTGCTACATTAAAATTCCACTGTAAAAAAAACTTTGTATGTGTCAGGAGTCTACTTTGCTTTCTATAGTTAGGATTTAAAGAAGGAAGAGATACACACATGGCCAAGATGCATGTCATAACTTTCTAGGCTCCTGTAATTGTTGATAGAATTTAGTTTTTCTGTGATTGAAGCACTGGGTTCCAGTTTCCTTTTTAAAGAAACTTTTATTAATATATGTTTCCAATATATAGTTATTACATTCATCTTGGAAAATTGGTACATTACATATCTCATCTTATTCATTCTTACTCTCCCTTCTCTCCTCCCTTTCTCTCTTCCTGCAGATCTTCTGAGGCTGTTCCTTGCCAGCTGTCATAGAAATGTACCCTGGGGCATCCAGAGCCTATTCTTAGGTTCATGCCATGTGACCATGTCTATACCCTCTTCCAACATGGCAACGCAAGGACACATAGGCATGCTTGGGGCTCTCCCATCACTTTTGCCAAGTCACACAACCGTATTTGCAGTAAGAAAGAAGGTATTTATAACACAGCATCACTCCCTAGGCATCACCATAGAGTACATCTGCATCACCTAGGTTAAAAAGGGATTACTAAATACAAAATTTAGTTCTATATACCAACAGATCTTTTAATATAAAGTTATAAAAGTAATTTGCAAAAATATTTTCAAGAGATAAATCTAGTATACTTCCAGGAATGTTAATAAATAAATATTAAATCCATATGTTCTTGTTTGTTATTTGTTTAACATATTGTCTAAAATTAAGATCTTTTAGTCAGAGTTTTCAAGAAAACCAGTAAGATATACATATACAACATATGGGGGAGGGAGTCATTTTTGAAAGTGAGTATGTAAAAGATAAATTGGAAAATAATAATCAGTGAGAAAAAACATTAATTGTGGCAAAAAGAAACTAAAAAGTTATAAGGCCACAGGCAGGTCAAGAGTGCTCAGACATGCAGAGTTCAAGAGACTTCACAGTGATGAGACATTGAGCCTAGAAAGGATTTGTGATACCCTGTTTTGATTTTACCCCTTAGAAAACAAGTTAATCTTAGGTTCAAAATAAAAACTGTGTTTCTAAACTGGTTCAGATGATAAAATTTGCAGTGTAATATTTTATACATACAGATTACCTAGCTGCTGTCCAGTGCGGGTTGTGTGAAGGATGAGCGCATCACCCGCTGTAATTAGCGGTGAAGAAAAGGAGTCTGTCTGGAGCAGTGTTGGGTCTGCACTCTTCTGTGTCACCTCTTTACTATTTCCTGCTGGAAAATTAGTGAGCGAATAAAGTATATTCTCAAGCACAAAAAGAGCCCATCAGACTGTGAAGTGTGTTTCATCACAGGTTTTAAAGTGAGAACAATTTTCAGAGCCCTCGCATGTGTGAGATGGACGAGTGACTACATCAGAGAGGCTGTGAAAAGGTGTGTAAAAAAGAGAAATGAGAACTAAATATCGGCTCCACACTTGCCTCTTTTTTTTCTTTCGTTTGACAAGGCGAATGGGAGAGGAATGTGGTTGAGGACACAATGCACTTTTTAAGTGCTGTGTTGCTTGAAATACATCAAAGAGTCTGAGAAAAAGCAGAAAACTCCAAATAGACTTCAAGAGAGTCTTTTTTCCCCCCTATTAAAAACATCGGCATCTATAAAAGAAATAAAAGAACTGCATTAGACCGAAATGATCTCAAAAAAGTGTCAGAAGAACTGACACATAAAGGAACAGTCTACCACTCGTTTACTTTATCATATTCTCTTTTTGGAAAAACAAAAGCCAGGAAGCAGTCAACCTTACGCTCATTCATAGAGAATGACCAAATTGCAATATCTCCTATTATTTATCATGTGCAAAGAGTGTGCTTTAGATAATCAATACTACAATAGATGACTCCATTAAAGTGTCATTCACCAGCACAGCATGGTGGCTCACGCCTGTATTCTTAGCACTCAGGAGGCTGAGGCAAGAGGATTGTTGCAAGTTTGAGACCAACCTGGGCTACAAAGTGTGCTCAAGGACAGCCTGAACTGCAGTGAGACTCTGCCTCAAAAATATTTTTAAAAAATAACATTCACCAAAGACCCACTGTGTACCAGGCTCAGGGTTAGACTATATGTGGAAAAGAAATTATGTAACAGCCCCTGGTCCCAGAGAGCATTATGAAAAACCTATATAGATAATACAGAAAAGGAAAGTAACTAAGCAACAGATTCTCCTCCAGATGCGCATATTCAATAGTGCTTATTTAAATTATACTATGTAAGGCCAGATGAATCAACTGAAAGTCTAGTTATTATTTAGTTTTCTAAATTCATTCATTATTTTATCTAGGCGGCAGTTCTAGAAAGTAATCCAGTAATTGAAATACATTTTAAAATATTTTACTTCATCTCATTTCTTGTATTATGGAAGCTGCTAGTCTGCTGTCATAAGTATGGAGGAAAGAAAACACAGTTTCAATTCTGCTCCTCATCTGCAACTGGACATTGTTTAAACGGAAAAACTATATGAATGCAAGTAGAGAGGTTGAAAAAGTGATTGCTGTCCCGCTTTCCTCACACCTGATGTTTCAGTAGGTCCAGTATTATAAAGAAAGATGGAAGGACCCTCATTATCTACTATAGGAACTCTACAGACTCATTGTTGGCCCACATACTAACACCAGCACCGTGAAGGTGTTTCACGTAGCATTCTACTAGAAAATGCTCCAAGGAATTTCTCCAGTTTCTGGTTCTTATCTAAAAAGCACATCGTTATTAGAAGCCCATTGTTTTCATGTGTGACTGATTGCAAAGTCCGCGTCAGTGTGAGATTTGTCATTTGCCCACAGGAGTATCAGAATGTTATGATGGATGCATATATTTGGCTGCTTTTTAAAGTAAGCAGAGCTTTATCTATACACGGTAGAGTCATTTCTCTTCAGTCTATTCCCATGCACAAGATGCAGTCTATTTGAAAGCAGACACTGCCCCTCACTTAAGCCAGGAAAAATCAACAATCAAACAGGGTTTGTTCCATGAAACAAAACCTTTTGGAAATCACTTCTGATGAAATGTCATTTATTAGTTGTAGAGGAAAAGGAAACAGTTAGCATTTTTTGACTTGCTTGGTAATTAGAAAGTTTTAAGTAGTGCAGATTCCTTCATGGAGAAATTCTGCAAGCCTTTAAAACTGATTCAAACTGAAGAATGCTATATTCATACTAAAATTATAAGAAGATTCATTTGTTTCAGTTACATAACAATTTTAAAGATAATTAGTGGTATTCAATATTATTTCAAATATAATCTTATATACCATATATGGATGTACGCTTGCATTTTGTTTTTTTCTCTCTGTGTGTGTATGTGTGTGTGTGTGTTTGTTTAAATAGGTTGTGTTAATTTTCCTGCTACTTTCTTTCCCATTGTGAGAGCGTGTGTTCTCTAACATGACATCTCTAGGCATACACTTTATTTGGTCATGTTTGAGTCCCTAACTGAAGCAGATCAATCAGATTCTGTCACCTGGAAAGCTCAAAAAGAGAAACACTGATGCCAGCAGTCTTTGTTTGCTCTTGAGAAGGGGAACTCGAAGGGTTGATTTCCCATTTGTTTCCATTCAAATGTCGGAGTCTGAACACCTGTCTGCTAAGAGCAAGAAAACTGGATTGATTTGCAATGAGGAAGTAGCTGCCTGGTTTTAGAAATACTTTCTGGTGTTTAAAACTAGATCTTCACAAAACCTGGCTTCTTTTTTAAAATTGAGCTTCTTGACACCAGGTATTTATCCAACAGTCAAATAGTTGTTCTTAATTGGATATGTGTTCAGTTGTAGCACTGCTTCATAACAATGTCCCATATTGAATTCAGTAATTTCAGAAATACTGGTTGAGGGCCAACCCTGTATTTTTTTTTTTTTTTGGTTTTTCTCCGGTACCGGGAACTGAACTCACGACCTTGCGCTTGCCAGGCAAGCGTTTTTGCCGCTGAGCTAAATCCCCAGCCCCCAACCCTGTATTCTATATTGTGGTAAACTCTAGGTTTGGAAAAAGGAAGTATGTCCACAAAAACTCATTTTGTAGTTAAAAAAGAATACATTTAAACAGAAAATTTAATACATGTGATGTCATAAATAACACAAAATATAGGCAAAGAGCAAAATACCCATTCAAGATTGAGCTTCAGATGGAAAATAATAGAGTTTTAAGGAGGACATGGATGTCACATAAGTCTGGAAAAATCAGCCCAAGTAAATCAGCCAAAGAATGAAAGAACAATGTAGACTGAAGGAATTTGGGGGGCAAGGACATGGAGATATAAAGTTCTGCTCTCACTCATTCAGTTAGCCAGATTTGTACAACTCATACAGCAGCCCAGCTACTGTTGTAGATGTTTTGGGAGAAGCAGCAAAAAAAAAAAAAAAGGAAAACAAAACAAAATGCATAAAAGCAGAATTTATTCTCCATAATACTGCATTTAGTTTTAAAGAAATATGTAAATATATATGATTACTATATATAAGTATGCATTCTATTAAAATCTCACATATTAATATAATATGTAAGAAATATTATAATAAGTATAGTAAAGTAAATGAATAAAACATATTATAATGCAGTAGTTCTTAAAAGTCAACATGCATCAGAATCACCGGAAAAGCTCGTTAAAAAAAGCATGGTTGGCCTCCAGTCTCTGCATTTCTGATTCAATGAGCAGGACCTCAAGGCTGAGAATTTTCATTTCTAACAAGTTCTCAAGTGAAGAAGCTACTGCTGCTTTTGAGAACCATGGGCGGTCGATTTGATAGCAGTAAGTGTCTTGGAGGTAATAAATCTGGAGGCAAGAAGAGGTTTATAATGTTCTCTTACATTGGCAGCTAAGGCAGAGTTTCTCTGAGAAGACCTGCTGGGACCCACGTATGTGCATAGTTTCTGGCAAAAGATCACTGTAGTAATTTCCTTTGTATGAGATTGAGATCTTTATTCAGTATAAGCAGTTCTATGACATTATCTGGCATGGCTTCCTCCCTTGAAGAATAATTACTCTACCTGGCTCATTAAGAGTAGGTAAAAGTGAAAGGAGGCAGACACAAGAGACAAGTAGTGTCTATTTCAATAATAGAATTGGCAAGAATGATGGGGGTTTGCACCTGAAGGATAGCTGAGACCCTACATAGAAAGCATGGTGGTAAACATGCAGCAAGATAAATAAGTGGGGGCACGAGATTAAAAGTGACTGGGCATGGGATGAGAAATAAAGAAAAAAGGACAACAGTCAAAAATTATTTCTTTACTTTTGGATGGATTTACCTTGCAGTGAGATTGAAACGTTGTGAAAACAGGATTTACAGGGAAGATCAGGAACTCAGTTTTGACATGTTCACTTTAGAAGACTTCTTGCAAACTCTGGTGTGGGTGGAGGGTGGAAAATTGTATTCAAGTATTTACAGTTCAGCATAGAAACACAAGTTCAAGGTATAAGCTTGAAAGTCATCACTGTGTTTATTTGTCTGTTGACAGAAAGAAGAGGTGATCTAAGAACTGCGGCAGGGTAACGAGAAGATGAGGAGCTAAAGGCTAACGAGTAAAGAAGCCCAGCAACGGGGATAAAGAAACGCCTTAGGAGCACCTGCTGTGTTGGAAGCCAAAAGAAGAAAATATTGCAATGCAGAAAGTGTGAGCAGTAAAACTAGGCAGATACATATAGAATATAGGAGAATTTAAAAACAAAAATTATTATGATTGGCACAATTGAGTTTAGAGTTAATGTGGGCAAAAAGGGAAGGAAACCCTTGTGTTTTACCTTTTTCCTACACAATTGGTCCCAGGTAATACCTCCTGAGGAGAAAACAGCCACTGATTTAGAGATGAAACCAAGGAGTGTCTGAGTTTCCCTTTAGAAGCCATCTGTTTGTAGTGATGAGGCTAAAAATCTTTAGCTCTGTGAATATAATTTATTTAATGCCCAGAAAGAATATGAAACTGAATACAGGTGCTAAACACAACTATAGAAAATAGCTTTATTCCTGAGATAAGTAGAATAATTACGGGCATTTTTTTACATCTAAGAAGCGGGTTCCATCACCAGTTCTTGAAAACAACAATGTGCTTAGCTTTTTAAAAATGAAAATAATGACACATTTTGAAGCAGACCTCAAAATTATCTGTCTTTAATAGAAAGTCATTATGTAGTTTCACATAATGCTAGAGCAAATGCTGACTGACATTTCCAACGGGGAAAAGTTAAATAGTATCCTATCAGCTGGCAAATAGCAAGTGATTCTTGGTGATGAAAATAATTATGACATATTATCTATAATGCGTACATCTTTAGAGGAAGGTGATTTACTTTGGATCCATAACAGGAGAGGAACATTTGGGGATGCAAATAGCTCTCATCTAAGATGACTGTTTATGCTGGAATAATACATTTCCATTTGTGGTAAATGGGAAAGCAGATGGCAAGAGAAAAATATTTTGTCAAGTTTGTAACATAAGCTACCTAGCTGTAGCAAAAACATCTTTCTCATCACTGGAAGTAGTAAATAGTGAGAAATAAACATAAATGCACTGATTTATCTGGGATAAAGTCACTCTTTAGGTTTTGAGCATCCATTAATTTAAATTCCTTTCTATACTCATCTGATCAGTCATTCATATATTCAACAAGTATTTTTTAAGTCTGTATTATATTCAGGAACTCTTTTGGTTGCTGTTGAAATCAGAAAACAACTGGACATAAATTCTGATCTTGAGATTCGAGTGATGTGGTAGTAAATTTTAAGCATGTACTTAAATTCATTCCACACCAGAGATTTATTAACTTCTTACACCATTTGCTGAAAAATTCATATAAATAATAAATAAAGATACAAGAATGCATTAGACATTTTTAAATTAATATTCCATTGGTGGTTAAATATTAATATTTAACGGTGATCTCTGCTGTTGAAGAACTGAATGGACAGTACAAAATCCATTACTTTTATTTTACATCTTATATATCAATTTTTTAAAAGCATGTGAATTATTTTACTAATTTTGTCACTATCATTATTGATATCAATGTCCCGTAATTGTTTTGTGCTCTTAGTATGTTAGCTCTTCAGTGCATTTCTTTTTTAAATGTCAAAATAACTCTTGATTAAAATACTTACAGCAAACTCATTAATAAATATGAAGTTGAATTATGAGGAAGCTTGTTACCTTGCTAAGAATTTCATTCCCTGACAGAGTAATAGCCTTTCAATTTGACTTCAGCACAATTTTATCTTCTGCTATACACATGGACAAAATAAGTATGTATGGTACAGGGAGAAGAGTTTAAGTACGCAGCAAGTCACAGTTGTATGGAAGAGGTATTACTTTTGCTAGAGTGCCTTCAATTGTGGATGCTGTTTCACTAGCATATTATAGAGTATGCAAGGCACTAATAGAATTCTTTGGAATTTTGATATATTGAGTGAGATATTTATGGAAAAATACTAAAAACTTATTTGGGATCCTAACTATGGAAATCTGCAAAAGTAAGGTAGAAAAAACAGTTTCAATTGTATTCTGTTGGCACTGAAGAGTTACTAGTCATTAATCTGACAGCAATCAGTCAAGTGGACTAGAGATGTTAGAGACTGCACTGGAATAGAATAGGTACCAGGCTCTTGGTATACGACAGGTCAGTGTTCTCAATATTTAATGTACAAGTGAAATCCTTGTAGCTCTTGCTTAAAATTCATATGGGGATGTAATAATTCAGGGCACAGGCCTGGAATCTCTACTTATATCAGCATACTGATGTTCCCTTTGGCACTAGTTGAGAACAACAGAGTTTACATGGAGAGAGAGACAGATAGACAGAGAGAGAGAGAGAGACAGAGAGAGAGAGAGAAAGAAAGAGAGAGAGAAACACAGAGAGAAAATGCATATAAATAAGATAAATATACAGAGAAAAACACATGTAAATAGTACAATCCCCAGTGTGGAACACTTTGTCCTCTAAAGGACATTTGAGAATTTCCAGAGATATTTTGATTATCACAACTGTTGAGTATATCTGGATATTGCCATCTTTTGAGTACAGTTCAATAATGTTTTAGGAGGCTATAGATAATGCTAAACTTTCTACAGAGCAAGAAACAACTATACCTCTCAATAAAATATTTAAACCTCATATTAAAAAAATATTTAATGTGGAGGTAATGTTTGGAATTCTTGCACTAAAATCATAAATTTGCAGAAAGAAGATACACTTAGTTGTTCCACACAGAGAGGAGGGGGAGTATAGAACTGCAGGAAAGACTTCACTAACTCTAACACAGCTCAAGCACTAAAGAAATCTAATGTGCCTTACTGAATGATCTCAGATTATCATTAAGTTGCACACATTTCTTCCAAATACAACATATCCATTTCTCTTCTTTTTATTATATTTTCAATCACTGTCACTGCCTTTAAATTCTCTTAAAATAATGAGAGAATGACCTATATTATCATAAAACCAATCTCTCTAACAACAGATTTATCTTAGAAAAACTTGTACCCTCAGGTATTTCATTCTAAATTTGTTCATATTATTCAAACTTAGTAAACCAAGAGTACTGGTATGGAAACATGCAGAAATGCAAACTAGATACAAATTTAAACAATTTCATGACCCTTTTCTTCTTTTCTGACTTTTTTCTGTCTTTTAATCCATTTAAGATATGAAAATGATCTGGATTTATTTACTAAATTTGCCAGTGCAATATATTAATGCAATATATTAATGTAGATATTAAAAAGGAAAATTTTTAAAAAGCACTCTTCTTATAGCTATGAAAAAGTTTCACAATGAAATTTTGGACAATAACAATCATTAATATATTATGTATAATGATCTTAAAACAATGGTCAAAATGTTACCTAGACTATGAATTATAGACTAAAATCCTTTACAAAAAAGAAACAAACAGATAACAGCTCATTCTTATATATGAGCCACATATATATGTGAAATATATATATATATGAAATCATATACATACATATATACATATATATGGTATGATACATATATACATATATATGGGAAATCATGCTATGTTTAAGCTTGTTTGTCTGACTTATTTCACTCAACATTACTTTCTCAAGTTGCATCCATTTGTCTATGCTTATCTCAAATTTCCTTATGGCAGAGTGGTACTCTATTGTGTACATATTTTCATTATACATTCATCTGTTGATGAACAAACAGTGTTTCCAGGATCTAGCTATTGCAAATTGTGCCATGTAAACATGCATAGGCATATACCCCTGGAATATGATGACTCATGCTTTTGAAAAGATACCGAAAAGGGGATAGCTAGTGAATTTCTATTGCCAATTTTTAGAGAAGTCGCCACACTGATTTCCACAGTGTTTGTTCGTACTAGTATAAATTCCAATCAACAATGTAAAATAGTTTCTTTTTGACAGCAATTGTTTTTATTACATGTTTTGATGATAGTCATTATTTATGGGTATCTCAAGGTAGTTTTAATTTACATGTCTCTTGTGGCCAGTGATGAACATTTTTAGCTGATGTACTGGCCACCTATACTCCTTCTGACAAGTGTCTATTCACTTTGGCTTCCCATTTTTAAAAATTAGGTCTTTTATGAAGGGGAAGCTAATTGTTTTGAGTTCCTTATATATTCCAGGCATAGTTCTTTGTCTGAGGAACTGCTGCCAGAATTTCTTCTCTCAGTTGTCTTTTCTGTCAGTTGTTAGTTATTTGTTGTCTGTGATGTGCAGAAGAATTTTAATTTGATATTATCCTATTTGTTGATATGCAGTATTATTTCTTGTGTCATTGATGTTCTGAAAGTCTTTACTTATATTTATGTCTTTAAATGTTTTACCTATTTTACCTTCCAGCAGATTATTTGTGTTTTAACATTTGGATCTTCCATCTAGTTTGATTTTACTTTAGTGTGATGTATGGGTCCAGACTGAATCTTCTGCATGTGGATATCTGATTTTTGAAGAACCATTTATAAAGAGGCTCCCTTCTCTCCAGTGTATGTTTTTGGCTCTTTGTCAAAGATCAAATAGTTGAATGTGTCATGGGTTGTTTCTGCTTCCTCTGTTCTGTTCCACTGATTCACTTTCTGTTCCTGTGCCAATACCATATTGTTTTTATCACTTTAGCTTTGTAATATATATTCAAATTTGGGATTGTGATGTTTCCTGCTTTGCTCCTGTTACCCAGAATTGCTTTAGCTATTTTGGGTTCTTCTGATTCGTTATGATTTTTCAGATTGTTTTCATTAGATATGTGAAAAATATTTTTAGTATATTGATTGGGATTGTGTATGAATTATGTATATCATTTTGGCTGTATAGTTATTTGAATATATTAATACTGCTTCTCTAGGAATATGGAACATTTTTCCATTTTCTGATGTCCTCTTCAATCTGCTTTTGGAGAGTGATGTAATTTTTGTTGTTAACATCTTTAATTTTTTTTGTTGTTGTTGTTAATTCCTAAGCATCTATTTCTTCTTGATGTTATTGTGAATGGTATTGTCTTCCTAATTTCTTTCTAAGTGAGATAGTTATTAGCATATAGGAATCCTATTATTTTGTGAATGTGTTTACTTTTTATCCTGCTACATTATTGAACTTGGCTTCTAATTCTAGGAGTCTTGGTGAAATTTTTGGTGTTTTGTATGTATACAATCAAGTCATCTCCAATTATAGATATTTTTTGTCCTTTCCTTTTATTTCTTTCTCTTGCTTGATTGTTCCAGATAATGCCTCTAGGTCTGGGTTATACAAGAGTGGTGACAATAAACATCTTTGACTTTTTCATATTTTAGAGCGAATTTTTCAGTTATTCTCCATTTAATATGGTGATGGCAATATGTTGGTCATTATGACTTTTTGCAAGAATTTATTTCAAAGAATTTATTTTAATGATACAGAATTTTAAAACAAGAAATAACATCCTTCTATCGCTATTTTCTTCAGTGTTTTTATGATTAATGAATGTTGGATTTTGTCAAAGCCTTTTACTACATCCACTGAAATGATCCTTTGATTTTGGTCCTTCCTTCTGCTTATGTAATAAATTAAATTTATTGATTTACATATGTTGAACCATCCTGTATCCCTGAAATAAAGCCTACTTGGTCATAGTGTATGATCTCTTTGATGTTTTTTTTTTTTTTTTTTTTTTTTGGTTTTCTCCAGTACCGGGAACCGAACTCACCACCTTGCACTTGCCAGGCAGGCGCTTTTGCCGCTGAGCTAAATCCCCAGCCCTCTTTGATGTTTTATTGCATTTTTTTTTGCCGATGACTTACTGAGGATTTTTTCATCTATATTCATTACAGAGATTGGGCTATAGTTCTTTTTTTTTCTTCTTCATTAAAATCTTGTCTGATTTAGAGGTCATGGAGGAGCTGGGGATATAGCTAAGTGGCCCAAGTGCCTGCCTGGCAAATGCAGGGTCCTGAGATTGATCCCTGGTACTGCAAAAAAAAAAAAAAAAAAAGAGGTCATGGTACTTTCATTTTCCAGAAATAATTTTAGTAGTACTGCCTTCTTCTCAATTTCATTAAGCAGTTTGAGGAATATTGATGATGTCTTCCTTAAAGTTCTTCTTGAATTTGGCTATGAGAAGTCTTGGGATTTTCTTAATTAGTATGGTTTTTATTACTGCTTTAGTTTTATTGCCTGTTATTGGATTGTTCAAAAATTTTAAGTCATCCTGGTTAAGTTTGGGAAATTCATATGTATATTTGAACCTCTTCGCATTTTCTGAGTTCTCCCATTTTTTTGCAAATAGCTTAGTGAAGTACTTGTTAGTGGTTTTCCAGATTTTTGGTGGTGTTTACAGAGATTTAACTCTTTTCACTTCTAATTCCACTGATTTGTACTTTTTCTTTATCTTGTAACATTGACTACAAAATTGTATTTTTTTTTTTACTCTTTCAAAGAACCAATTTTTCAATTCTTTGATTCTGTTATTGTTGTTTGTAGTCTCCACTGGGTTGACTTGGTGCTGATCATTAAAATTTCCTTCATGGTATGTGCTCTAGATTTGTCTTGCTCTTATCTCTCTAACATTTTTAAAAGCATCATCAGGCAATCTATTTGAATTCCTTATGATTTTCTGATGTTTGCATTTACAGCTACAATCTTCCTTCATAGGACTTCTTCCATTGTGTCTCAGAAGTTGTGGTATGTTATACTGGTATTATTTAATTGTTGGAACTATCTCATTTCTTCCTTAGTTTCTTTTGTAACCTATTGACTATTCTAGAGTGTGTTGGTTAATTTCTACATGTTTGCAATTTCTTTTTGCTATGATTTCTAGTTTCATTATACTGTGATCTGATAATATTCATGGCACAATTTTGATTATTTTGCATTTACTTAGTCATATTTTATTATCTAGTATGTGATCTATTTTGGAGAAAGTACCATGTACCACCAAAAATAATGTATTCTGTTGTTGGGTGATATACTCTATGTATGTCTTGTTTTGTTTTTCTCCTGTACCAGGAACCGAACACACGACCTTGCGCTTGCCAGGCAGGCGCTTTTGCCGCTGAGCTAAATCCCCAGCCCCTATATGTCAATTATTTGTTCATTTATTTGTGTATATCATTTATTTATTCAGAGATATGGTTCAACTTTAATATGTCTTCATTGATTTTTTATTTAGTTGATGTTTATTTGTGATAATGGGATACTTAGATTGTTAAACATAAATTCATCGATATTTATCTGGTGTTTTACGACCACTAGTGCTTGTTTTATGAAGTTGCCTGCACTGTGGTTTGTTGCATATATATTTAGAATTATTATCTCTTCCTATTGAATAGTTCCATTAACCAATATGTAATGTTCTTCCTTGCCTCTTTTCATCAACTTTCATTTAAAGTGCACTTTATTTAAAAGTAGGACAGCTCTTCTACTTGTTTTCTGGATCTAGCTGCATGGATTATTTCTCTCCATCATTTGATTTTTAGTCCATGAATATCTTCTTGTATTAAAAATGTTTCTTGCATACAGTTTACCATTGGATTTTGTTTTGATGCATTCTATTAATCTGTGTCTTTTGATTGGTAAATCAAGTCCATCTACATTGATAGGTACAACTGACAGTTTTAAATTTATTTCTGTCGTTATATTAAGGACCTGTTGCCATTTTGTTCTCTTCCTTCTAATCAATTTCTATCCCTAACTGGCACATTCATTCTATTGTATCTGTTTTCATTGTTAGCTTTTTCATCTCTTTCTTTCATATACCTAAGAACTTTTTGAGCATTGATTTAGTGGTTGTGAACTTCTTTAGCTGCTTTTTATTGTGGAACTCTCTTATTTTTCCATCAGTTTTGAAAGACAGTTTTGTAGGCTATGTCAGTCTAGGTTGGAAGATTTTTTTTGACGGGGGGCTCAAAATACTTCTTTAAAAGCGCTTCCTGTGTTTACAGTTTTTGGTGAGAAGTCTATCATAAGTGTAATGAGTTTTCTTTTATAAGTTAATTGTTGCTTTGTTTAGCATATTTTGAGATTCTATTCTTATGTTGGATTTCTGGTGTTTTAATTATGATGTAATGTCGGGTGATTTTTTTTTTTTTTCTGATTATAACTCTTCAGAGTTCTGTATGCATCACTTATCCATAAGTTAAATTCTTCTTTCATGTCTCAAAAGTTTGTTGCTATTACTTCTGTAAACAGGTTTAAAAACCCATTGCACTGTCTTCTGACCTTCACTTATTCCAGATACTCTCATATGCGTTTTATTTCACTCATCCAGCAGCTGTGGGATGTGTTTCTCGTGCCCGCTTGTTTTTTTTTAATGCATCTCTCATTGCTTGATTACTAACCAGAGCCCTGTCTTTCAGTTCTGATTCTGTCCTCACATTGGTCTCTTCTGTTGTCCATACTTTCAACTGTGTATTTATTCCTTTGAATTTCTGTTTGGAACTTTTTTTTAAAGGATTTTCATTCTTTCCAACAATGGGCATTTATGCTTTTGCATCTCTTTCATTATTTCCACAATATTTCACTGGAATATTTTGTAGGCTTGTTGCTCATTTCTTTCTTTACAGTCATGAGTTGTTTAGTTATAACATTTACATTCACCAAGTACCTTATTGAATATTTTCTTACCTCCGTAGATATCCTCTCTGATTTTTCTGCTGTGTGACTTATGTTTTTCCCCCTTCATGACCTCCAGATAGGTTTTGGAGGGGTTGGGAGTTTTGAGAGGTAATTTGTTGCGTCTCTGCCTCATGTTTCTATTTTTTGTGTTTGTTTGTTTATTTTCTTTGCTTTCTCTGGCAGTGTCTGTAGCTTCTTAGGCCTAGTGTCTGGTTCTTGGGGAATGAGCCACAGAGTTATTCATTAACCTCTAGGCAATTCAGATATTGGCATGCCAAGAAAACCAATAGAAAACAACAATCAATAGACAACAATAACTGGCTATAGTGATAAAGTCAGGGGCAATAGTAACACCAAATATAAACTGGATATTGACAAGCTCTAAATACATAAATGAATCAACCTGAACCAAGCAAAAACATCTTTTTTTTTTAGTATAGAAACTTAGGCATCCCAGATATTGACTTACAGTATATCCAACCACTAGTATCTGCCAAACACAGACAACAATGCAAGAGTTCCAGCAGACTACTAGACTAAACGTCATCAGCTACAGACGCAAGGCCTCTAAAGGTAATACCCACAAAACGTGCCTCACCACACTGAATACAGGCCCTGTGTTTGACCTGGTCTGAGCTTGAATTTCTCAGGAGACCTCAGGAGATCTCTATTTAGCTCTTACTCTCTCCAAGCCTATCTCCCAAGGTGGTCTCTCACCTGGTCATTGTGGAAGGTAACACTTCTGTCCTGGAGCAAAATTCTGCTCGTGCTGGTGGTCTTTTCCTGAATCAGACTGAGTCTTTTGGTTACCATCTCTGCCATTATGTGCTGAGGAAAACCAAGGTATAGACCTGGTTAGGATTCTCAAATTTGCCCACTGTTCTCTTACCCCATTCAGTTTATGAGATGAGGTACTCAGTGGTGTTGGTGGCCCAGTGGGAAGTTCGACATCCTCTCTGATCTTCTGCCTTACAAGCTATGGCAAAAAGCACCAGCATTGCCTGCAGCATGGGCAGGCAAGGGCAAGAATTGGTTCTTTTTATTCCCATTATTTTTTAATCTTTCCTTGATAGCATAGATTTAATTTTGTAGCTATTATCACAGCAGTTAAATTGTCTTAAAATTGTCATTGTCACTAGCAGCAGGCATTCTGTTTAAGAAGAAAAAAAAGTATATATCCAGTTCTGATCATTATGACTCAGTTTGAAGTTGCCCAGTGTGTAGTTTCTGGGAAACGTTATTATATTGAATAGAATAGTATTGGTGTAGATGTGCTGTCTCCTTCCTCTTTCAATATCAAAATGAAGCCTAGAGACTGCAGACACCTCCTTGTCACATAGGAGAGACTTTTTACTTCCATTAACAAGCCACTGAGCAGAAATAATCATTTACTTAAAAGAATGCTTTGTTACATAAGAAAAATAAATATCTATTCCCTTAACCCAGTATGAGTATGCTTTCTATTTTGTTCAGCAGAACATAATTTAGCTGACACATCTTTCCACTCCATCTCATGTCCACAGCCCGTCAGTTTCCACCTCACTCTACATAACTTTCCACCATTCCCTGTTTAGACTCACTTTCAGAAACCTTTAAACTCATGTGATTTTCTTCTCTCCCTCCAATAAACATGACAATCCAAACATTATGCATATGGACAAGAAATATTTTTCTATATAGCGCGTGAAGTTTAAAGCAGAAACCTACATTATTTACACTTTAATAAGATGGGATACTAAGAGTGTAATGTGTTTTATTGTTTTTCTTAGTTTTTCTTTTAAATAGATGATAGGCTTATCCAAATTTCTGTCTTTACTCTTCAGTTTTAAACTCCATATAGTAACAGACTAATCATTTCATAAGAACAGAACATAAAATCTTTTTTATCTTTAAATGTTAATTTATAAATTATCTGCCTCCTCAATATATTTTCAAATGCTTTGTATGGAGCTAATCACATATTTCTTTTTACAAAATCCATAAAATTGTGGTTCTGTGAGGAAAGTGAAAAAAGTTTGAGTGCCTCTAATTTGAATTCTATTGTCAAATTCACTTTTCTAAAATTTATCTTCTTGACATTCTTCCAGACATCTTAAAATTACATAACAATGCTCAGGTGATTGGTAAGGCATTTTCAGAGTGGTACTGGTAAATCTGATATAAACTCTCAGATCTGAAATAGAATAACAAGCCTAGATCCCCCTGTGGAGAAGCTCACTAATTCAAGAATTGTGCAAACTCTCACAGATGCTGATGTTTCCCCAGGGAACCAAACTGGTGCTACATTTTTACTTGTATCACCTCATATAATTAAGAAAATTACTGTAATGCTCCTGTCTCCAATATAGGAAACAAAAACTTTTCCCAGACTCTTTTCAAATATAAGTGGGAATAAATCTCTCCAAGCTGGCTTTTTTCTGTTTAAGAACATGAAAAAAAATCAGTACATTAAATTTTCATTATTGGTGATCAGATAGGCAAGAAAATTTAATATTCATACCTTCCTTCCTTTTATAGCATGTGTTTAGATGTTTCCCCCACAGGCTTGTGTGGGTATACATGGGGCTTTTTCAGAGGTAGCTCGATCTAGAGTGTGTGACTCTTGAATTGATCTGTGGTGCAGTGCAAGGATCAAATGGACTAGGATTAAGGGTGTGAGTGCTACCAACCTTACATAGCCCAGATGAAATATGAAGGACCAGCTGTGGTCATGTTTTGTTGCTTGGCTCCTTCCTGCCCACCATGAACTGTTTCTCCTCTGCAATGCCTGTTTGCCATGGCACCCTGCCTTCAAGTCAGCTGATCAATGAATGACCTCTACACACTGTGAGCTAAATAAACTTTTGCTCCTTGAACTTGTGGGTATTCAGTATTTTGTCTCAGGAATTACAAAAGTAACTAAAAGACTCCCTTTTTGATCTCTCCTTTACAGGGGTGTGATAATTGTTATAGAAACATATTCAATCTGGGGTGAACTTTAAGATGAATATGAAATAAGTCACAATAAATTTCTAAAGTGTAAGGATGTGGTAAATCTTGCAGTGCCTGGAGTTGTATGTTAATGCCCAGTAAAACAACAACAAAATTGTAGAAAATGTAATACAGTGTGTCTATGAGTAGGTTCTTTCATCTGTAAAAATAAGGGAAAAACAGAGCCTAAGTACTATGACTACTGATTCCACTTAACTACAATTTAAGTATAGCCAAGAAAAAGAATGCTCCCTTTATTTTCCTTCTGCTTAGTTTACTAATTTCAAATTCTCATAATATGGCTATTCTACATTAAGCTTTACTTTATTGTAACAGAATAATTATACTAATTACAAATTATTCTTAATACCTATGCCAGGTATTGCACATTGCTTTTTTTAAGTGCTTGATCTTAGTCAAGGAGATTTTCGTAGCTCTGGTTATTTATGTCCTAAAATTCTGAAAGCTTAAGAAAGAACTTTCATTTGCTTAGTAGAACTTGTGTCCTATGTTGACTTTAAAGATTTGCTTCTGTCTGAATTTTTTCTGTCCTTTATCTACTAGAGAACTATGAAACATATAATGAAGGAAGAGAAAGCATTCCTCTTTTTTCCTTTGCAAGAAAGACCTTGCCTGCCATGTTGAATATCTGTGAAGAATGTACAGATTTCAAGAAGCTACTTGTTCATTGGTATTACAAACTCAGCCTCTATTTGTTTGATTTTATCATATCTTCATTTTTTTTTGAGAAAACTCAATAGGCATGTGTTTACCAACATGAATGTGCAACACTCATAGCATACAAAGTCTGACATGAAAGCATAGTGGATATCTCAACAAAAAAATAGTTGAGTAAAAAATAATATTGCTATGATCCTTCCATGAAAATCTTCCTCTGCTCTTCAAACGCACTTATCCCAGCGTTCTTCAAAATTTCTGAAGAAGCTCTGGAGTTCTTTTTGAGACTGTAGTTGTGTTGCTGTGGTGGCTTTAGTGTCCTGAGTTGAATCAAAACTTTCAAAATTCATGATCATTTTGATTTTGGCAGAGAAAAAGAAATCACCCTGTACCATATCTGGTGAAAGATGGAAGAGGACACACCATGATCTCTTTTGGTGAGATGGCACTAGGCAGCAGTATTCAACACATTTTTTTCACACATAAAGACACTAATGAATCAGCAGTTCCAGAACTGCTTCAGAAAGTGGCTAAAACAGTGGGGTAAGATTTTCAGTGAAGTCTTCCTTACCTAAAAATCATCTGCTGAAAGTGCACACATTTCCTTCTATTCTCTCCTCATTCCTTCACTAACCAAGGAATATTAAACTTACACAACAGGAAACTAAAAATCAAAGTTACGCTCAGAGCTCTGGTGAACTTTGTCTGTGATTCTGGTCCAGTCATTTTCCCTAAAGGTAATTTCTTCTTTCACTAAAATTTTCCATATCCACTACTTCCCTTGTCCTGTGAAGAAAGTGTTCAAGTTTCAACCACCCTGCCCTTCTTTGAGATTCTTGTTGTGTATAATCCTCATGAACAAAATCATTATATTGTGTATACTTATTGTCCTATTAATCTGCAACTGTCCTTTCTTTTTACAGACTAAACTTACTGAAACTCAGGGGGATGGAGTGAAAGTTTCTTTTGCTCTAAAAGGAGAATACTTTTAAATCACCAGATAAATAGATTAAATAATAAATCAAATAAAACTCTCTAAAAATGCAAACATAAATGAAATATTTGGATACAATTTACATACATTCACAATCTTTCCTCACTGCATGACAATGTGGAGATAAAATCAGACAAGATCATTCATGAGTACCTAATAAAGAACTGTGCTACCCATATATAAGGGGTTTTTACATGAACCAGAGCAAACTGTAGGACAACATATACTAATTATTAGCCAGCTAGAATCTATGACGTACGTTGCAACATTAGTGTCCAAGGAACAAGTTAGAACTATCTATTCACTAAAAAGTTGATATATAGAAATAGAAGTCAAACACAGCATTGGCAAACTGAAAGAGATTAATGTAATGGGACACAAACAATATGATGAGGATTCAATTTTTTCATAAAAATATGAAGATATTTAGATTAATAATGCTAGACATTTGAAAAAATAAAGCAGTGTAGATATGGGAACCTGTTTCTGTGAAGTGGAAAATGACACAATTAGTCTGAAGAAGATGTAAATGTATGTTAGCAAGATAGCTTAGATGAAATTTCATGTGATGTTAAGTACAAGAACATGATTTTAGTCAATGGCATCTTACATTTCATAAATGCAAGATCACTTTCTGTCTTTTACACAGTGTAACTGAGTCCATTATATGAAACTCGCAAGATCTTCCTCTGGCTCCTAGAGGTAAGTAACTATCTGTCTTCCTGAACCAGAGCATTTGCCTGTAACAGTTAATAAAGAAATGATCTTATTTTTAAAATAATTGAAATTGTTTCACTTCCATTTTTTATTTTGAATACTAATTCAATTTCAATATTTATCATTATAGTTATTCTTTCAATTTGGACCTCCTATATGTTTTACCAAAAATTATTCACTACATTTTGTCATATTTTTCCCTAATATTCTTAATAACAAAATATATAAATTTGTAGAACAATTTTTATTTTTGAAAACAATGAATTAAATTCTTCTAAAGGACTCCACTTCACAAAGCTTATAAGAAGTTCAGGGGCTGGGGATTTAGCTCAGC
>NW_004955443.1:13010180-13021407 GCF_000276665.1 Chinchilla lanigera | reverse complement strand
TGTCTCTATTTGTTTTCTTGAGAAACCACTTTGAAGCTATCAATAAGTAATACAACAACCATTGTTAACTGCCTACAACTTTGTCTGTAACTGTTTTGTTTGTATTGTTCTTATGCTATTCTGTAAATGGATGTCTGTTTGTTAATATGTCTTCCTTCTTTTATTTCTTAAAATTAAAAAAAACCCCAAATATATATTTCTTTCTACTTCATTTGTCTTGTCTCTCCAAGGAGATGATAAACTGTTTAACAAAAGGAAAAACTAAAACAAACAAAGACCTACATAGAATTTTTTTTACAAAGAGCCCATCCCAGACTGACAATTTCTTTTCCTCTGTCTCTGTCTCTGTCTGTCTCTGTCTCTGTCTCTGTCTCTGTCTCTCTCTCTCCTGCATTAATATAAAGTCAATTTCCTTATGTCTATAATGATGGAAAAATATTATAAAAATTTTTCATAATTTGTAGTTTCATTGAGATGCAGTAAGAGGCTTATTTTTACCCATTAGCGGCTGATGAATCTGTTTATGTGAAGAATCAAGCAAGTTAACACAAAGAGGAATGCATATTTCCATAATACAATGCTAACAATGAATGCTGATACATATAAGAGGTGTGTAACATAGGCATGTGCAAGTGTGTATATGTAAGTGGAAGAGAATGGAGAAAAGGCAGGAGTCACTTTTTGAAGAAAATTTTAATTTTTGTCCTTGGATTAAGAAGAGCTTCAATACTTTTACTTGTTTTGAACAACAAATCCATTTTCTTCTGTACACTAAAATATTGCACAACTGAGCAAGCTTTCTTTTTTCTCATAATCTTACCTTATTTTTGCTTTACTTTTTAGATATTGATTCATTAACAAAAAAGGCAAACCACATAAACTGAAAAACATGAACTAGAATTCTAGTTGAACTTTACACAACTAAAGGGCATTTTGTAATTTACTTTTATGATCATTGTTTCCATATCTTCAACATAGAGGTTACAATGAGTACATAGAATTGTGGTGAGAATTATTAAAAAAATAAAGATATGATCTGTTGGAAATGCTTAAGAGTGTAAACTTCACCCACCTCCTGATAACCATGTTTGATTATTTTTACACCAATTTTGTTTACACAGATGTACACTTTTAAATTACTAATACAGTTCAATTCTGTGAATTTGTTTCTTCAATGTTCACTTGTAGTTGAAGTTATTTCAAGTGTCTTGGAAAAGCAAAATTAAGCATAAAAAAATGAACAAAAGTTTAGCTCTCTCTCTGCTTGTAGGCAATATGAAGTACTAATTATTATCAATAATTTTGACTCAATAGCAGGTCAGAACAAGAATTAAGAGTAGAATTTAATAATTGATTAAGGGAATGAGGTTTTTAGATCCATTTTGAATGTTACCATAAATAAGAAATTGAAATTAATGTGATGTCAAAACCAGGCCTGATGGTGCATGCCTGTAATCCTAGCACTTGGGAGGCTGAGGCAGGAGGATTGTTGGGTGTTAGAGGCCAGCCTGGGCTACAAAGTGAGCTCAAGGTCAGCCTGAACTGCATAGTGAGACCCTGTCTCAAAAAAAAAAAAGACAAAAAAAAAATCAATGTGTTGTCAGTGAAGAATTGCTATCCTTCCTTCCTGGATCAAATTAACTGGCAAAAATAATTATTTGAAGTAAATTTATGTGCCAAAATAGTTTTTTTCACAATACATACATATAATTAGTAAAATGTATAATTAATGTAATTTTCAAAAATTTATTAAAAACCATACCTATGACATAATTTAAAAGGAAATAAATATTTACTTGGTTAAAAATTTTAAAATGTCAGAGTGAATATTAGAAGCAAAATATACCCTCTCCAGGATCTGGATTTGAAATATATGGAAAGTGACAAGTATGTAAAGAAAAAGGTAGATCTCTGGGAATCAGGAGGAAGCTGACAATAAAACTAGAAATTGCAAAGAAGCTGGAGAAACAGAATACAACCCAGAGAAATGAAGGAAGCAATCTGGAAAGGTAACATCAGCTCTTAGAAATAGGAACCTTTCTCTAATAACTCAAGGTAAATCTGCAGAGGAACAGCGATGAACACCACAACAGTACTAGCTCCTAACAGGCAAAACCAGTGTTTTTTGTTTTTTTTTCCAAAATTGACTCCTTCTGCATGGTAGGCTAAAGTTACAGAACAAATGTAGTGCAGGACCTGCCATATTTGAGTGTTTAATCCAGAGCCATTCAGGACAGTTATTAATTTTTTAAAAGTAAGCTACAGTATTACTATGGAACAACTACACCTCAGGGTTTCTGAGGTCACCCTACCACAGTGACTGGGTGGGAAATGGCCAGAAGAGGCAGTCATGGAAATGGTACCAGCTATCATCTATGAAGTTTGAGTTCAGGCCAAGAAGAAAATGAAAGTCCTACCTTATAAGGTGAGAAGACAGGTGGCTCATGTGTACTTTGCCGAGGAGGCTGGGCCTGGTATTGCCACCACTAAATCCAGTGAACGTCTTGAGCCCCTTTTGCCCAATACAGATCTCAGTGGTCTGTTTTCCTTTCAAATTTATCAACATGACTAGAGATGTTTACCTGCTTGAGTGGTTGCCACAGCCTGAGGTATATGGAAAGGGGCATTTCTGGAGTAAAGGGAGCCCTTCACAATCCCACAGGTCATACATTTAAATAATGTAATCTCTGACTTGGTTTAGGGTGAACAAGCAACACAGAACCAGGGAGAGACTAGAGTGATTCAGTCTTAAGGCAGGGTCCATTAAATGACCACACCTAGAAGGAAAGGCTTGGCAAGACTCAGCACTCACATATAAGACTTGAGAGTGGAAATAAAATAAATCTTAGCAGTGACTCACTGTGTGTTCCACATATATTTTGGATTACAATGTTGCAGATCCTTGAAATAAACCACATAGTCAAAAACACAGAAGAAAATATTTGTCTTCATTTCTCTGGTTTTTATTGATTTTCAGTATTTGAGATTTTCTTTATTTTTTCTTTTTGACTTTATTTTTAGAAAAATAAAGTTTTTCTTCTCCTTTTTGCCTATATTTGATGATCTCTTCTCCATGCCATCTACCTTTACTTTATTTGTAGAATTCTCTTTATTTTGTTTCATTTTTCCATTTCCTAATCCCTCCAACTTTACCAGTATTACTATTAAGCTTCATTACACTTTAGATATTTAGTTAGTATTATGCTGCTGCTATTGTTATATTACTTTTATTTGTAATAGTTGTAGATTGGTACATTTAGTATATATTTTCTGTATATCACTGTTCGTTTTATTTTTATGTTTATATTATTGTTAGATATTTCTTTTTCATTGTTAATGCTGGTACAGTGGTATATTATTCTGGTACCTGTGTTATTTTTTTTAATTCTTGTTGATTTCATTGCTATTGGTAGGGTGATATGGTTGTTACTATTAATTTGTTTTCATTGTATGCTGATATATGTTTTGCTTTTGTCCTGCCCTTTGAACCACATTGGAAGATGAAAACTCCCTGCTTTTCTCTGGTCACAGCCGAAAGTCCTAGGGTTAGTGAAACTGTGGTGTTCATAGGGCAATACAAGGCCTGCTGAAGATGATAACCTACAGTTTCCTTATTGCCCCTTGTCTCATCCTTGCAACAAAGCTTTGTACTTCTTCCTAACCCACCATAGTTGCCATTACTGTGAGAAACACTCACTGACCTTGACACAGATGTAACTACTAAATACCAAAGTTCTGGCTGCTTCATGGCCTGTTGTTCCCAAGGAACAACTGGTCATCCTAGATCTCTGCTGCACCACTAATTCATCTTTTGCTCTGTCTTCTCACTGTATGCCATAACACCAGGCAGGAGATTGGAGCCCACTATGGAGGTCCCTGATATGTATTCATGATATAATCCCTGAAAAAATAAATACAGTTTCACCTTACTTCAATGTAGGAAATGTCATTAATGACACAACCACTGCCAACATTATATTAAGTCAGGAAAAATGAAAGTATTTTTCCTAAAACCTAGAAGAGGAGGATGTCTTTTATCACCACTCATGTTCAAGACAGCACTCTACATGTTAGCTAGAGAAACCAGAAAAAAGAAATAAATTAGAGATAGAGATATATATAGGAAAAGAGAAATTCAAACTATTCTTATCCACAGATCACATGATCCTTCATACAGAAGACCCCAAAGAGTCTACAAAAAATTTCTAGAATTAGTAAATACAATCAGCATGGCAGCAGAATACAAAATCAACATATGAAAATCAATACTTAACACCAATAAGAAGAATACTGAGAAAAAAATTAGAAAAGTAATACCATTTACAATAGCTTTAAAAAAAATTAAATAATTGGGAAGTATCCTCACAAAGGAAGTGAAAAATCTGTAAAACAAAAATTACAGAGTTCTGAAAAATTAGATTGAAAAGGATATCAGAGAATGGAAAGATATCCTCTCCTCTGTCCCTGAATAAGCAGAAAATGTATTGTCAGAATGGTCATATTTCTAAAAGCTATTCATGTGTTTAGTGAAGTGCCAATCAAAATACCAATTGAATTCCTCATAGAACTAGAAAAAACAATTATAAAATTTATATGAAACCCAAATACACCCAGAATAGCAAAAATCACCCTGGGCTATTTTTCCTCTAAGGTGTGTTTTCAGCCCTTTTGTCAAAGATCAAATACTGAAGGTACCTTCTGCTTCTTCTATTCTGTTGTGTTGATACAATGTCTGTTTTTTATCTAATCTCAAGCTGTTTTTATCATTATAGTTTTGTAATGTAACTTAAAATGCATAATTGTCACACCACCTTCTTTAATTGTTTTTTGCCTAGGATGGTTTTTGCTATACTGGGTCTATTTTGAATTTCATATAAATTTTAGGATTATTTTAAATGAATGGATGGAGACCTTATTTCATTTTTCAAAATTATGAACATGAGCTGAAATCTTTGATGAGAATATTTTAATTTGCAGGAAATTTTATGAACCTGTAGATTCCTTTTTAAAACATTACTTTCATTGGTTAGTTAACTAATGTAATATTCATTACTTGTGTGTTCTCTTATTATTAATTTTCCAACTTAGGTGTGTTTCTGCTTTCCCCTTTTAAAATGGTGAAACTTGTAAAGAAAAAAAGTAAAGCAAATTATATTAAAATTACAAAATAAAATGAAAATGTAAATAAAAATAAAACATACAAAATAAAATATAAAATATAAAAAGTAAAACTGTAAAATAAATTACACTAAAAATTGCAAAATAATATTGCCATAGAACAAACCTCTAAAAAGTGAGACTCATACAATGTTTTCTAACCAAATTTAGGAGAAATTTGAATTCAATAACAACAAATTTATAAAACGTTTATATTGTATACTTCTATATAAAATTTAGAAAAAATTCAGGTTAAAAGGAAATAATAAATTATATTTAGAGCTGCCCATGGTGGTGCACACATTGCAAGTTGTAGACCAGCCTGGGCTACAAAGTGAGCTGAAGTTCAGCCTGAACTGCACAGTGAGACCCTGTCTCAACAAGACAAAAAAATAAATAAATAAATAAAAATAAATAAGTAAAATAAGCAAATAAATAAATAAATAAATAAATTATATTTAGGCTGAAAGATTTTAAGGACACATTAAAATATTTGAAATATAGTTAACTTGTGGATGAGAAAAGTGTATTTTACTAATTTCTTATATTAGAATGTCAGAAAAATTTCAACAAATATTCTAAATCTTTACTTCATAAAAGTAGAAAAGAACAAAAGCAAATGAAAGCAAATAGAAAGAAGGTAGAAAAGAAAGATTAGAATGGAAATGAATAATATTAAAAATGAGTACTGGAAATAAAATCTAATTATTTTTTAATTCTAATGATTTTAAAAATTAATAAGACAGAAAATGCTTTAACAAACCTGAGAAAGATGATGGAAAAAACCAAATTGCATTATAGTAGGTCTTGTAGATATTAGAAGCATAAAAACAAATACTGAAAAAATTTTTAACTTGTTCCACTCAGGCTTTGTTCAGAAAGGTCTTGCCTACAATTATCTCTTCAAGAGTTTTACCTATTTTATCTTCCAGCAGGTTAAGTGTTCTGTTTTAACTTTTAGGTCTTTGGCTCATTTTGATTTTAGTTTAATAAATAGTGAGGGCAAAAATATACAGTGGAGGAAAGATGAACTGTTTAACAAATGGTGGTGGGATAATTGGCTATCACATATGTGCTTTCTGACCAGTGTAAAAGAATGAATAATATCAAAATAGAAAGTTAAATTAAAAATAAATTAAAATTAATTCCTTGATCTCCAAGTAACCCAGCATTACTTTTTGCTAAAGAAAACAAGATAGTTATAGGTTATTTGGAAAAAAAGTGCATAGTGAAGGATATATATATATATATATATATAAATTTTAACTTCAATGTCTGAGTTAATTATTGCTATAAACATGAGTATGCATGTTTCACTATAATGATGTCTTTAGGTAGATATCAAAAAAGAGAATATCTTGATCAAATAAAATTTTTAACTTTGGTTGTTTGATATTTAAATTAAATGAGAAATTTATATAAAATAGTGATTTTCACTGCTAACATTGAATATACAAATACGTCTATGTAATAGTAATATTTATCCCTTGAAGATAAACAACAGAAATATCTTCTTGATTATTTATGAAAAGCTACGTGCAAATTGGTAAAAATATTATATGGCATAAATCCAAAGTGAAAATAATCCAACTACTCATCCACAACAGTAGAATTCAACAGTAGAAGTTCATAGTTATATATTCAAATAATGAAAGCAATATAATAATGAGAATTTACAACTATAGGTGCACCTTGATTTGCTATGAGCTTACATCCCAATAAACCTATTGTAAATTAGAAATATTACTAAAGAAAAATGCATTTTACATGCTTAACCTATCAAATAGCATAATTTAGCCTATCCTAAATGAAATACAAGCAGAATACTTACAATATCCTGCAGTTGTAATCCTCTAGCACAAAATATATTGTATAAAAAGATTGAATATCTTATGTAATTTATTACAGTGAAAATAAAGTGGTTGTGTGGATACATTTTACATTATTATAAGATATGAAGTATAAATTGAACAATTGTAGGTAGGGACTTCTGAAATACTATATCAAATAAAGTAGCTTAATTTAACAAATATATCATGCAACCAAAGAAAATAGTCACAAAAGAATGTAATATGATTCCATTTATATACAGCATGAAAAGTGGAGAAATTCATCTGTCTGGTGGTGGATGTGTAATTGTTATCTATGTCAGATTAATGTCTAGAAGGAGACTATGGAACTTGCCAGGAGTGACAACTATGCTACTATTTCTTACTATGATTGTTCATGTGTGGATCTATTCATTTTGTGATAATTTATTCAAGAAAAATGTTTCTTTATATATGTGAAATGATAATAAGAAACATAATAAAAAAGATACTTTGTGCTACTGTTAGCGTGGCAGCTAAAATTCTTTAATGTTTTAAACAAATTTCTATATACTAAAAAATAGACAGTAGAATGGCAAAGATATAAATCTCAGAATCCAATAACCACAGAAACAATAATGAAATAGCTTTTAGAAAACTTCAAAGCAAGAACAGAACCAAAATCTTAGTAGTTTATTTGAATTCAAGTTTTATCTTTCATCTTTTATATTTAATAGAAATTTATTGTATTATTAAAATGAACAGAGCTACATTACAATTTTATCCATTTTTTTTTAGTTGGCTTCTCAGGTAAGTATGTGTGTTTTATTATATTATTTTTTACTTATTCTATATTCCTATTTTAAAGTTTCCACTAAGATATCGTTTCATTGTTTTCCACTTGTGGGGCAGGGGTGGTGTCATATCACACTTTATTAAAATACGGTCCTATAAAAAAATACACAACACTGTTTTGCCTGTAAGCATGAGTATAGCCTAAATTATTTCATCCATGTTATCGACAAAGATTTTCAGTAATATCTGCCTCAGGACATATTCTCCTGTGGTGATAGTAATTGCAGAGTTCAGCTGTGGACTGTAAGACCTTTCTTTTTACTATAATCCTTTCCACGTGGCATTCACACAAAGACTAGTTTTCAGAGAAAGCATCTCTTTGCCCAGACTAGTACAGTTTGTGCCTCTCTCTTACAGGTTTGCTTCATCTTTGTTGTCTTTGATCAAAAATCCTCCTGCTTTCAGAACGCCTCAGGCAAGGTGGGTCTGACAGCCACGGTTGTTTTCCTAACACTTCTCAACTCCTCTTCTTCTTTTGAAGGCATAACTTCCGTGCCTAAGAAGTAAGGTACTTTTGTTTGACCTCTCTCATTTGCCACAGCCACACAGCTGGTGAAGTGTCACATTTAGCATCCTGAAGAGTATCAGGATTATTTTCTGCTATTTCCACACTTTGGAGCAAGACTGGCTTATCAAATGAGATGTGCTGGGATGTATACAGCAGGAGCAGAGTGAAGTCCTAGACAGGGGTCGGAAAGCTTGTTGCAGCTGCTTTGTTCATGGGTAGGCATTTGGAAGACTTCAGGGCCACTGCAAAAGGAGAGTCTAGAAGAGAAACCACCTTTCTATAGGAGGCTCGCTCACAAAATCCTCATCTTTAGTGTGTGCAGCACAAAAAGGAACCCAGAGATAGTCTAATCACAGAGACTAATTATGCCACCATCCTCAAGCAAACACCAGTGTAAGAGTCAGCTCCTCTGCCTCCTCAGCCAGAGACAAACCTAAGTTTAACGACAGTCTTTGAGTTCAAAACAGAATGCAGTACTGAACACATTTTGAGCACTCAAAATACACAAAACACCATTTTAATACTTCATCTTCACTATCACATTGAATGCTGATATATAAATTTTGAATTCTAAATTCTTAATATGCCCATGTTACAAACATGAAAATTAAAACAAAACAGAAGCTAAATCACATACTCTCAAACATACAAAATGTAACTTTTGAATCTAGTTTCTGCACTGGCAAAGTTGACCCTGTAGTATAAGTACTTCTGTTGGAAGTGTCTATGGGTAACAGAGGAAAAATGAACTATATCAGTGCTCATATTCTACCTTTCTCAAATGCAGATGTGAAACCTCTATAGACATGTAGTTATCCCATAGTATCTGTGCCTCTACTGCAAATACCGAAATGCATAGATGCTCAAGTACCTGACATAAAGTGCTATAATATTTGTACACAGGTCTATTTATATTTGCTAAATAATACTGAGTCTATGTATTTGTAATATCTAATACTGTACCATGTAAATACTGTGTTAGTAGTTATCATACTGTACTGTTAAAGGATAATGGCAAAAAAATCTGTACATATTCAGTAAAAACACCATTCTTTTGCTGAGTTATATTTTCTGCATTTGAAATTTGAGATAGTGAACCCAAAAATGGGCAGCACAACTGTATTAGAACAAATCTTTCCTCTTGTCCTAGTTACCTTTCTCATTGCTGAGACAAAATACCCAAATCCCAAGGTAAAAGTGGGAAAGTTTTAGCTCACAGGTTGTAGAGGTTTCAGTCTATAATTGGTTGGTTTCAATTCAGGGAGGCTTGGCAGAGGAGAATAGTTCATGGTGGGCAGAATATAGCAAAAAGGAATTTAACAGCATCTTTCTGACCCTTTTATATTATCCGGACTACCTCAGATTAAAGTGCCAAGCCAATCAATGGACTGATTTAGTAATCACACACCCTTAATCCCAGCATCACTCACTCTAACAACCTCTGAAAAAGCCATTTGACCCCATGAGGCTTTGGGGGGACATCTAGACACAAGCCATAACACTTCTCTTAGTTTGTGAGGGCTGCTGCACCAAGATTCTGTACAAGGTGAAGTTCAACAATTTGACAAAGATTCTTGACATTTAGTATATATGAAACTAAGATGCTTAAGAGTACTTACTTCAATGCTTTATCTATCAGTTTTCTACAAGACTATAAAAACAAACAAAGAAACCTTAACCCAAATCAAACAAAAATGAACAAAAAACAAATAAACAACAAAACTCTTAAACAATTGAAATTTAATGGCTTGTAGGTTTTGAAGCTGAAAGTTCAAAACAAAGGTGTGGTGTATGGGTCAGCATTTTGTTGCTAGGACCAAATACCCAGCATACACAACATACAGAAAGTGGTATTTACTTGGCTCATGATTTTGGAAGTTGTAGATTATGATCAGCTGACTCCAAGGCAGAATCAGCTTGGCAGAAGCCCAGGGTGTAGCATTGTGGTTTAGTTCATGCTGTCAGGGAAAAAAGCAGGGGAACAGTTCCAGGGAAAAGAGGTCATGGATCAGCTATAGTACTCAAAGTCAGCCCTTTTGGCTTGAGACATGCTCAAAACTGACTTCACTAATCCCCTAGAGGGCTTTCAAGCCAATCAAGCTGAAGATCTTGCTTACCTCTCACATTTTGTACCTTATCAACTTTACACTCTAACATATCACTTTATGACATATTTAATCTTCAGATAAGCACAAGGTTATCCTTCCACCTAACATAGTATAATTTTTATGTATAAACTAAAAATATATTAATGTACTTTCCAAAACTCTAAAATCTATGCATGGCTCAAAAATTCAAGTTGAAGTCTTCTCTGAGACTTCAAGAAAACTTAGTAGTATGAAGTCTTAAAAAGAAAATTATTTAATTCAAAAATACATCGGCACAGAGCAAACACTCCCATTCCTAAAACAAAGAACAGAGGTGTAAAGAAGGATAGCAAATCAAAACTCAAAACTAAAATTACAAGCATTTAATCCTGTAGTTCCATATTTTGCATCCAGGATACATAAGAGCCCCATCCCTATGGTTTGCTGTTTGCAGCACACATGGCTTCTGTATTAGGCTGGCTCCACTCATTGCCTGCAGCTTTGCTTAGCAGACATTGTACTTTCCTAGCATTTTCAACATTGTGGAGCATCAGCTGTGCTTTCCACTTTATTCACAAAGTTTCACAAATCTCTCTGTGTGAAGAACACTGGACAGTCTTCCAAGCCTTCCTTTAAAATCTGGGTGGAAGCCTAGCTGACAACACAACTCTTGCATTCTACATGCTTGAGCAACTAGCGTCACATGGATCGTACCAAGGTCTACCACCAGTGCACACAGGAGTAGGAGCCCTTAGCCATGCCTGCAACAGATTCTAAAGATCTGGGTGATTGGGGCTGGGGATTTAGCTCAG
>NW_004955443.1:13004689-13010080 GCF_000276665.1 Chinchilla lanigera | reverse complement strand
AAAAAACAAAAAAAAAAAAAAAAAAAGATCTGGGTGATTAAGGAATGGTTTAAATGACTTGCACACTTGAGCCTACCGCAGATGGGCCCTTGCTGGTTCCTGATATTTATTCAATGCATTTTTCTCTTTTCTTTTCCCAGTTCAAAGTATTTTGTTAAATGATATAAATTGCTTCAGTAACTGCACTTCCACTGGCTCGGTTTTCCACACAGTTCTTTTCTGGCCAATATTTAAGTATTTCAAATACTGGACTTCTGTTTTGCATTTTGTCTTTATTCCCATTAGACATCTAGTTAAATGCAACCAGTCATAGCCATGCCATAGCCTGAATATTGGGTTTTCTTAAAATTTATTCTGCAACAAGTACTTTAATCCCTTTTAAATTTAACCTCATACTAAGTCTTAAAAGTTGGGCTCCCTGTCTGGATTAATAGTAGTTAAGTTGTTTACAAGAATGTGACATGCATGACCTCTAATCCAATTTCCGAGTTATCATTCTCACTTGAAACCTCCTAAAACTAGCTTTTACTGTCTGAATTTCTATTAGAATTCTGATAATTTGAACTTTGTCCAGAATTACCCATTAGTCTCTGCTTGTAGCATCCTAGGGCTTCTGTAGTCCAAACGATTCCAAACTCTTTCTTCACATCATTCCAAAGGCTTCTAGACAACATGGCCAGTTATATTCACAGCAGTAATCCCACTTCTCTGATGCCAATTTTCTATCCTGGGAAATTTTCATCACTGGAACCACAATATTCAACGCATCCAACATTAAGCAGGATGGGTTAATTTGGTTCTTGTTTCAGAGGTTTCAGTCCCAGATCTCTTTGCCCCATGTCCAAGACACCACAGAGGAAGACTGGAGCAATACTGTTCAGCTCTTGGTAGCTGAAAAGCAAAGTAGGATAACAGCAGAACAACACCAAGGATGAAGGTGTCAGATCAGATATATTTCCAAATGTCACACCCTCGTGACCCAGCCAGATGCACTGAGAATTGTGTTTCATTAGCCCCTAAGTGGATCTCAACCTAATCAAGTTGACAATCCAGCTTAAATGTCACTGACATTTTTACTTTAAGAATCCACCTGCAGGTCCTCTATTGTAGTTGGGGTTTTCCAAAGAGAATAATATAATACAGGCCATATATTTCATAACATTATTTATAATAATTACCTAAAGAATCATACACAAGTGAGTGCAGGACCAAAGAATCCAGCGAAGGGCCTGGATTCCACAGTAATGTCCTGCCTGAATCCACCTGAAGACCTAGAGCCTGTAAGAATGCCTCCCACGAGTCCATCTGGAGGCTTAGAGCACATGACAGTGTCTCATGCAGGCCTATTTCATGGATCTGCATGGGGAAGGCCCAAAGGTCAGTGGTGGGAGCTAGAAAGTTTGTGCCAGTGGGATGAGGAACCTGTGCTAGGAAGCTGAAGGATCTAAATTAGAGCCAGGAAGCAATGCTCAAAGTAAGAACCAGGGCTCCCCCAAAAATACCACAGCCACCCTCAGCAACAGTGAGGTCCTGAACTCCTCCAGTGACGAGGAAAGCTGAGTTCCTCTCAGGAAAGTCAACATAACAAGCTTCTCCAGGAGATTGAGCAGTACACCATTTTCCCCTCTGGAGCCAGGAATTGATACTCAAAGGGAGGACCAGAGCTACTCCAAAGTGAATCAAAGCCACTCTCAGTGACAATGAGGTCCCGAGCTCTTCTTTTGATGAGAATAGTCAAGTTCATAAGGAAAGCTAGCATGACAAGGTCCTCCAACAGAATAGCCCAAGAGATCCAGCAGCTCTCTAACAGCTTCCCAACATCTTCTACCACCTCCTAATAGCCTCTGTACTTCTTCTCCAGTTTTGCATCTTATAAAGCTAGCAACATTCGTCAGGTGGGCCTCCCACACCCAGCACCATGCTCCTTAAATTCAGCTGGGTGTTACTAGTTGAGCACTGGTTGTCAATCCACCACGTCCTCCTACCTTCTTTTTGTGTTTGTTTTGTTTTCTTGTCAATAGGTGGTATTCATTCTCTTATAGCTTATGTAATTCCCATCTGTGACTTTGCTATCACATGGCATTTTCTCTGTGTGTCCATACTCACAAGCCAACGTTCTCATGAAGACATCAATTCTATTTGATTAGGTGCCCACCCTATTCCAGTCAGACCTCAGTTTGGGCTGGGTATGTAGCTCAGTGGCACAAGCACCTACCTGGTAAGCACAAGGTCTACAGTGACCCTAGCCCCAAGGAAGGTCACCACCTGAGGTACTCAGGGTCAGAATTTCAACATATATATTTGAGGTTGGGACGGATACACAACTCTCCTTATTACATTCTTGTGGACCTGACTCAGTCTTTTTAAATATATCACTTTGTATCTTATTATTACATCTCTAATCACATGTCCCATTTGCTTATAAAAGTTTGAGATATGATCAAGGGTCTTAGTTACAATAGTTTTTTTCTTTCTTTCTTTCTTTTTTTTTTTTTTTGTTACTGGGAATTGTACTCAGGGCCTCACACTTGCCAGGCAGGCATTTGTGCCCCTGAGCTACATCCCCATCCCTAGTTACAACATCTTATGTTTTGTTTGACTTTACATATATTTTGTATCTCACCACAGCAGCTTGTATCATTAAAATATTTTTGAATGAGTGAGAATAATTTTGATATATGCCTATATTAAGCATATATTGCTGAATGACAAATTATTCCCAGACTTAGTAATTTAAAATGTACATTTATTGCCTCAGAATTTCCTCAGTTAAGAAGTCCAAATAAGTTTAAATTGGGTCAGATACTTCAACATTATTTCATTTCACATATACTACACAACTGTTATGGTTTGTGTCTAGATGACACCCCAAGCCTTATGCACTTTTAGATTGGGCTTTTTCAGAGGTAGCTAAATCTAGAGTGTGATTGATTTGTAGTGCAATGCTGTGATTTAGGATGCTGGGATTAAGGTTGGTAATTGTTGGATCAGTCCACTGATTGGTTTGGCACTGCTGTAATCCTGGTAGACTGGATACAATATAAGGGACAGAAAGAGCCTTGTCTCCTATGTTGATTTCACTGTCTTCTGCTGTCGTGAACTGCTGCTCCTCTGTATGTGCCACCCTGCCTTGGAGCCAGCCAATTACCGACAGAAACAACTACAAATTGTGAGCTCGATTAACTTTTCTTCCCTTAACTTTTGACATCAGGTATTTTGTTCAGCAATGAGAAAAGTAACTAAAACAGCAGATCTATAATACAAGCCTTAACATTATGATTTTGGTATCAAAGAGAGAAAAATGATGATTTTAAGTGTAGCACCATGTTGTGAGATCAACAATACATATATTTCACTTAGTCACAATTTTTCATAAGAAAATTACAATGCAAAACACTAAAAGTAATGTGAAATAATTAAAATCTTCTCTCTTTTCTTGTTTAATTTTAAATTTAATGGCAGGAACATAACCTAAAAGAAATGGACAACTAACATAGCAAAGAATTAGCACTTATATTGATTGTGTTACACTTTATTAGAATTTCATTATGCTAACCATACTAGTTCAGGTGGTCTAGTAGGATTTAGTCAATGTTTTTTGTTTGCTGAGGACAAAATGTTTAAATTCCTAAACATTGTATTTTCTCAATAACTTTTAAGTCTTAGGACATTTCTCAAATTTTTGTCAACTTAATTCTTGTTTCAGATTAATATTACATTACAGATGTTTTATACAGTGAAATGACCTGCATATTTTCACAGGATATCATGTATCCTTTCCTGTGTCTGTACATAAGAACAGTGAGTCCATGACTGAGGGACAGTCAGGTTGCACACTTTCACATATGGACTATGTAAGACTCACTTTGCAGGCTTAATAAGAAATTTGACTTATGAACAATCCTCTTGTAATGGAATTAGAAAGTCAGGGACTTACTAATTTGTATTCTTTCAGCTTTGATAAATACTATTTTTTTAGATGAATAAAATGAATATTTTATATTCCTGACATTTTCACTTTTCTCTAACCTCAACTCTTTCTTTTCCTGTTTGCTATGTTAATTTGAGACGTCTAGTTGAAAATTCCCTATATGTATGTTTTTTCAACATTATATTTGAGCCCCTTTTATGCCCTAGATAGCACATTTATCAATACACAAGACACATCTGATCCTTCATGTATTATGCAGTTGCAGAATCTGGTGAAACAAAATAACAATAAGTAATAGGAAAGAACGATAATGAATGAACAAATAAACGTCAATGTGCAATGAGCCAGTAAAGAAATCTGAGTGGCAGCACTGAAGCAATGGAGAAGGATGTCAGGTGGGTCATACTTCACATAATGCCAGCATTGGGGAGGGGATCCTCTCATCTGAAACACTGAAGTTGAGAAAAGCATATTGATTTCAAGAAGAGTGGGAAATCAGAGGACTAGAAAGAAACATGCTGTCAACAAAAATACAAAATATCTTTAGATTTTGAGTACAAGACCTCAAAAAGTTTGGATGCTAAGAAACAGTGAAACCAGTGGGACCTGTTCAGAAAGATGGGCATAAGTTTAAATTTAGCTAGCATGGAAATTACAGTTTTAAGCCTGCTAGATGCTATTCCAGTAAAACTTGCTTCATTGGCTCCAAGAGTTCTTTTTAGAGCAGGAAGCACATGATGCTTTTTTAAAGAAATCATGCAGTAAAAATATAAAAAGTCAATTGAAAGGCATCCTTTGGTCAGATGTTAAAAGTCATTATGAATTGCTGTAATAACTCACATTTATTGAGAAAATTACTTTATGCCAAATCCAAGTCTAAGTAAATTATAAGGATATTCACATGTCTTATCTGAGATATATTCTTTGAAATAGATATTATTATTATCCCTGGATTACAGATGAAAAACCTGAGGTTTATATAGATCAAAACCTTTGAAATTTTGAACGTAATTTATTGTAAGCTTTAGTGATAAGGGTGAAATTCTGTATCATTTGAAAGTGTTATCCCTATTTACTATGCTGTAAAGAGAAACTTGGATAAACAGAAGTCAGCACACATTTTCTATCATTCAAATGTTCATTCTTCTTGATATGTACACAGAGTTAAACTGAAGGATGAACAACAGGTGAAACAATAGTGATAAATAATTATGTGCCAGAAAGCTTAGAAAAATAAGTGAATATATACAACTGGTTATGGTGTAGAGATGTAAAATAGGAACTTACATTTGTGTAATTATAATTTTCTTTGGCTCATTTTAATTTTATATTTCCTGTTTAAGTGATGTCCTTTTGTTATCCTGGAGAATATTTGTTTTATAAATCTATCAGTTACTCTGAAATGAAAAAAATGACAAAGTTCAAAGTAAGATGTCTTGGGGCTGGGGATTTAGCTCAGC
>NW_004955443.1:12954500-13004589 GCF_000276665.1 Chinchilla lanigera | reverse complement strand
AACAAAGTAAGATGTCTTATGATCAATAAGAGAGACACAGCTCACCAAACAGTAATAATGTATGGAAAATTTGGCTTTATCTTTCATATAATCAAGGATAAAATAGATTGTGCTATAACATGTCTTGATAAAACATAGAATAATTTATAATCCATTAAATTTTCTTAATGACTCCAAAGATAAGTCGTAAACATTTTAAATATATGTGCTACTTATTATGATTACTTAAACTATAAGTATACAGGACGAATAAATTCCAGTATCTAGTAATAAATATTCATTGTGTTACATTGAAATATATATAAATACTTGTTTTAATACAGTAGAATTATCAATACATGCATAGAAAATCTGTATATAAATAATGCATAGATAGAAGATAGATGGATAAATAGGTAGAGAGATAAAAACGCATATAATCATACACACTCTTATAGAAATGGGAAGGAAATATAGAAACATATATAAATTCTTCAATTACTGCAGAAGTTGTTGTTTTTATTTGTATCATTACCATTATACTTATTTTAGCTTTCTAGAATGTTAATGGAGATAGAAGCCTAACTTCTTACAAGAATGACATGTCAGGCTAGATTCCTGGGTTGTTCACTATAGTAAAGAGAATTGGCTGTCTGGGGTGGTTGCTGTAGTTTGTGAGTAAAACTTCCATTTATATTTATAATCATGAGGCAGAATAAGAAAAATAATATAGAAAGAAATGACACGAGGAAAATCATAATTTTTAAATTGTACTGTGAAGACTTCAACTTCCAGACACAAAGACACCCAAGGATATCCGAAGCGTACCCCATAGGCTTCTTTTCACTTAGGCTCAATTTGTTTTCTCCCAAGCCCACGGCACCCCAAATACCTTAAAGATACTGTAGGTCCACAAAGCAGTTTAGTTGATAAGGGAAAGGAAAGAAACCTGACCTTATGGTAAGAAAAGACTCAAAGATTTCAAAGAATGTTCTAGAGAAAACACCTTAGACACCCATTATTAAAAAAGAAGAACATAGATGGGGCTTCTTTCTTTCACTATAAAACAGGCCCTTCTTTCACTTATAAAATAATAAAATGAGCCATTATGTTTCTGGGTGTTCATGAACCATTGCTTTTCTCCTGTAAACCAAACCCAAACTTCATGTAGACTCACAAATCACTTACAAAACCAAATGAATATTCCCAAATCCAAACTAGAATGCACCTCTCTTTTGAAAGCTCATACTCTCTTTTCTTTGTGTGTGTACTTTAAAATATGCCTAGTAAACCTTTTTATGCCTCAGTTATTGTCTCTTGGAAATTCTTTTTTGAGTAATGAAGGCCAGATAATCTTTCATTTTATGGATGAGGTGAATCTGGGTTCCCCATCCTCAATTTGGTTAACCTCCTGGGATTCTTTTTTTTTTTTTTTTTTTTGACAGTCCTCCCACTGTCTCTTTGGACATTCTCTCAACTGCTTGGTACTATTCATTTATTTCTTTTTCTTTCCTATTAAAATCTGTAGCTGGGTATGGTGGTGCATGCCTGTAATCCCAGCACTTGGGAGAATCATTGCAAGTTCAAGGGCAGCCTGAACTGCAGAGAGAGACCCTGTCTCAAAAAGACCAAAAAAGAAAAAAAAATAAGTAAAATGTATAAAGTATAAGTAATTATAAATGCTCATGTTTGCAAATTGAAGCTAGCATTTTGTATTTTTATATGTGTTAGCTGTATTTATATTATATTCTTGGAATGTGAAGTCTCCTTTCCAAAAATTACTATCATTTCACAAATAAACAAATGGATCTTCTACCAACAGAAGAGCTTATAATAGTACAGCAATGCTGGGAAATATTGTCCAGATCATAATATAGTTTGAAATCTTTGATTTTATATTTTTCTACAGTGGCAGATTACAGAAGTACAAAAGGAGAGGCTGCCAAAGAAGGAGTGATGTATAATTGGATGTAGCTTGTCCAGTGAGTCTGAAGATATTCTATTCCCAGCAGCTCTCCAAAAAGTGGTAAAAGGATTTATGAGTCTTGCTGTATTTAATATATGTGAAGTCTTTCAAGTGTTTTTAGAAACTACCTTCAAGCAGGTTTGAAGTAGAAGAAAGTCTGTATGCTGACTATTATCAAGGTCATGGGTTAGAACAAACCAGTTAATTGAAGTCTAGTATGTATGAAATGTAGGTGTTTAACTGAGCAGATGAAAATGACATATATTTTAGAAATGCTCTTTAGTTTTTACCTTAAGAGGAGAGGAAGTTTCTGTACATGATGCAATTATTGTTTTCAAAAGCAACAGTAAAGATAATGCATCTTTTGTGCAGATTGTGTTACCCCTGTTATCTAGAAACTTTGATATTTGTAATTCAGAACGTCTTATTTACATGTGGGTGAGCCGCAGTTATAACACTATACTTTCAGAGAGAAAAGAAGATGAACCAGCAAAATCACTAAGTAGATATAAGGCTCAAAATGCCTGGGTTCCAATGAACCTTCTGACACCATCTGTATATCCACCTTTTTTTCTGTTTGCAAACAAAGCATTACTGTTGGATGATTTAAATTTTGTTAATGATTTCTGAAAATTCATATTCTCGATATAATTATTCATCTAGAACATGTAGTGCCTTAAAGATTCTTTCTATTCTCATAAATTTCATTCCATAGTCTCCATTCATTTTCTAAAAATTTTAGCCAAGCCAATAATAAACACTAGACTGAAGAAAGATAAACCACTGCAAGAGATAAGATGTCTAAACAAGAAAATTAAACCGTTTTAAGTACCACAGAGAATACAATTAGCAGTAATTTATATATGGTTATAACAGTAATCATCAATATCATACTCAGCATAAAATTATATATTGAACTATAGAAAAAGTTCACAAAAACAAACAAATTCTACTAACATAAAAGTAAATCTCCTATTTTCCTGAGAGAAGTACAGTGAACTGATGTTCCGAAGTAATTTCTTATTTTTAGTAGATATCTGAAATTTAGTCTTTTGGAAAGGAATTAAGTTTAGTGATTAAAAGCAAAAGCTGTTCTAATCCATGGATATTTCTTTTACTGATGAGCAACATTACATATATTTCATGGCATGTAAAATAGAAGTTTTTCTATTTTTTTTGTATCAGGAATTGAACTCAGGGCCTTGTGCTATCAATTTTGCTTCCAATGTTTGATTACAAAGTGTAAAGTGACTGTATCCTTTCTTTCACTCATTCTTTATTCTCTTCATACATATATAAGCTTTCTACATTTCTAAAAATTGTACACTAAGGTTTAAAATATATTTCTTAAATCAGAGTCTACCTTGAAGTAGTATCTCATTTCATATATAATTTCACCAGTTTATTTAAATTCCTTTCTTCCATGAAAAACTGTTACTTTTACATGTGTTAAAACACACATCACTAATTTTTTTTAATTAATTATCTTTTGGTGATTTTATTAAAATCACAGTTGAACTGCAATTCATTCCTAATGCTACCTTTGTTCTGCAGGAGTTTGTTCACTTCTTTCCAGTTTAACAACTTACTGTCATACTTTTAGTCCCCACTGTATTTGGTTAAGAATATCAATCATCTTTTAAAGATCATTGCTTCTTATAGAATTATTGAGGTACAAGTTTCTTTTATTTCCTTTCAACACTTTAATGATGTTGTTCTGTTGATGTGGCCCTTGATTATGACTGGCTACCTGACTGGATTAAGGGATGCATATAGCTTTCTAAAGCATATGTATGAATGTGTTAGGTGAGTGACACAGACTGCCTCTGTGGATGATATCTCCTTATTAATTTTTCTTTTCTGGCATTGTTCTCCCACTCAGCTTTCGGGTCACCATGAACTAAGCTGATTTTCTGTGCCAACCCCTTCTATTATGACTTTTCTCTACCTTGAGTCCAGCTGATCATGGACTGAATCCCCTGAAACGTAAGCCAAATTACACCTCTTCTCTTTTCAGATAACTGATTAATACAAGTGCTTTCTCTTTTCTATATCTGTAGCAAAACGTCATGTATCATTTTTGCATTTGCTTCTTTATATATAATGTCCTTCCTGCTCACAAAGCTGTTCAATATTTAATATTTTATTCTGTTTTCAGCAGTTTAAATATATCTACAGTTTTTTTTTAATTTCATGGCAAAAAGGTAAAACAAAATATCATAACAAGATGATAGAAGATTAGCAATAGTAAATTCATTGCATATTATTATCTTTGAAGTAGTTATTCAGAGTATAAGATATGGGCATAAATCTTCTCCAGTTGATATAAATGCAAATCTTCCTTTTCTATGAACTAAGAGACATTAATACTATAGTATTTTTTAAATGTTATTATACTTTCACTTGGTGAACTCTGAACCTCTTGCTCTCATTAGCTTTCCATCTCTGTCATTTATTCAAACAGTTCTTCTGTATTATTATACCTGTATTAAATATTCTCTCTCTCTCTCTCTTTCTCTCTTTGTATTTCAGTTTGATCACTGGAGAAATTCTTAATTTCTATTGTTGTGCTTTCCTTTTCTAGTATTTTCTTTGAAGAATCAAAATAATTTGTCTTATACAATCTTTATACTGACTAATAAGTATAGCTCACAGCAGCCTCCATACATAATGAATTTTATCCTCTCTCAATACATAAACAAACTGGTAACTAATATAACTCTTTTAGCCAAGTAACTCTAAGCTAATTACAGCTGTTGAGCCTGAAGAAGACATTGACTGTCAATAATCAGCAGATGTCTAAGTAAGGTTGTTTTTGTGTATTACTTCCTTTTCTCTGGCTAGAAATGTACATTGCAGTAAGGCAGGGAAATTTACAATATTTTAGAGCCCATTTCTTCCTCAAGTAAACTCTGTTACATTTAATTGGTCTTTTTTTTATTAATGGTATTTACTTCTGAATTCTTTCTACTGAATTTGTCCTTCTGAACTTGCATGAGGTCCATGCTTACATGAAGCCATTTAATATATCATTCATAATTACATTAAATTTCCTCTCATGTAATTCTAACATGTGAGTTGTGACTAAGCCTAAGTCTGATGAGGAGTTTGACTGCACCTAATGAGATCTGACATATAAGTGGTAGAGATAGCGGCTCCCTTTTACATTCCATATTTGTTTCTTTTTCTTTAATTTTTGCTAGCCAAAGAGAATAGATTTACACCATAGCTTCATCACCTCCTTCAGGTATGACCCAAACTAGACATTTTTCAGGATTTATCTCAGTCTTTTTATAAATGCCCACTGGTACTGGAGGAGAAAAACCCTGAAAAGCATAGTCTCAATTCTATAGTCTCTAGAATTTTCACTCTGTCATAGTTCTTCATGTGGCATTCCCAAAATTATCTACTGTCCTCACTGAATTTTACTGGTATCTGGCTTTGCCTACCTCAAGCAAGCTAGTACTACATGTCCTTTATTCCTACAGTCAAAGTGTCTTGGAGCTCTTATTTATTTTTCAAGAGGAACTCACTTTAGGATGGAGGAAGTTATGATTTTGATGTTATGATATTATGCATGAGAGTGATATAAATTCTAGCTCTTCACCTCCTGAGTGGAAAGCTAAGTGCAATAATTTTCTGAAGATGAAATAGATAAAATCAACAACAATATTAATTTTAAATATCTATGCATACAAGACAAGGATTTTTATAAATGCTTTATCTCCATTGTGTTATTTATCATCACAATAATAATATAGAATAAGGGATATGTAGAGGATACTTCATTTACCCATATTGCTACAAGAAGAGTCAGAACTTGAGTACTGACCCACTGTCCACACCAGTAAGCATTATATGTCTTCGATTTTCATCTTATGATGAAACACAAAAGTACCTAACAGAGTTTAATACAGTGCTCAGTAAACACTCAGTAAATATTTTCTTCCCTGCTCTGTTATTTTTTATTGTAGGTTTTTTGACATTTATTGTCATCATAAAAATGCCAAAATCTATCAGAAGCAATTCTTATTCTTTTTGCAAGATTTTCTGGTGAGCTATTTTGAACACTGTTACATTGTTTGTGACACATTTTATTCAGGAGCTTGAGCATTTTAGTTCACAAATAGAATCTAAGTCATTATTGATTTCCTTTTCCCTTTCTTAGGGGGGAAATCAACTTTCCAACCTGTGCTTATTTTTAGAGGTTAATAATCAGATTGAGTGGTTAATGGGGATGTTTGCTTCTTGTGGTTACTGGGCACCGGCCTAAAGCTTCTGGCCGTTCAGGAAGGTGTCCAATGTGAGGTCATGCCATTTCCCCTTTTGAGGGTGAGAAATGTGTCCACAAGCAATAGTGATTTAAATAATCTGAGAGTATTTATAGGAGCTACAGACCTCAGATATTTCCCAGAACAGTAGCTCAATCTTACATTGATGATTTATAAGAGCTTGAGATTGCCCTCTTGAGCCACAGATTTATGACACTGATATCTTTAATTTCTTTTGTTCTCTCCTAGGCTAACTCTGCCATTGTCCAACTGCTCACAGGAAGAGAAATGCAGGTGGGACAATTCAATTCATTCTGAAATGATTTTCAGACACCCCTTCTCAATTCAATCAGAATTCCAGACTTTAAAACAGGGTTTGCTCTTGAGAGCTTGTCACAGGAAAAGACTCTCAAACTTCTTATTAGAATACAGTTCAATTTTAATCTTTTGAGACACAATGGACTTTGATTAATTAATAACTTAATGGACTCCAATCCTTTTATGATTCATCTTGAAAATCAATGCATGGACTTCCAACTTTGATTCGACAAGCTTTTGTCATAAATATGCCAGTCTTCCTGGTTACCCTTTTTGTTTCTGATCAGTGTTGTTTTAGGTATCTTTGTCTTAATTTCTCATATATTTTTGAGAATCTAAGAGTGCTCACATAGAATTTCATTTTTGGGGGCAAGAATTTCATACATAAAAGTTATTTATATGAATGCACAACAAATTATACATATATATGTGTGTGTGTATGTGTGTGTGTTATTTAGAATATAACTATTATGAAGTAGTCTTAAAAGCACCTTTTGTGGGAGACAAATTCCAAGCATCTATATGTGAGGCAGAATTACAAGATGACCGCAAATGACATGAATTCTTGTATAGTCTTTTTCTCCTCTGTGAAGGAAACATCATGTGGACATCATGAGATATATGTCCTGTGATCCCATCAGTGCTATAGAATACATGTTCGAGTCAACACAAGATTTACATAGTAAAATCCAAGCCCCTAATATGATGGTATTAGTGTCACTTTGGAAGATGGTTGTGCCATGAGGGAAAGCAATGAACTAGCAAATCATATCTTCCTAGATATCTGATTCACTGGCACCTTCATCTTGCAATTACCTGAAGAGTAAGAATTAAATTTATGCTATTTATAAGCTACCCAGTCTATGATACTTTGATGTAAAGGACTGAACTAACTAAATTATCTTCTATTTTAAAATGGGTTTGAAAATGTAATTAGTGCCCCAAACTGATTGATTTAAAGACAGAGATTTTGTCTGCATGGGCCTGACAGAATCATGTAATTCCTTTAATTCTGGGTTTATGGATCCAAGGTGGGGAAATTTAAGGTAATCAAAATGCAGGAACAATTTAAGGGGCTGTTGCTGATTTAAAAGGGGAATTCAGGCCACTTTTGAGAATGCAGAGTGACCCTCGCTGATGGCCAGCAAAAGAAAGTGGACCATGTATTTCTCTTACTGTAGAACACCTAATTTTCTGGACAAGAAAGGGTTTGGAATTTGAAATTTTGTTAGCCCTCAGACAAGCTCTCAACCTATCTAATTTCAGCTTGGTGATGCCACAAGCAGAGAACTCAGTAACATCCTGTTGGTCTTGCAATGTACAGAACTGCGAGCTAATAATAGGCATTGTTTTAAGTTACTGAGATTGTAGTACAATGTTACATGATAGTAGGAGACTAATGTATCTTTATTCCACTTGTGTTATATTTAGAATCCATTTACCTCATTCTCTTCCTACCACTAATGGTACCTGTGTCCTTGTTACATCAAAATTTAGTTATTTAAAATAAAAACTATGTATTAAAATGAGTTAGTTAAACTGGAGTCATGTCCTTAATATATTTACTTCTTAGGAAAAAGATTATTTCAGTCTCTAGCGACCTTTATACTGCCTTTATATTTTAATAAACATGTTTATCTCATATCCTCTATTCTTGAAGAAAAAAATATTTTAAAGGAAATATAATCAGAAGTGCAAAACTAATGTAAAAACTTATAGATCAGTAACATTATAAAATTTGCAAAATCAAATAAAAATCCACAAAATGGTGACATTGTGGCCTGTAACTCCTAATTATGCTAATTTTATTTTATTTTTTTGGTTTTGGTTTTGTTTTTTTTGGTTTTTCTCCAGTACCGGGAACCGAACTCACGACCTTGTGCTTGCCAGGCAGGCGCTTTTGCCGCTGAGCTAAATCCCCAGCCCCTATGCTAATTTTAAAAAACCTCTTAAGCAGAGTAATCTGGAATTTTTCTTAAAATGTTACAGAAAACTTACCATTAAAAGTCATCAATTACTTCCATGCACTCAGCCCAGTGTTTAAATTTAATTTCATTATCAAGATCATTAAGCATATATTATTATTTAAAACTGCTTCAATCATTTTATTTGGTAAGCTTGTGAAACACCTTATTCTTTTAGTTTTTCTCGTATCTCAGTCAGTGTGTGAACTTTTCTCCCTGATCACAGCTGTGATTCCTTCTTTAGAGCTATACTTCTTTATCTATATTTAATTCTCAAGATAATTATGTTAAACCTTTAATTTCATTCAGACTACACTCCTGAAATCTATACCACTATAGGCAAACTTTTGGTACTAAGGATGTGGGGTCATGGCTGTGATGACACCTGACCATATGATTCAAAAGACTTTGGAATTAGTTCTCAGTAAGAGTTTAGAGAGGTTTGGGCATGCCAAGTGGACATTATGACAAAAAATTTGAACATCTGACCATTAGAGAACTGAAAATTAAAACAATGCTGAGATTCCATCTTATTCCAGAAAGAATAGCTGTCATCATATTACAGTGATACATGTACGCCCATATTTATACTAATGCAATCATGAGAGCTACATCTTGAATGCATCCTATATTCAAAGACAGATGGTATTTACACACCATGGAATACTGTGCTGACATACAGAAAGATAAAATTGAGTGATTGGTAGGAAAATGGATGCATCTTGAGACCATAATGTTAAATGAAATAAATGGACCCACAAGCTTAATATCACATCATCTGCCTTAGATGTAAAAACTAGAGCAAAGTAAGGATCAAAAATAAAGCTAGATAATAGGAAAGAGGGGAATAAATTGTTCTTCTAGGGGAAGTGGGTCAAGAAATGGAGGGAGGGATGAGAAAAGGCATAAGAAATGAAAGGAAGGAATTGGGATGTGTTATGTATATTAGCAACTGCACATTAAAGGGATGCAAATATTATGTTCTACAAACATGTACTGAAAGAAAATAAAGAGGAAAGGGGCCAAAGAACAGGTTGAGGGGTGATTGAAGGGAAAGGGGGTGCAAAGAAGAACTAAGATATGTTATGTACATGAACTAGCTTCCCACAGGGAATGCAAATCTTATATATTATACCCATGTACCAGTAAACTAAAAGAATAAAAATATTTAAAATGGGAAAAAGCAAAAGGTATTTAAAGAAAAATTGTTGTCAACTGTTACTTCATGGTTTTTGCAGTAGACAGAAAAGCCAGAAGAGGCTGGATGAGACATTGCATGGATCATGTGAAGACATTCTCTGTGATCTCAGAGAAGTTGGTCATCGTTAGACTACAACATTTTTCAGATAAAAATAAAGCAACATGAGGCTTTGATAATAAAACTCAATATCGATTTATCATCAGAGACTTAAAAAGCTTTGTCCCTAATAGTTGTCACAGAAGGCTTTTAAGAAATTCCAAAATGATGTCAGTAGCTCTAGGTGGCCTTTCTCACATACTGAAGGTTTCTCTTTCTTCTTGCATGCTGTCTTCTCCTTTTTTTCCATTTTCCTCTATTTTCACTTCCAAACTAATAATGTTGCCTTTCCAATGAATCTTGTCTGGTTTCCAAAACATTTATTTCTTGTGTTATTAATACTACATTAATCAATTATTTAATACATACCAGTTATGAGCTAAGAGTTGGTCTACTTGTGGGAATGTAAAATACCTTAGAAATACAGAAAAGCCATTTCTCAAGCATGCACCAGAGAGGATAACAATGAAGTATTTCTATTCTCTTAGAAAACTCAGTTTGTGGTAATAAAACTGGGGCATAATTATTTCACTTCCAGAGGAATCACAGTACATTTTTAGATTATGTCTTTCACTTGTCAGTGAGTACAAAAATATACAGTGATATAAATTCATTTTTGTTGTTTATATTTTTTAGATCATGTTTATTATATCTTTCAAAGTCTTTCAAGTAAATTATTGCTCTTTAAAACACATACAACTACCACTTTATTTTGGGAGAAGAGTTGTTGGTTCCAATAAAGTTTTTAACATTTATTATAATTCTATAGGACCATTTTCAAAAGGTATTTATCAATGTGTATAAAAATATTACTCAGCTATAAAGAAAGATAAACTTGAGGGCTTTATAGGTAAATGGTCACAACTAGAGACCATACTCATAAGTGAAATAAATCAGACCTGCATGTGCAAGCACCACATTTTCTCAATAGTATAAAACCTGAAAGAGTTAATTTAAACTAGGAGGTATGATAGACATTGTGAAATGATAGGAAAACACTCAAGGGTAAAGGGCAACTGGGATTTGGGAAAAGAGAAGGGAAAGAAGGAGAAATTTTGTATGTATGTATATACAGGATAGTTAACATAGTTGTTCTACTGTCTTTTATTTCTTTGCTGAAAGAAACTGTCAATAAGTCCTTGATTGATCAATATTTCATATCTCTATCTGTTTTCATGAAAAACCACTTTGAAGATATCAATGTGTAATATAAAAAGCATTGTTAATTTCCTACCACTTTGTTTGTAACTCTGTGTTATCTGTACTGCTCTTTTGCTATTTTGTAAAAGGTTGTCTGTCTGTTGTTTTCCTCCTTTTATTTTTAAAATAAAAAAAATCTTAAGTATCATTTCTTTATTTTATACTTCTATAAATTCTTGAAAGGAAAATAAAATCAGTGATGTACACAGATTCATTCACGTATAAGAATTTCAGAAGAGCATGTACAAAAGTAAACTTTCATCTCTTGAATATAGTGGAAAGAGGAACATATGGCAGGCTAGACAGAAGTAGTTAAGATCCTGGTGAAATTTCACCATAGTTATGCCTGGGGTGCTGGGATGAGAATCCTAAAATGCCCAAGATGTCTAGTGACAACATGCATATGCTTCAGATCCTCTCAAGTGCCTTTCAGGAGCACACAGTTAGTATCTAATAGCTAATAATAGAACCTGCGTACCATAGGACAATGAAAAGGACAATAACATGGAACTTTTTGAGCTACCTTTGTCCTTTGAGTACATTTCAGAGTGTGAAACATTCTGAGTGTAGGTCAGTGGACACCTAGTGACTCACTTCCAATTCACAGATCACATGAAAGGTATTTATATTAGTCAGTGAATTGGCTAGCTTTCCACAAGTGGGACAAAATTACGTGATGTTCACAAATTAAAAAGTAAAGGAATATTTTAGTTCATGGTTTCAAAGAGTGTTAGTGCATAGCTGGCTATCTTCACTGCAAAGATATCATGGTGGCAGGGAGTGACAAAGGAAGGCTCATCACGCACAGCATCTGAAAAGCAGAGAGTAGGGAAGAGCCACAAACAAGAGGCCAGTGAGCAAGGAATGCCCCATGTGGCACTTGCACCTAGGCCTTGTATCCTAACAACCCCTCAACTAACTGTTCATCCATAAAGTAATAATAACCTGGGGATGCAGCTAGTGCCCTCAAACCCAAGCCCCTCTCCTAGAGTCTCAGCTGATTAGGCTGACAATGAACAATAACCAGCACAATTTACAGTTTTAGCTTCCATCTTAGGCCCTTTCTCTCTCTGTCTCTTTCTGTCTCTCTGTATCTCTATCTCTGTCTCTTCTCAGCTACCACATTCAAGTTGTCCTACATAGAATTTTACATTGGAAGGACTGTAAGGGTCCTTTGATGCACAGTTCTTGAGAAACTTTGGCCTTCAATCTAAAAGCCTCCAAGGAACTGAACACCTTAGTAACAGTAAAGTGAGTCTGGAAGCCATCAAATAGGATCACAGTCCATGCGGTACCCCTACTGCAGCATGGCTAGAGAGCATAAGGCTAAACTGTAGCATGTTTCCTGATCCACACAAACTATGACACAATATGTATATATTGTTTTGAGGTGAAAATTTAAAGGTCATTTGTAAGGTAGCAATTGATTAAAATACACCAAAAGAGGACTTTAAAATATTGAACAGAAATATACTGAAAGATTTATTGGGAAAGCATGAGGGAAAGTCTAAATAGTTTAGGAGTTTCAGCAGAATAACAAAAAATGTAAATGATCAAATACAAATGTTGCACTATTTTTTGGTATATTTACAAATTTCCACCACTATATATGATTGAATCTTGGCTGTCCTCTGGGAACAAATAAATTTTCAAATAGTCTTCCAACAGTTGTTAATATTTCCACTCACCCAATATAAATAGCAAAGACAGTGAGGAAGAATTAATATTTTTTCTGAAATAAGAGATTAAGCACAAAGGTATTTTTCTGACATGGGTAGACTAGTCCCTGTGTAACAACCTACCTTGCTACCCACACATGAAATTTCCATTACATTAGTTAATGGAAAACTAATTACCATCAATTTTAACTGATATTGTTTTAATAATAAGACTAACATACTTGAATTAAGAAAACATTGATATTCAATCCCAATCACATTGACATTGAAGGGTAGTTTTCTCTTAAATTGCATATATTTAAATATATTACTCTCTAATATTCAAACATGAAATTACAAAATCCATTAAATCACAAAAGCCCTATGATTAGGTTATCAACAATAAAATATTTATTTCTTCTTATTATTAATTCCATATTATTTTATAATCAAAACTGCAAACATACGTTTTAATAAGCTGTCCCCTTCAGCCTTCAGGAAGAAAATTAAATTGAAAATTGATCCAAATGGCAAGCAGAAATGAAAATAGAAGTCCTATCATCTCTGTGTTACATAGTCTTCCATCACTCGTTTAAAAGTGATGGGTTCGTATTCGTCAAAAGTGTTTCATTTTGCTTTTTTTCAAAGTTTAATCTTATATGCATGTTTGAAAATGTCATTATGCAGTCCATTATTTTGCATAATAAATATGCACAAAGAGAATGCATGCTATTCTACCTAAAAACAGAAAAAAAAAGAAGATTTATAAAAACATCAAATGCTTGAGGAGGCTGGGAGAGTCATTGCCTGAAATGGATGTTTTAATTGCTGCTGAATGGTGCATTGTCAATTGTTTGACCTACTTTTATGCAACTCGTTCGTTACATGAGGTAAATTCTCTAAGAGACAATAAATAAATAGGACAAACACTCTATCAGAGCTCATTTCCAGATTATTCTCAATTAATTAGTACTGCATACTCTGTAAAGCAAGGGAAATAGTTTTTCATCAACATATCTTTAGTGGACTTTGGATTGGTCATATAAACACACAATTTTATTATTAAGGATGCTTTCTTACTGTGAATTATATAACATAAAAATCTTTGAAGTATCTCATCGAAGTTATCATTACTTAATCAAATGACATCATTTTAATAGCAGTTATTGCTTGTTCATCTGTAGTACTCTAAACAGCTTGAAGCACAAAAAGAAAGGATAATCATTTATCATGTGAATTTAGTGAATTACACTGTGTATCTGATTTTCATTTATTAAAACAATTATATACTTTGAAGTAATTTTTTTTCTTTTAGCAGGGGGCCAAAATTTGAGCTTTGGGCATTTAACTGTATGCACAACACGATGATGTAAATGAGCCAAACATATTTCAAGTGGTACACGTCTCTTTGTGAACTTGAACAGAGAGGACAGATGTCTACCAGTCCTTAATAAATCAGATTCAAAACTTCTGTTGCAAGAAGGTTCTAATGTAATGAAGGAAAGTATCTTGAAAAGATGTTGCCAAGGAACAGAAAATTTAAAGTTGAAAATCACCCTCTTATTATTGCTTCTTGGCATTTATCTAAGATCAAGAGTGAAATTATCCTCTTATAGTGTGAATGAAGATTTATAGCCTAAAAGGAAGATATTATTTGATATAAACCCCAACCACATACTTTACTTTTATTGATGACTGAGATCACAGGGCGATCCATCATTTAAATATGAAAATACCAGTTATGACATAAGCATGTTACATTTTATTTAACTAGGAGATAAAGATAAAAGCAGAGACAATTTTGAAATGAGGTCAAGAAAATGAAAGCTGGTGTACAGGTTTTATGACTGTTTTGTTGGCATAATTGTTAGTATGAATACCAGAAATAGTGTTTGGTGTGGTTTTGTACTTACAGATTGATAGAAAATCTGAGCAGCAATTAGTGACTACAACTCATACAAACACTAAGAACAGAGCCACAAATCTAGGCAATCAACATTGGCAGTTTTTTCAGAGTATATTCTCACTCAGAAAGCCATAAGTAATTTTTAAGTTTCAAGATATATTTTTCATCTTGTGCAACAGAACTTATTGGACTACACCAAAAAAAAAAGAAAGAAAGAAAAACAGAAACAAATGTTAGTGATGTCCTAAATATCATACGGACTGCCACAGACAGTCAAAGAGACCAGCTTCCCTGCTACAACATGGCTACAATGGAGCAATGTTTCTTTAGTTCATATAACCATGTAAAACTTCAGCTACATTACTGATAAATTTTTCACCTTTTTATATATTTAAATTATTTTCATTGTAGTAATTACCACATCAATGTGATTTAAAGGGTAAATCATTTTGAAATGTATCCCGCAGTGGTTCAGGGGCATAATCAGACAATACGAAAAAGGAAAGGTAGGTGTAAAGGGCTTTTGATTGTCTAAAACATGAATAATTGTTCCATACCTCCCAAATGTTATTCCATACCTATATGTCAGGTTTGTGTGCAATAAAAAAAGTAATGTCAACATAAGGAAGTAAAACACTAATGAAATGAAACTCTGGCACTTAATGTGACAGGAATACTTACTTTATTTACCTTTTCTTGGGAGCAATTATATTCTGGGTGACAATAAGAGCTAAGAAAAGGAAGTGTACTAATTCGAAAGGGTGATCCCAATGTGTTTTCTCTGCACTGTTATGCCTCAGGTCTTTGAGACCAGATCTGCAGTTCTTATATGTTGGAGATACAGTTTGCTATTTCTTGTCCAATTTAAACATAAATGAAGATTGTGTTTAATAATTCAACAATTTTGGCTGGGCTTGACAGTGCATGTCTGTAATCTCAGCACTCGGGAGGCTGAAGCAAGAAGATCGCTGTGAGTTCAAGGCCAGCCTGAAGTTCTTAGTGAAACCCTGTCTCAAAACACCCACAACAATAACAACAACAAAATTAGACAATTTTATTTACCAGAAGTGTCTAAGGAACTAAGTAATGGACAGTAAGAGTAACAAAAATCCATAATGCACAGCTGTAGATCCTATTGGTGGTAATTTCAGGATACTTTTTGATACGTCCATTTATTAAGGGTCTAAATTACAGTGTTGAAATATTTCAAAAACTAGGGACAGTGATGCACACCTCTAATACCAGCACTGTGGAAGATGGAGTCAAGAATATCAAGAGTAAAAACCCAACATGGGCAACTTAGAAACTTAGAAATTCACAGTCTCAAAATAAAAAAATAAGTAAATAAAAGTTTTTCTGTGTAAGTTCTCTCATAGTGGAAGGCAAGGGGGGAAGACAGACAGACACAGAGACAGACAGACACAGAGACAGAATGCAAAGCAGGGTCACATTCACTTATCTGTAATGGATATATCCCCACAATAATGGTAAAAATCCGTTCGTAAGGGCAGATCTCACAGCTCAGTCGCTTCTCAAAGTTTCCGTGCCTTGATAGTGTCACAGTGGCACACAAACTTCAATAGAATTGTGGAAAACTAAAACCATTCCAGCCATAGTGATTACAAAAGAGTTGAATAAAAATAAGATAAAAATTGAAAGTACTAAGAGTGTGTGCCCAGCTTTGCCTCTTGCTATATGGATGGACTTGCTACAGAGCTCTTCGGTGGAAGCTCCTATCAAACGAATAAAAGGTGCTAATTTAATCATCTTCTAATGATCATGTTCTCATTCCAAAGTATTCTTTAGGTACTTTCAATATGAGGTTTTCAGTTGGGATGTCCTACTCACTGTAAAATGATTAGTCTCATGCTGCCTTGCAAACATAGGTCTAGGATTCACCTCTCGGGATTCTTGTTTGTTTTCCAGTACCTGGAATCAAACTCATGACCTTGCGCTTGCCAGGCAGGCGCTGTGCCACTGAGCTAAATACCCAGCCCCCACCTTTTGGGATTCTTGTACTGAGATAGTTGCTCACAGTACCTGGTGGTGTCCTTTACATGGAATTGGAGAGTGATCAGTCTTTGTTTCCTCTAGAACACCAAGCCTTCAGGGTACAGGATGTTAAAGATGTCTTGGAAGAATCCTGAAAATAGTTCACAAAATTTTATGTCAAGATAGATTATTCTGTATAATGTTTTGCCATCTGAATTTACTGCCTAGTAGGATGTAAGGCCATAAATTTTATACCTAAGTGCACAGGTTGGCTGGTTGCTAACTCATATATCAAAATGTCATCAATTATTTCCTTGGTTCCCTGTTTATTGAATTTACCTTTGCTGTGGTTTGGAAATGGCTTCAGTATCATACAAGATCATTCATGGGTATAGGTAAAAGGATATAACCTGAGACTGTAATATTAAGTGAAATAAGTCAGACACACAAGGTTAAATATTGCACCTCTCTTGCATAAATTATATAAACGGAGTGAGAGAGAATGCAAAATAGAAAGTGGAGAAATATAAAAGTCAAGTAGGGAGCTCTTTATCAAATGGGTAGGAGAATAAGATGGAGGGAGAAAGAAGGGGAAAGGAAAAGGATTGTGGGTAAAAAGAACTGAAGGGAAACATGCTGAAACATAGAGCTTTTGCAAATAACAAGGGAACCAAGAGTTGGAAGGAATAGGAAGAGAGAGGAGCAATCAAGAGGGAAACAAAAGAAGGATCAAAATGTAATACACCAACTCTCTGTAAACGTAATCATCATGCAGTATGAACAGGTGCTAATATAAATACTTTGTATGTTGACATTTAATCTCTATTGTAAACTATTGAAGGTAGGGTCTATACCTGGCTATGATATTCAGTGGTAAGGTGTTTTGAGAAGTGAGTAAAATAAGACTGCTGTGCATGGTGGTGTATGCCTGTAATCCCAGACCTCGGGAGGCTGAGGCGGGAGAAATGTCATGAGTTTGAGGCCAGCCTGGGCTATATGAGTGAGTTCAAGCCCAGCCTGCACTACATAGTGAGATCCTGTCTCAAAAAAGAAAAAGAAAATAAAAGATGAAATAAGTCTTCAGGGTGAAGAGCCTGTGATTGATGGAATCCCCACAACTTTTTAAGAGGTAAAGACCACATAAAGAGGCACACAGGCTCCTGTGGTTTATTATTCTGTAACACCTCAGGACTCCTACAACAAGGTCATTATCAGATGAAGCCCCCTGACTTTGACCCTCCAGAAACGTTAGCAGAAATAAAGCTTTTTATTTTCAAAGTAGCATGCCTCAGGTATCTCACTTTTATGATAAGACTTAGACTCAGCCCATACTACAAAAGCTTACAATCGTTTTGTATGTAGTTTGCCTTAGTAGCAAAGATTTTGTTATTGATGTCCTTAATACTTTGGATTTAACCTAGTAATGAATCAAAGTTGTCTTATAATAAAAACATAATTATTTAGTAAGTGATTAGAATTATTTCATCTAGTCCTCAAATAATGAACTATCTCTGGCAACTGATTGATTTTTCTTTCTCAAATATAATCCTAATTCTTTGAACTTTAATTTAATTCAAATTTGTGAATATCTTTTGCACCTCCACTATCTGTGAGATTTTTCAGATGAATTTTGGAAATTTGCAACTATTTGTTCTTCAGCATTAAAAAGGAAAAATGCTAGAAACAATTAATTTTTCTTGATAGATTTACATTGATAAATTTCCTGGGAAGTATTAATAATCCAGAAGAAATGTTAAAGTTCTCTTAACTTAAATTTATATAGATCAGAGCAGGCAGCGGCCTGAAGTGAGCTCTCAGCAGCAGCTCTCCACAACCCAGAGCCCTGATGGGACGCTCTATCCCAAGGGACTGGGCAAGGCCAGCAGCTGTGGAGCAAGCCCAGGGTGCGCCGACAGAGCAGGCCACGGTGGAGTAGTTTCCTGAGAGGCCCCACAGAGCCAGCATCAGTTGGTCACTGAGACCAGACCTGACTGGAAGAGTCTTGTGCAGTTAGAGGAGATCGTGAGGCACACTCCCGCGTGGCCCACCCCACAGTCATGGGTGGGTGAGTGAAACAAAGTGGCAGTGCCCTCATCCAGTTGCACCGAGTAGCACCTGGAGGACGGATCAGCCATTTTATCTCAGTTCTCTGGGGCTCGAATTCCAGTAGCAAAACAGCACCGGGTCACTTCAGTGCCAATGTCCAGTAGTGAAAGGAGGGAAAGGTGATCCAGTCATAATAAACAGTCAGCAGTTGGACAAAGGGCTGGCTGGAGGGCGGGGCAGCTGAGAAGTAAGGGTAGGAGCTGGAAACCCAGGCTTAACTACAAAGGACTAGAAGCAGCACACTGGCCTGTGGGAGGACAAGGGGACTGCCTCCTATCCCTTGGTCCTCAGGCAGAAGGAGGCTAGAGACCTTGGCTGGTGAAGGCATAGGACTTCTCACACCCTCCACCTTGTGAAGTGCAGCACAAGCAGGCAAGCAGTCCTGGGTTGGACAAAGGCCTCAACACCTGACCAGCTACAGTAGGCAAATGGTCTTGGCCAACTGTGGATAAGGGCACTCCTCTTGCCCTTCTACCAACTCCTATAAGAGGAGTCAGCAGTATGGACAAGATCAGTCTCACACTCCATAGTAATCTTACTGCAGACCCTATGGAAATATTCAGTACAGATTCCAGCTTTCACTAGGGAACTAACCCCAAGCTGGAGGCATCAGAGGAATTTTTAAAAAATACTTTTCTTGCATTTTTCTTTCTTTGAATAGTTCTTTGGGGGTTGTGTAAGTTTCAACTTTTATTGTTTGATTTGTTTTAGCCATCTTGATGATTTCTTTCTTCACTGGTCTTTTGGTATTCTCTGAGATTTATAGGTGAATGAACATTATCTCTAGTCTTTCTGTTTTGCCTCAAAATTATTTTACTTTCTATCTTATTCTTTCTCTCTTGTCCTGTTCTCCAGCTTCCCAAAATTTGAGTGACCATCCTTAGGGCTTCAGCCTTGCTTCTACTATATTTCTCTTCAGCTATCTGTTTGTTTTCTTTCCTATCCCTCTTAAATTCCCTTGCAAAAAGAATAAAATCACCCTACCAAGGGGAAATGCACTGCATACAAATTCCAAGTCTATATTGGAGGTTGTTATATAACTATGGATAGTTGGTTGTATGGTTAGGGATACCAAATTAGCAGTCACCACAGATGGTCAGTCTCAAGACTATCCTTGATGATATTATTACTAGCCAAAATGCCATTCTTGTTGTAATCAGTTGGTCACCCTTGTATGATAACACTGTGATAATCTGTGGTCACAATCGTTGCCATACCCCATACCAAAGGACTGGGTATTGAGCCAAATGGATAGCAACACATCATCCTTAGCAAAGTGGAAAGATAGGATCCTGGGACATACACAAAGACCAGCAGCCAGCTACACTTACAAGACATCTCAAAGATATAGACATTTCTGAAGGAAGTTTTGATACCAGTGATAAAACTACCTAACATTAGAAAAATGTGAATAACGACACAGAAAACAAACAAAAAGAAATACAAAATGACAAGACATAGAAGCAAAATGCAATCCCAGACTTCAAGCCCACCAAGAACAAAATTAAGAAACAATGAAATAGAGGAAAACAGAAGCTATCCACTTGAATTCACAGGAATGACAGTAGAAGAAATTTTAGAATATATACATGAGACTATAGAGGATATCAAAACAGAAATAATCACACAGGTAAAAAAAGAGATGATGACAGTAATGAAGGACTGGCTTAGCAAATCTAGAGTAGACACAGTTTAAAAACATAGGGGAGCATAGAAACATAATGGAAACTGCAAATGCTGAAAATAAAAGAGAAATGGAATCCATGAAATGGATGCAAATAAATATCCAGGAAATTAAAAATTTCATTGAAAGATTGCAAAACCACCTGAAAGAAAGAGAAGATACAATATGGGATCTAAAAGACAGGGTTCTGATTAGCAATCATGAAAAGAAAGATCTCTTGAAAAGAGCAAGGGACCACAAAACACAATCTAACAATGGTGACATGAGGTAAAGAAGAACAGCTTAAGATTGCTTGGAGTCAACAAAAATGCAGGAGCCAGCAAAAGTGACATAAAGTTATATAGATAATATATAGTTAAAATGAATAAAAATTAAATAAATCAAAATAAATTTTAAAATTATGTTATTTTGTAATGTTCTTGGAAATGTGTAAATGTATTTACTCTCATAATATTTTAAATTCATGAGAATAATGAAATAATATGAAGAAATCACACTAACTTAGTCTATAACAGACTTCTAATGATGTTTATTTTGGGATTTTAGGTAATGCCTATATAATATTATGAATCATAAATCTTTTACTAAATATTACTCATCTGCAATCTTAAATATGAAACTATCTTTCTCTGACTGGTTCTTAATTCATCAGACTTACCTTTAGAGTTTTAAAAATAAAAGATTTCTAGAAGCTCCACCAAATGTAATCTCAATATTATGAATATATTTTGAATAAATGTTTCTGTGGGAGATTAGAAATGTTTCTCCAAATATGAAGGATTGCTGTTCCTTGTGGAAGACATGGTAGAAGCTGGAATCCATAGGCACAGTTGAAGAAGTACTGATTGTCAGTATCCCTCCCACATGTGTATACGTGTATATGCTAACAAAGTACTGTTTTGCTCTTTTTATTATTTTTACAACTAAAACACTATGAAGTCTCTTATTTTTCATCTATAGTTGCTACATGCATGACATAGTACACGTACTTTGATTCACTATTGCTTTATCTAATTTCAAATGCTTTACTAAAATTAACATTTGTCAAATTCAAAATTCAGGTATAGCATTTGGTGTCATTTTTGAAAATGGGCTTGCTATGCTTCTATATACTTTGTCAAACAATTTTTAGATTGAATTTATCAACTTATTTTGCATGCCCTTCAAAAACTCAAATAACCTTGTTAGCTACATTATTGTTCTCATGCCTCTTGTCAGACTTTTCAAATTGGAAAATTATCAGTAATAAGTTAAATGCAGCTATATTTATACGATTACAGATAGTTTATGCTGATGCCTCTGCTATTTGAAAGCTTTCTAATTCCAGACCTTTATATTCATGAGATCATGTCTTCCACAAAGAAAAGCCTTGTCCAAGCCCCAAGGAAAAGGATTGTATCAAGTATTAAAAATATTTATAGTACCAGGAATCAATTCTTATTGTAGGTACTTGAAATTGTCATCCCATTTCAATGAACTGAGTTAGGATTTCCAGAATTTTTCCTACTCAGCTATGGACATATCTTCATGAGACTATTAACTTGAGAAACAGTATCAGAGTGAATTATATAGGAATGAAGGATTGATAAGGTAACTGTCATTGTGATATTCATTTGAAATATAGTTATGTCTTAATGTTATTTCTGTATAAGTAAGCAATTTTTTCTTAATACTGTGAGAAACTATTTCTCATATTTTGCTAGATTCTACTTTTGTAAAATGAAATGAAATTTTTAGAATATTTAAGATTCTATCTTCCAAGTACTCTCCCACAAAACAATTTTAAAATCATATTGCTTCCTTCTTTTACATGAATAAAAATTAATTTAATTAGATATAAATTCATTTAAAATATCTGTACCTGTTTACCAGGATGTGATTGTGTACCATGTTATAACTGGTTTCATTGGTATGCAACTAGGCCTTACCTGGAGTATAGTATTTGAGAATGATGAACATTTATTCAGCTCTGATCAGCCACTTTAAGGGAGCTAAGGTTTCTTTTATGGAATCTAATACTTCCAAAGTCCTCCCAGGAAAGTTGTTCTGGTATAAAAATATAAGTTCTAATCTTACAAGCTGTAGGGATAGTCAGTTCTGACAGGCCAGGACTTTTATAATATTTTGTGGACAACCATAATACTGGAAATCATCCAAAACTATAGATTTTGTAGGTCAAATATTATAGAGAAAATTTTTCAGGATTGAATTTTCTAGGTCCATAAAAGCAAATAACAGAGGTTGTTAAAAATCTAAGTCAAGATTATATCTAAAGATTTTGCAAAGACAAAGAAGTTCTGTGTGATGTATTGACTATATGTGTAGGAAAATAATCAGACTAAAAACAATGAGATTAGCTTTATTTTCTTGCCTAGAATAATCTTTTCTTGAAATTATTTTGAATTATATGTGCAAATATACAGGGAGTATTTGTGGTTTAATGGACAACTATGCATTATCTAGGATATTTTATTCCTGCTTATTTGATTTTATAGTTTCGCAGATTGTGAGCCATTTTAAAACTCTTAGGTAGTACATAAATTATGCAAATGAAAGTTCTTGTCTATAGAAAAGTAAATAAATTCAATTTGTCACAGGTACAGTTGATTCTCTCACCAGTGTGAAGAAAATAACAGTTTTGTTTTTATTTGTACATTTTTTTCAATATCATTCATCTATAAATATACCATATTCAGATTTTTCTGAATCAGATGTAAGAACCTGCAAGTTCTCTCATTGATGAATAACATTCTTAGTAAGTTTCATTTTATATCAATAAATTATAATCTTTCTTTTTAAAATTTAACATTCCATGTATAAATATTTCTTCTGCTTTTATACCACTGTAGTTTGAAACTGAATCTTTTATTCTCTTCTCATTTTTCTGAAATTGCTTGGAAACTTCAATTCCCCTGCTCATGCACTGTGTTTTGCCAGGTATGTTTGTGGGGGAATTATTATGTGGATAGAATATGATCAACAGGAGAATAAAAGTTATTATTCATTTTACTATGTATATTTTTTCTCTGATTCTTTTATTTTTCTCTATTTTGAGTCTTCCCTCTAGCCCTAGATGTGCCATGTTTTGATTTGGATAAAGATTTTAAATAGTAAAAACAAAGAGCTTGTTCCCCCCCCCTCCTCTGGATTTTGCAACTGGATGACTTAAATCCAGCAGAGCAAACATTAAATGTTATAATCCCATGTCCAACATCCAGGGTCAGTTGTGATGAGAAATAACTTCCAAAAGTGAAGTGTAACTTCTCCTCTTTGGCTTTTTTTGTTGCAGCCCACATGATCTCTCTTTTTGGGTGAACTTTCTCACTGTTTGTGTTTTTTCTTAGCAAAGTTTCCATATGTCTGACATCACCGACTTCCTTACAACTTTGACTTTATTCTCACAGCTTCAAGCATCATCCTTTCAGGGTTTCTTGGCAGGGACTGTGGCCCTGGTATAGATTTTCGCCTTACTTTGCAGGGTGCCTCTGATATGCAGATAGAAGACTCCAGGACCCCATAACTCTTGCATGTTGCGTGCTTTAAAACCATGTAGATGATACCATTGCCTGCCAATGGCCCCAGAAGTAGCCCAGTCCTCTTGGACCATGGCTGCAGCAGTCTTTGTGTTCCCTAATATCTGAACTTAAGGAAACATTTCCCTATCAAGTCCTGAAAGACTAGGGTATCCTGGCAGTTTCTTTACAAGCCAAAATCTTTTGAAAAGCTTTATATTCTTACACCCTTGAGCTCTCAAAAGGTGATATTTGACCATTTCTGGAGATGTCCCAAAACATTTTTGCTATTGCCCTGTTGAGAGTATTTGGCTTCTTTTCAATGGTTTTGCTGTTTTTGTTGTCATTGTCATCATTGTTATTGTTCAGTAACACTTTCCTTCACCCCCAATTTTATGTTTTATAGGAACTTCATTCCTGGCCACCAGAAAGGATTTTAGGTCATTGAGTTTTGCACTTTGCACCTGATTCTCACTTTAACTCTTTCTAAAAGTAGCCACCAATACCATACTACAACCTAAATGTTGGCCTGCATGAACTTTCCACCACCAAGTTATTTAGTCTGTCACCTTTAAATTCAGCCACACACAAAATCTTAGCACATGTGCAAATTGTACTAAATGCTTTACTGGAATGAAGCATGTATAGACTTCAGTTGAGTCCATTGAGTTTCCAATATGGTCAGCCTTTCTAAACGAAGCCTCCTGAGCCTAGCTTTTATGTCTGCGTTGCTATCAGCATTCTGCGCTGAACTTCAACCAGAATCAACCAATGGGCACTGCTCACAACACTTCAAGGGTTTTCTAGGCACATTTCCAAACCTTTACAAGTTCCTCCTGCTAATCAGTTCCACAGGCTTCTGAACCTCATGGTCAGGTGAAATCATAGCAACTACTCACTCCCAATTATCTGTATTAATCATTGGAACAAAATACCTGAAAACCTACAATTTAAAGGATGAGAGGTTTAATCTGGCTCAGGGGAGTGATATTTAGTCTGTGGTCTCCAGGGCAGAAATGTCATGAGAGACGCTCATGGTACAGGGAATCTCTCCACTTTATGGTAATCAGGAAGAAAAACAAGAGGAGAGAAACTAGGGACATAGATATACTCACCCAGGTCGAGCCCATAACATCACAGTTCTAGTCAAATGTAATCTAGAAGCACACTCAGCCATGAACTCATCTATGAATTAATCTACTGATGAGTATAGCACCTTCATGTTTTAATCACCTTCCAAAAGCCTACGTTGGAATTCATGGGACTTCTCAAAGGTATTTCATATCAAAACTATAATTCCCTCTGTGTTTTAGTGGCCTAGCTAACTGTCATAGTTCATTTTCTTGTTGCTGAGACAAAATATCCAACACCATAAGTTCAAAGAGTTTATTTTGGCTTGTGGTTGGTAGAAGTTTCGATCTATAATTGGCTGGTTCCAAGGCAGAGGAGCATTGCAAAGGAAAAACATGACAGGCAGAAGGCAGCAAAGCGGTGAAAGTAGAAAAGAAGCAGTAAGTTACCAGCAGTGACAGGAGCAGCCATTATATTCTGTCTCTAAGGGCAGGTAGCACTTATACAAAGGGTGGGACAACTTTCATCCTAGTATCACACCATAAGTCAATCACCTCATCCCAGCATCACACACTTAATCCCAGCATTACACACCGTAGAAACAGACACCTCTGAAAAGCCACATCTATCACCACATGAGGCTGTGGGGGTACATATAGACTCAAACGATATCACCTATAAATTATATTAAGAAAATGCTAGTGGTGATTAATCTGCACAATCAACTTCGCATGATTGAGAACAGCTATGAAAATAGTGAAGCAAATTTTCTTTAATGTGTTTGTGAGGATGTTTCTAAATGTGTGCAGCATGTATGCCAGCAAAGTGAGTGGGAAGGAATCCTTTGATCATGGTGGTGTCACCTAGTAGCCTTCACAGCCCAGAAAGAAGAAAATCTGAAAGAGAGGAAGTCTTCCTGAGTATATAAGCTTGATTATGCTTAAGCAGCTGTATCATTTGATGTTTCCATTTCTCATGGATTCTAATAGCTTGTTCACCCTGTCAGCACAGACTCCCACCAGTGACTCTGAACATCACTTAGTCTTTCAGACAGTTCTCGACTGGCACTGCAACCTTGATCCACCCCTCTTGGTCTAAGGACTGCAGCTTCTTTGGGTGAGTAGGTGCTGGACACTTCCTGTCCAGTAAGACTATTGAGCTTCTGAGTTTATAAATCAATTTAATAAATGAACCTTTATAATTATATTATGAATTAACATCTATACCTACCTATTTCTATGTATATGTTCTATTCATTCTGTTCATCTAGAGAATTATAACTAATAGAATGCTAAATAATAATTATAATAAGTCCTCTTCTGCAATTACATGTAAATATATAAATTTCACTCTCTGTTTCTCCCTTTCTTAATTCTGTCCTAGAGATAGTTTTAACTAATATAATGTTAAACAATAATGATAACTTTGTTCTTTTCTGACCTAAGGAAATACTACTAATATTGAATGTATTATTTTCCAGCATACTGTTTTTTGATTACATAACTACTTCCAAAATAATTTTAAATAATGAGATTGGGAACTGGGGATTTAGCTCAGTGGCACAGTGCCTGCCTGGCAAGCACAAGGTTATGAGTTTGATTCCTGGTACCAGAAAAAAACAAACATACAAAAAATAATAATGAGGTTGGTTCTAATTTGCTAATCATTTTCCATCAAAAAGTTTTTGGTGCTATTAAATGTGTTTTTGATATTTATTGAACCAACATGATTTTTATTATTTTCATACTTATTAATAAGTGATATCTACATGCAGAATTTATTTTCTGTGATGGCTTATTGTGATATACACTTAAACCTATATCTGCTTTGAGAACTAATGTGAAGGCTTTGTTTGATTGATTGCTTTTGTCTTTCTTTATACTTTATGGTTAATTTGGGAAAATTGAATATGAAAATTCAAAATATTTTTGTTGGATATGATTTTTAGTAACTTTATTACAATTTGTGTAGATTTTATTCTACCATTTTTATTTACTTTTGAACTCAATGTAAACATTTGCATTTTACAGGAAGGTAAATTAATTTATTTTAATTTTGATTTTGAGTAAGATAAATAGACATTAATACATTAATATATTTCCATGTGAACTCTCTACATTTTTATTTTTCTTCATTTCTCTTGTTTGTATTTAGCTGTACCTTACTTTCTGTTGATTGATTTAATTAATGATGTGTCAATTTTACTTGTTTTCTGAAAATTGTATTTTTATGTACCAATTTTATTTTTATATTCAGATTTATGTAATTTAAATAATTACGTTAATTAATCATTCTCTGAAATTTTAAGTAGATCCCTATGAATTTTAGACAAATTGATTACTAGTTTTGCCACTGATTTTAGTAATTTTCTAGTAAGCTCTGCAGTGCCTTTTTTGTTAACCAGTTTTTAAAAATATTTCCTGTGTGTCACTTTGAAACATTTTCCCATAACATTTTTCTAGAATGTCTTAGAGATAATTTCTCAAAATGCATCCAAAATTAATAGATGTTCTACTGCTCAGGATCCAAACCAAATCTTCATCAATGCTAGATAAACACTATCCCTGGGTATATTGCTGTATCCTCACCTCTCTTTGGCTGCTTTTGTCTCCTTGATTTGTTATATCTGAGAATAAGCCTAAAGTTTTAGCACTTCTACATTGCTTCCTTCATTTTCTTCCAACTGCACTTATGGCTATTTTTAAGAGTTATAATAATAATAGATAGAGACAGAAAAATAAACAGTTGGGTAGAGAGATGGTGAATAACTATATGCTTTCCTTGAAATTATGATATCCACATTCAAGACTAATATTAATGTAAAGTAGCTCAATTCCCAGGTAATTACCTACCTGTACCTAAAGACTTACCAGGCTCCATAGCAATGTGAAGACTGGCAACCAAACATCATATTTGTTTCTTCTGGATTATCGAATGAGTATTATTCAAATGTTCCCAAGATTAAGATTAAATTAATTTCTTTCTTTTGCTGACAATTGTTATTTTGGGGAATACAAAAACATTGCCTTGGAAATCATTATAAATCACTAAAATTTTATCAGATTTAGGACTCTATTAACAATTAAGTTTCAGCAAACTATTTCAGTTCACATTCTACTTTATATGGACCATCAAAATTGTGATTCATTCCTTAACACCAAATACACAATTGAAAACCAGCAAAAGGCAAGGTTAGAAGGCAGAAAATATCTGTTTGTATCTAATAGTAAATATTTCTACCATATAGGAAGGCATCCTATTTCTTTCTTGAGGGAATTGAATACACTGCAGCATAATGTCATCTTTAAAAGTATAATGGCACAGAAGCATCCGTGAACACAGTGTACCAATTCTGACACTGATAAATTGTCCAGGAGTTGATGGAATATCAATGGGACTGACAAACTTTCCAATTCCACTGACATTGATTTAGGTGCCTTAAAATTCAAAGAGCTGAAATCATTTTAATGGTAGTATTTACAAAAGTTTTTAAAGCCCTTTTTTAAAAAGAAACATAAGAACACGACACCGTATTGTGTTATACAAAGTTCCAAGATTAGAGACTCAAAACATTCCACGCTTATAAAATCACTATTCTATGACAGAACACAAATGTTGATTTATTTAGAAAAACAACAATCATATCTGTTATTGCACCAAAGAAAAAGTACTGATCAGTTAAGAATTTCTTAAAATGTGTACAACACTACTTACAAATTTATTAGTAAATATTACTATTCTTTCATTTCTTTCTCTTCTCTCTGTACCTTCAAATGGATTACTCTTTCCCTCAATGTGTGGTTTCCACCCTGTTCTCTAACCCCTTGTCTAGTAAATTATATGCTTAATTATCCTGTCTTGCTTTTGCTGTCTACCCATTTCACGAAGAATTGAACTTGTTTAATTATTATACAAATTGTCACCTTCCTTCAAAAAATAGCATTTCTCACTTAAGTTTTTCTTGTAAACTCTGATTATTCTATTTTACCATCCATACATTTTTCCTCATGAAGTTTCTAATACCACAAAATATGTTAGAGTTAACTTAATGTTCAAATTATATCTTTTGAATGTAGAAAAGTCTTAAGCATCTACAAACATCTACAAATTTTCATAAGACTAGAAGTGCACAGAAATTAAAGTAAATCACTTGTAGTTTTATATCACATCTGAATGGAACATAATATATACTTAAGTTTCCTAAAATAGAAAAAAAGTTTGTTTTAACAATAAAAATTACAGTATTTGATACATTAAATCAATTTTTAGTGAGAGAGGAGGACTTAGGATGTGGAAGGTAGAAAAGAGACATTTTAGATGAGAAAGCTAAAAGTTAATAAGATACCAAATCTTCACATTTTAATTTACAGTTTTAAAACAAATATAAATAATATTCCTACAAATCTATCTTTCAACTTTTCAAAAAATTTGAAGACTGCTCTAAAGAAAAAAAATAAGTATGATTACAGTAGGAAGCTCAGAAAAATAAACACCTATGATTACAAATGGCGGCTTAGAAAAATAAATTTTGGAAAAGAGTTCTGCTTCTTATTAAATTATGGAGTTGAATTTGTAAACAATATGATTACAACAGAAGGAAAAATTGAGTAATAAGCTAGAATTGTAAAAGTATAAATAAATATAATTAAGCAACAAAAAGCCTTTTCTGAAATAGAATTATATAAAGTGGTTACCTGAAATTCATGAGGGAATTGTATCTAGAGTACCCATGAATTGTGCAAAAAAAAAAAAAAAAAAAAGCGGGGGTATGGTCAGGAAAATGCTTGTGAGTGCGGTTTTATAGTTTAAACCCTAAATATACTGTGTGTCCAATACTTACGTAATTTAACTTAATGAAACACTGTATTAATAAAGCCTTAGAAAGTGCCGGGCATTTTGGGGGCCATCTTAGAGGTCTTAGGGCTTTAAGAAGAACAAAACCCAGAGCACTGAAGATAGCAACAAGTCCTAGAGCAACCTGTTAGGATGCAGGAATGCTTTTCACCCCCTGAAGATGGGTTACAGGGCAACAGGCAATCAGCAGCAAGAACTGAATAAAGCTGTCAGATTGATTACTTGCAAACCTCCCACCACAAAAAACAAACAACAAACAAACAAAAAAAAAAAAAAAAAAAACCCTGCAGAAAATATTTGTGATTTCCGTGGAATTGCAGGGGGACTGAGAACACTTATCAGTTAGTTTCTAAGCTAAAGTCAGTGAAAAACCGAGGCTCGAACTCTGAACCAAGACTTCCCACGGGTGTCCTGAAAAATACTGCATACATTTATTCTTGGAGATTTCGTTACTCTTGTGTTTCTGATGTCCAAACGTTTACACTCAGAGCGTGGAGTTTTTCACTTCCCCTGGACATGTATTTTGTGCCCATCAGTCACTCAAAATCAACATGTCAAAATCGATCATCATACCTTACAAAGTAGCTGTTTCTGTGATATTTCCTTATCAAAGGCAATATCTCCATAATCCTTCAAGCTGCCAAATCAAAAATACTTGATATTTGACAAATACAGTTTTTCTACTTAGATTTTCTTTTCTTTAAAATATTATTTATATATTCACCAATGAGAATTCTACCAGAGTAATAAAATTCAAGAATAAAATGTTCAAACTACTTTTGATTGATAGTAGGAGTAATCTTTTCTGACTATCCTTAAAGATGTTTATGACACTGTCAGTTATATACTACCAATTAGATTTTAAACTGTGCATAGATATTTATAAAGGTACTGAGATATTTTCTAGGGCAATTTTATCTCATAATAAGAGAGTTGTGTTATTTTATCTACTTTTCTTTGAAAAATTCTCTCTAATAGATATAATTGCATTTTTGCTATTAAACCCTAGATTTAAGAAGTTCAGTTTACATAAAAAAGACTAAAATCTTTTTTAAAGAGTCATGTACATGTGTGTTGTATTTCCTTCAGCATACCTGTAATTCATTACCATAGTTGAAATCCTTATACACGTCCCACATGAAATATTTAATCAATTTTATCATATGTATATGAAGTAATATAGTCAATGTAATTTGTCTGGAACACAGCTTAGAATTTTATCTTTAAGTTTAAAGATTTTTCTGTATTATAACTATGATTTTATTTTGTAAGATGACAAAAGAAAGTGACCCATTCATAATTATACTAAAATATAATCAAGAAAAAAATGATTATTGTCTAAATATTCAGGTTGAAATATTTGTGAAGAATATAAGCTCCACCTTTGAATCAAGAAATAAGAATAGGTGATAAATGTGTATGAAAGTAATCAAGTATGGTGAATGAATCGTAAGAATAATTAAACTGTATGATTGAATTCTTGCCATTTTCATGTAGTACATTTCATAAATTTGAATTCCAATACAGGTATATTTGGAAAAAAAGTAAATAACACTAGATTTCATTATATAGATTTCACTAGATTTCACTATATTTCATTGAAATATAGCTATTTGGCTATTTTTCAATGACAAACATTTTAGGAAGTCAAAATCACTGATAACTGATGTGATGTTTCAGATAAAATTAACTGCAAATAAAAGATAAACAGAATTAAATACATCTAATAAAGATCAAATGAGAATTGAAAACACAGAAAAGGACTTATTAGTTACTTATTTGTCTTCTTTCTTTATTGTTAGTATATATGAATATAATTGATTTAGTATATAAATCTTGACTTTCTTTTCTGTTAATCTCAATTTTTAGTTCTGGTATTGGTTTATGTAGAATCTATAACACTTTCTCGATTGAAAATCTTGTGTGCATATAAAGAAATTTTTACTTCTCCTATCCAAATTGAAAAAGTATTTCTTTGTTTTTTCCTTATGTCCCTGGCTAAAACATACAACAGGGAGAAAGGATTCCAGTGTCTTCTTGCTGTCTAAGGAATTAAGTATTCATTCTTTCATAGTTAACTGTGATCCCCACTGTAGGTTTTTCACAAGAGCACTTTATTATGCATAGGATTTCTAGTTTTATGATGCTTATGTTATAGTTCATATTATCTGCAATGGATATTTGAGTTTTTTCAAGTATTATTTGTGAGTCTGCAGGAAATATTTTATATATATGTTATATATATAGCTAGTATACTAAATCTAAATCAAACTGAATGATTCTCAAGCACAAACAAATAAATAGAAAGGGAAGTATTTGGCAATTAGTTCAAATATCTCCATGCCACATTATTAAAATAGTTTAGCTATGACATGGAAACTAGGCAAATGTCTACAGACAAACGGATGGAAAATGGATAAAGAAAATGTGGTGTATGCTTAAAATAAAACATCACTCATTATTACCATAGAAAAAAATCCTTACTTTTTCTTAAAAAAAATGAATGAATGTGGAAGAGAATGTGCAAAGCAAAAGAAGCTAGTTATAAAGGTAAAATGGTACATGATCTCAATTATATGAGGAAGCAAAACAGATAACTCACAGGAGAAAAGAGCAGAGGGGGGGCTCCCTTGGGATATGGAAAGAGGAAATAAGATAATGTTTTTCAAAGCGTACAGATTGGGTTCTGCAAGTTGAGTAGTCCTGGGGGTTTACTGTGCAGCGTAGTGTCTATAGTTGACAACAGTGTATTCTATAATTAAAATTCTTCTAAAAGTCTAATAATACAAGAACTTACAAAAAATAAAGGAGGGGAAGAAATTGTTGGAGATAACTGATATGTTTATGGTATTGAATGTGGTGACGGTTTCACATGCATATACTTACCCCCAATGACATTAAAGTCATCAATCACTTCTTAATAAAGTACTTTTTAAAAAGGAAGTTTTGTTATGTGGACTGAGAGAAATGTTTGGTCTGATCTTGTACCACTAATGATGCAAGGCTTTCATTAGTATTCTATACATTGCCGTATTAGTTGTGATATTTGAAAATTTCCGGCTTTTGAGAGCACTGAACACTGTTTCCTTTCAATATTTGTTTGTTGGTTTGTTTTTAGCTCAGTCTTCGATCACTTCCTCCCATGTGTTTATCTTTCATGACTCACCTGAATACTTGATGGATAATTCCTAAAATGCATCAGAACTTTTGCTTTAGGTAGCTATTTTCTTTACATCAATCTGTTCTACAAATTTCTATTCTATCCATATTTCTATGTTCATACCATTAATTTTTACATTCCTCTGGGTATTTTGTCAGGAATTGACTCAAAGCAATAAAAACAATTAGATACAAACAGTAATAAAAATTTTCTGATCAAAGGAAAGCCAAGGACAAGATAATTTAACTGCTGGATTTTACTTAATATTTAAAGAATACATGGTGACAATTCTCCTGTAATTATTCTAAAAAAAAGAAAGGGGAAGAAATTATTTTGATGGGGCACCACAAATAAAACTGTAGTCTAATATCATTGATAAACACAGATGCAAAATACTTCAACAAAATACTAGCAAACCAAATGCAGCTCTACAATGAAAACAGTATTCAGTATTGTCAGGAAATCCTCACAGCAGGATTCAGAGATAGTTCAACAATATGCAAATAACAGATGAGTTACACCACATAAATAGATGATGCATAAAAATTACAAATTTAATATATAAATTTGAACAATCAAAAGAAAACTAAAAAATAATGACAAAGTTGTGAGGAACGATCCATACATGTGAGAAACCACATTAGAGAACAATTCAAAACTCACTTTCTTTCAATATAAATTATATGGAAAGTTGCAAAATTAAGGCCTAAATTTTCAAAAAAGGGATAAAAAGTTTGAAAAATAACCAAGATACGTAATTGCTTCCAAATATCTGTTAGAAAGAAAATTTAGAGAAATTACATATGAAATATAGTGGTTTAGTTAAAGAGGCCATTTCTCAGTCTGCTTATGAGCACTATCAAAAATGCACAAAATATCACTTGAAAGTAGTCACCACACATTCTTCTAATTAGTGCACATTAGTGCACATTTGTATTCAGACATAACAATGCATATAGATTAAGTATTCATGTTAGTTCTTCTCCTACAATATGGTTCCTCTCATAGCAATTAAGTGTAATCTGAATTTTCTTCTCTCTACATGTCAATGAATAAAGAATTGCAACTCATTGCAACCCTCACATGAATTTCAGCAATGCTCTAAACTGAGAATGGACAAAGTGGTAGACTCACTCCATCTCCAAGAGGACCCCATCAACAACTCCCTTCCACACACCTCTGGGCATCACAACAGCTTTTAATAAACTCTTTAGTGCATACTCTGTTGTGTGTTTTGAACTAAACACCAAAAAGGGAATAATGCTGAAAAGAAAAATAGTTCTCTTGGTGAATGATTTAAGAAAAGAATTATTGAATCATTTTTCTTTCCAGGATGGAAATGAATTTTGTGTATTCTGTTCCACATTTTTGTCACTAGAAGTAAGGCTTGCCTTGTATTTGGAAGAGTTTATCCTATTAGGACAAATATCCATTGAAAGTTTATGAGAAAACAGAGGAGAAGGTACAGTAATTATACAGACCAAACAAATAAAATGAAAATGAGTTATATTCCTTCAGTAGATATCGGATCCCTGAGAGTATCATTTACACCAATTGGTCCTGCTAAAAATAATAGTCTTTATAAATCTTTCTTCTCTGAAGACATAGTCCACTTTTGTTACAATACTTTACACAGGTGTTAAATTACTTCTTATCATTTCTTTGTCCTTAGTGATAAGGATTACACACAGAAGACACCAAATAAGTGGCTTTTTGTTTTTTAGATAAAGTCAGAATAACTTTTCTTTTTACTCTCTGACCTGAGGCCCCTGTTTTTCTTCCCTTGTCTTTTTGCCTACATTTAATACAGTCTTAGCATTTTACTTTTTATAAATTCATTTCTAAATGACACCAAGTAGCATAAAATACTGGCAATTATTATAGTTCATAACCAGTTTTAGGAGGATGAAGATTACAATGTAAGGGATGGAAATGAATACAGAAAATAAATGTGCAGAGTCAGGGATTAGAACATTCAGTGATATTAACATGGAAAGACACGAGAAAAAATAATAAAAAATGTAATGATGGAAGCATAGAATAAATAAACCATCTAATGTGAATTTAGGCTCAAAAATCTCTCAAGTAAGGTCATAGAAACTTTATGGAAAATATAGCAATCATTTTATTTTTCTTTCTCAGGAAGGGTATCAATTCTACTATTCAATTAAGTGGAGAAAAAAAGCAACGCAAGAAATCAGTAGTGTTAAGAAAGCAGCTGTAACCATTTTGGGAAAAGCTGAATAGATAAGTTTCAATTATTTTCAGATAATTTACTTTATCAGTCTATAAAATGATATGAGTATTCATAGAAAAGTGTGCAAGAATAATTATGTGCACTTTTACTCATTAACTTAATTAACATATATTATTGTTAGGTATGCATGAAAAATGAGGATATAAAGATCAATGTATCCTCAGATAATTAAGAGATGATGGTACATTAGATCTAAAAGAAGTTGTGGTATTGTTTAAATAATGGAAAATTATGGACATATGATGCAAGTAGAACTGATACATTCTTCTGATAAATTAGATAATGGTTTATACATTAAAGGAACCATGGATGATACCACACAGTAAGGCAAACATATGTACTGTCAAGTGAAATGAGGACTATAGTCCTTACAATGTTAGCTTTGATATATTTTAGATAGTTATGCTATATTTTGCATGTACAGTAGGATATTGAATGTTAAATCTGGGAAGAGACAATTTGTCTGGAGAGAAAATATTGAGTCTTTGGTATAAAGATAATATTAAATCCTTAAAAATAGGTGAAACTGGCTAGGAATTTAAAGTGTAAGAAAAGAACCATAGCAGTCCAAAAGCAAGTGGTTGAGGATTACAGAAGTTAATAAAATTGATTGAAGAGGAGAAATAAGTGTGTTGGAAGAAAACAAAGGCAACAAAACACCAGAAAGGTATGTTATCCTCACACCAAAGGAAATTTATAAAGCAAGAGGAATAATCACTTAACAGTGTTGATTCTTGACCTGTTAAATGAGATAAAGAATAGAAGCAGTCAATTCAGAGTGATATATTTTAAGGCTTGGAGAATGATGAAATTATAGTAACATAAATTCTGTGTGTTACAAATACTAGCAGACTGAAGGGACTGGTGCACCAAAGAAAGTGAGGTCAACAGATTGGAGTGACCAGGAAGAAGGATACATGATATTAGCATTAACACGGGGTATCTTAACATCTGCTTGTAGTAGCCAGCTGTTAAATTTTCAAAATTTTTGTGAGCTCATTGTAAAATCAGTGGTAACTTAAACTTTGCCACAGATGAAAAATTTACAGAAAAGAAAAAACAAAGTCATCAAATTCATGTTATTTTTTTAAATTCCCAGAGAGAAAGTTTAGCAGCATTTTCCAGGTATAGTATATAATGAAAGTTAAAATACTTTAGATCAAACCACTAAAATGTGTGTTGAAGGAAGTTAAGAAATAAGCTAGAAAGAGGAAATCAGGTCAAATTACATAAAAATTCAAGATATTAGAAACGTAATCTATATATTGTTTTTATACGTGTTACTTGTAAAAAAAAATACATGTTACTCAAAAGCTAAAATAACCAGAAATGATAAGACATGAATATGCAGTTGTGAGAGCATAGAATCACTAAGCAATATTCAGTGCTTTAACTGCATGCTATGTGATTGAAATCTGACCGCATCAGGGATAAAAATAAATATATAGAATGATTAGATGAAGCAAGTGAAACCATCTACCCATATGCCCTATCTTTAGGTTCTGTGGTGTTATTAACATGGGAGAAAAATTGTTATCAAATGAGAAGTCCTTACGGGAAACAAAGTGTGCAGAAGTCAACCAGAGTTTGATTGGAGCAAAAATGTGAATGAAAAATTCAGAGGAAAGGATCAGAATATAGGAGACTGTTCTGCTATGTCTTAGCAATTCTGAAGATGTCAAGGAAGAGTTTATAGAGCTAGACTCTGATAGTACACAGAAGCTTATTCACAAGAGTGAGGTGGATGACATTTATTCACTTGGGTTCTTGTGCTGACAGAAAAAGGAATAATGAAGGTAATGACATTTGTTACACGGAAGTAGAGGTTATTGGTTGTTTTGAATAGCAAAACAGGCAGGTCTCTGATTTTCCTCTTCCTCTTTGATAATGACGTGGTACAAGGTTTGAAATTCTTAGGGCAGGTAGCTGATGTAAAGCAAGGAGACTTAAGGAAAATGTGGTTTTTAGTCATGTAGCAGAACCTATTTTGACCTCTGTAGCTAAAAGTAAGCACGGAATTTTATTCTAATCAGCCTTTAGAAATAGCAAAGCATTGACTGAACTCTTTTGAACCGAATGTTTCCTGTAATATGGAGATAACAATATGTGTTCCAACTTGTAAAGATTTCATTTTATCTTTTAAAAGTGTGACAGTGTGACTGTCAATTTAGAGATCAATGATAGCCCCAGACTGTGGAGATGATCATGGTGCATAATTTAAACTGTTCATGTATTGTGTTCTCTTCGTGTGGATACACATTTTTTGCAAGTAAAGCATCATTGAAGTGCACTTGTTTTTCTGCTACTGTTGTTATGAAAAGGTAAAGAAATCATATATTGATTACATCAGATTTTCTAGTACTAAGGATCTACAGCAAAGTAGTAATGCATAAGATGCCTAAGATTCTTCTAGAAGGAAGGAAATCTGTTATCCTAAATCTTTTTGAGTGAAATCAAGGAGGCTGGATGACATGGCTGGAGACTGTTACACTATAAAGGTCAAGGAAGGCAAGAGAAAATGAAATGACCCTCTAGAGTAGAAAATTCTGATTTTCTAAATTTATTACAGATTTAGAATTTCTAAATTCTAAATTGATTACAGTTTTGAATAAGAAGTTCAGTTCATGAAGACAACTGAACTGGTAAGCGGAGACATCGTCAGAATTTAGTGCATAACTACAAAAAGTCAGGGTCAAGACATCATTTTAGTGTTACGTGGTATGTTTTAATACCAACTTTACTTTGTTTCTTATTATATCATTTCAATCAGCGGCACAGAACTGGACTTGGCATAATTGCTGAGTAGGTGAGCTCCCCTAAAACCGTTGTATGTATAACAGAATAGATGAAAATATATAAACCCCACCACCTGCGCAGGTAAAAAATTCTCCTCTACATAATCAACCTTCACCACTCCCAGCACTTTGGTATAAATATCATACTGACTGGCTTGGAAAACTCAAAAGTAGCTTTTAGAGGAAAAGAGTAACAAAGTATTTTTGAATTCCTATAATTATGTAAAAACAAATGTTTCAAGGAGATGACTAAGTTTTATGTTGACCTTATAAAGCAGTTAATATTTGTCGGATAAAGTTCTTAAGAATTCAAGAATTGATTATACTTTAATTGATACTTATTTATGTGTGTTATTTTTCTACTTGAAGAGTGTTCCCTGCTTAATCAACCTTTGATTCTTAATACCTAATACAAGTGTCAAATACCTCTAAGGCAATTAATTAAAATTTGTGGGATGGGCTCAAATGTTACAGGTCTTCTGAATCTCATTTACACTCAGCCACTGGTGAGAGAATTTAACACTATTGCCAAGATATTAAAAGTATATAACCACATGCTGAGTCAAAATTTGCTTTTCTATAATTAATTAATAATTTAAATCTTAAGTTGATAAATTAATGAATTTTCATGTGTAAAAAGACAGAAATAAAATATTTATTATAATGTATAACTTATCGCTCTGACTTATAAACAAGGAATGCAAAGCAAGATTTATGCTCAGCAGGCAGCTAAGATTATTATATTATATTATATTAATAATTTCATGAATACATGAACATATTTCTTTGGATGTTCTTCTAGTGCAATTATAATTCTCAAAATAATGATTAAAATGTGTGATAAAATAGTGAAACTTGTGTTTATCAGAGTGAATGAACTAACTTTGAGAACAATAAGAAACAGATAGTGATATACCATAAAGAATCAACCATGCTTCAGAAACAAACAGAAATGACCTCCTGAGCCATGAAAAGTTATGAAGTGACATCAGTTGAACATTACTAAATGAAAACATCCAGTCTAAAAGGATAACAAATTGTATCAGTCTAACTACATAACATTTTGGAAAAGGTAAAATTAGTGAGACAGTGAAGAAGTTAGTTTTTTGTTGAAAGGGAATGAAGGACAGATGAATAGAGAGTGTATAAAAGGAAAATAGCTGAAGGTGAATAGAGTCTCACTAATGCTAAATATGCCCCTAGCAAAGAAGCATTTAAAGAGTATTTTCTTCTGTACAGTAGTTGGCTGTACTATGATGAGTCCCAAAATGATTTTCGCCCTTAATCTGATTAAAAAGATATTACCATGAAACCAGCTCTTCAGTGTGTTGGTTGCCAGTTAATAAAAAGTTGAAATGAACAAACGACAACTTGGACATAAATAAAATCCCTATTTCCCTGATTTATACTGGTGGAGCCTCGTAGATTCTTTTTTTGCTTAAGTTATTAGGTAATATTAGCTGCTTAGTTCAGATTGTGGGGCATATCTAGCATTTTTTTTTTTGTGTGTAAATGTATTGGGGACTGAAGCATTATCCATAAGATCAGGGGCCCTTTCATGATTAATATCAATAACAGCATTGAACACAGATTTGGAAATACAGTCGGGTGAATACAGCTGCTTGAGAAGAGAGATTACCCTATAATAAGGAACATATATATTGCAGATTATATGTATTATTACAGTTTCTATCATATGTTATGTGCTATAATATGAATATATAATATTATGTATAAGATATTTGGATTCTATATATCATAGTTATTATATAAATATAACAGTCATTTTTAATATATAGTAGTATTTTATATTGGAAGTGCTGCCTCGGTTCATGAACTTGATTCTTTCCAGAGTTCTGGTCTGGAAATCACATTTTCCCTAAGAGCAACATTGAACCTAACCATTAAATTTGATTCAGATCTTGTCCAATTATGTTTCCAGTAAAACCTGTAAGAGATAATGTGTGACTATCATCATATATATCACAATTGTTCATTTTTATTCCTAACATCTTAGAGCGTGATATTTCATTCAGGTATTCTGCCTTAGAGGTTGATTTTGTGATTCATTTGATTTCACAGAAGCCATTACCTGTGACTGGAAAAGGACATTTTGTAGAGGCCCCGAACATTGAGTCATTACTCTCGGTATTACTAAATTTCCTAGACATTCGTTACATCTTCCATTAAGCAGCTCTTCTCCATAATTCACTTCTGAAATGAGCTTACCTCAAACAAACTCTGAGGCATGTAAGATAAATATTATAAATTCATGAGGCTATAAGTAAATTTTAATGCATTATTTTATTGACTTTAATTGACAGAACATAAAAATTATTTTTCTTCTGGTTATTTGCAAAAATTCCTGTTAATTTTAAATTTTATTTAAAGTTAAACAAGAGTTGACCAGACAATCTTAGTGTTACATAGGATCCTTTACTTTAGTTCTCTTATGATTTAGTCTTGGTAAATTCTTAGGATGTAAGTAAAATAAAATATACCTATTTGACTTTTAAAATATGTTTAAATTTAAACTTAAACTTTAAATATTTGGGAAATATAGATATAGTTTTATAAATTTATGAAATACAATTATATATGTACCATAGAATCTATTTGCCTAATCAAAACCCTGCTGTAAAAATTCATGAATTTTTAACAAATGTTTCCAGTATTTAAATTGTAAGTAGTAGAAAAGTGCTGTTAATCATTTTAACATTATTTATAGTAAATTATTACTCATTTCATGAAAGTGGAAAGTTTTCAGCAACCTGCAGTTGTCTTCTGATTATAATCATCAGTATGCACAATGGAAAATTATAGAGATCCAGTTCCAGGATATACAGACCCTACTTACACATTCTTTGTAATTTTAACAAAAATCTCTTAAAGAATGCAACATTTTAGCTATGTAGAGTGAAAAGCTATTCACTTAGAGATATAGCAACAACATTTTTTCTAGAAAAAGAAGTCTTGTTGAAGTAAAGAAAAATCAATTAGGGGTTTTCCTACTTTATAAATTTTTTCTCTATGAACAAAATAGCAAAATTTATTGGCAGTAAAATCATGGAAAAAATTAGGCATATGATTTCCTTTCTAAATGCTACCTCGAAACATAATAATATCCACATAATTGAAAAATTAGACATTTCAACAATTTATTTCAACATATAATTTTGCTTGTGTAGACACAGACTGAAAAAAAAGTTACCAGGTTTTGTTTTTTCTTTAAACTCTCAAATATCAGGGCTGGGGATTTAGCTGAGCGGCACAGCTCCTGCCTGGCAAGTTCGAGGTCGTGAGTTCCATTCCCGGTACAGGAAAAAAACAAAAACAACAACAACAAAACTCTTAAATATCATGACAGATGTTAATGATCTTCTAGAAATGCCATTCAGTTTATTTTTGAGGAATTCATATAAACGTGAAATTCATTTTTGATAAAGAATTCATATACATTAATTCATTTTGGTGTTTCACATCTGTAATTCCAGAATTTTTTATTTTCTTACTCAATGATTATCTTCATTGAAATTATTCATCAGATATGGGAAAATCTCCCAACTCAATAGTGTTTTTATCTTTACTCATTCTTTGTACTTCAAAGATATAGTATCTGCTTCAGACAAGCAAGATGTATGCATGGCCCTATTCAGTCTTTCCCATCTCTACGTTTTATTTAGCTATTTGTTCCTCCACATATCTAACTATGTCACACATATTTTGGGGCTTAATCCTTTGTCATAGGCATTGTTGTAGATTCTAAGTGTACTATCTATCACCATCGCATGAGGATAATATCTATTTCTACATCTGAGGAAGTCACTAAGCCTGATTTGTTTTAGTCTATGTCTAAATACTTTGTAAGAAACCAGTGTGTCACCTAGAAAAGTAGGATAAAAGGGAACCAAGACTTTCATAAATAAGCAGGGGAAGAAGGGTTGAAGTGGGGGGGAAGAATCAAGATGCATCATGTACAGGTGCAAGTTCCCTATGATTGTTTTTATCATTATGCATACCTAAAATGTATCAATAAACTTCATTAATTAATTATTTAAAATTTCCAGTGTGTCCACAATCATGTTTTTTCACCATGGTTTTGAACATAAGGAAAAGAAGGAATAAACTCCACCTTTTGATGTAGGCACAATCTGATTACTAATGGTAGGGACTAGTAGAAGGAAAACACTTGGTTCAAACTTTGGACATAAAAAAAAAATTGGTTAGAGTTTGTGAGCACTGTGTTCCCTGGAATGACTCTCCCACTCAGTGGTGCAGCATGAAACACACCGTGGGTGATATCACAAGATTGAAACACGATATTTTTGTGTTACAATATGGATTTATTTATGAGCACTGTAATGTGCAGCTTGTATAGGTTTTATGAGTCTGAAAATATAATCTTTTAATTCATTTTTAGGCATTAAAATGCAAAAAAATATTGGCAGCTTGCAAATTATACAAAAGTAGTTAATGGGATAAGTTAATGGGATATCAGGCATTCGTGTACTGATAACACCAATGTATGTTATAGAAATATAAAAATAATTTATGTAGTTCAATTGTATGTGAGATGTTATGATAAAATATTGAAAATCCCACCACTGTTTAAGTCAGAAGGATTTTATGAAATTATATGTTGTCAGGTATTTAAAGAAAATTTATAATTGATTATGGAACATGAGAAATTGAGATACTATGTACATAGAAACAAGATATTAAAAAAGATGATGAGCAGAAACAGATGTGTTTCATGTAGATTGTTTGGAATTTGCCTCTTGCTATGCGTTTTGACATTAATTACAGGGGCTGGGGATTTAGCTCAGCGGCAAAAGCGCCTGCCTGGCAAGCTCAAGGTCGTGAGTTCGGTTCCCGGTACTGGAGAAAAACAAAAAAAAAAAAAACAAACAGACATTAATTACAAATAATTTTTAAATTAATGTTCCACATATATTTATTAATTCCTTTTGCTTTTTTTATTGGTAATATTCACTTTAATGATAATGCTAAATTAAAATGGCTCCAATAATTTGTGTTCAAAGTCCAAAATATCTAATAATTCTTAATATTTATATTAAATGTAGCTATTTAATTAGTACAAAACTGTGTTTTTCAGTGTTTAGACAAAACAATGGTACTGAAAAATATTCACTATGGTTGCTTTGCTCTAATAAAATAAATCAACCACGTAAGTGGATTCTTATTTTTTCAAAAATAGACTATGGCATTATGTGAGCAAACAAAACCACGACTCTTCTCAAGAGGCTAGCACTTAAAACTCATGGTGAAGGGCTTTAATTCTCAAACAGGTCAAATTTCTTGGTGCTGATTGTAGAGGGTGTATACTTTGCTTTTTCTCAGAATTTAATGCACCTTACTTTCAGTGCTATAAAAGTATTTCTGGTAGTATCATATCTGAATAAATGTTTCCAGATTGATATGTATTGAAAGAAAAACTGTAAACATTTAGATTTAGAAAACTGTATAATTTTAATACTTTTGCAACCTCTAGAATTCATGTTAAAACTTAATCCTCAAAAGTATTTAGAGACGGGGCACATAGGAGACAATAACGGTTTGAGGTCTAATTCTTCATGAATGAGATTAAGACTCTTACAAAAGTTGTTTTACTCACTCAGAGTTTGGCTGATTTGCATTTCCACTTTCTGCTTTAAAGAACAGAAAGTTCTTCCCTAGAGGATGTAGGCTTCACCGGAAAAACAGAACCTGCTGACATCTTGGTCTTGAATTTCTCAGCCTCTAGAAACTGGAAAAAAGAAATCATTTTATGTCCTTTATAAATTATCCAGTCCGAGTTATTTTCCTATAGTAGCGAAAACTGGACTAAAAAATACATCCCAAAGAACAATGATTGATAGATCTCCCATTCTAAAAAACAAAAGAAATTATATTTAAGTAAAGTTGACGTGCAAGCTATTAATTGTGTTGCCAGAACAAATGGCACACCCCAAACAAATTAAATACGGACAGCATAATGTGCAAGTCGTCACTGTTCCCCACTTTGCGAAATACTAATTATTTAAGGGGTAAATTATACCGAGTAGTTCATAGTCTGTGAATTTGCCTACTAAAATATGTGCACGGCAGACTTGCTGGAAAATTTCTAAAAAGAGTACTCAATCTGATTAATTTCTGCTTCATTTACATGTTCAGTTTAATTCACACTGAGGTAGAAATATTTTGAAGCTTAAATAATATGCTAAGTGTACAAAAATTAAGAAATAATTTTAACAAGAAAGGAATATAACATGTTGAAAATGTAGGAAGCCACGCTATTAATTTGGTTTGTTTCTTTGTTTGTTTGTGCTAGGAGCTGAACTCACGATCTGGCGCTTGCCAGGCAGGCATTGTGCCACTGAGCTATATACCCGGTCAAATACACATTATTGTGGGAACAATTTTAATCGTAATAATATTTTAATGGGGCTTGGAAACACACAATTTTATGGTAGGATGACTGTCTTGATAGTTAGTGGAAGCTCTCCTTGCACTGGGGTAGTTGATATATTCTCCACTGGTGATTAAACGTTTATAAATCTGTTAACACTGTGTGAATAGGTTTCATTCAGGCCAACTCTGAACAGCCTCACTGTGATATGAAAATATGCCTGGTTTGAGACAGGGAATATAATAGTTTTAGATTTTTATTTTTATTTTACCAGTATACTTATCAATGCACTCATCCAAACCATTTTGCTTATTTTCCTTCTTTTAAGAATATCCTGCTTTCTCAATAAAATCATATGCAGCTTAAAAATAATTTCATTTTGAACACAGAGCCTACATGCAATGTGTTTACTAATTTATATGACCATCAATGAATCATTCTTTGAAATGTAGATGCTTTATAATGATGTATATAAATGTATCTAATTAACATATCTAAGTGAATTAAAATTATAAAACATGGACCTTAGAAGTAGGATGAAAAATACTGTATTAATTTTCTTGTTTCTGAACACAATACCTAACTCTCAGAATTTAAAGAAGAACTTTAATTTAATTTATGAGAGGGGCTTCAGGGATTTTTCTGACTGTAAGATAGGAACACCACGTTGGAAGGACATGGCGGAACAAGAATTTAGTTCGTGGGTGTTGGGATGCTGGGGACCAGTACTGGAGAGGAAAAGGTCAGGCAGCAGATGTAAACCCGCAGGTCACACCTCCATGGCTCAGCCCTAGATGCCCAGAGTGTTCACCACTAAAATCCCCAGGTAGATCTCAAGCGCATCAAGTTGACACTCTACCCTAACTGCCACAAATCCTGAACAATTCTGGACGTGTTTTACAACATTTCTGGTACTGAAGAAAAGTATCTGCAATTTAATGAGTACTATATTATTCCATACTCATTGCTGAATATAGTTTTTACAATGTATCCACTATTTTAACAATATTTTATATACCACATATACCGTTGATAATTATTATGATGTATAATTATAAATGTAAATATATGTATTTTGTGCATAATTACATACAATACAAAAAATAATTCTCATCAAGTCACTACATTGTTATTCCATAGTTTTATTTTAGGCATATTTCAGAAGATTTTCAGTGAAAAAAAATTTATAAATCATGTTAAGATAATAATAGTAGGTATTGCACTGTGTATCATTAGCTTGAAAGTAGTTACTCAAAATACGAGACATAAACCAAAAAGATTCTTACAACAAAGAAACAATCAATAATGGCTTTTCAAATGATCTAAGATGAACTAGTAGTATAAATAAAACCAGCTATAGAAGCTTCTTCTTAAAATGCTCCTCCTGTGGAGTTTCTATTGACTGCTCTGAAGGAACCTCTCTGATGTGTCTGTGTCACAAAAAGAAATGGACTGGCTCTAATATTTTTCTAGGATTTCCTCCCTTGTACATGTTTAAGCACTTTTAGGTGATGACAATATTAACAGTAATGTCCCTTAGTGCCAATAGAATGCTCTTTCCCTTTCTATTTTCTCTGTTGGTTATATACATCAGAAGACCATGTCTCGTGGTTCAAATTGCTTGGATGTGACTCTGTGTTTACATATTTTGTCATCATTATATTTGTTGGTATTTTGGCATTTTTCCACTCAGAAGATATGGAAAATTATTATTCTCTGTATCATTCTTTACCTTCGAAAAATTTTATAAAGCAAAATCATTGAAAAATTCATTTTTATTATTTTTTTTAGAAGTAAGAAAAAAATTTTCTTTTACTCAAAGTGGAAAAAAAGTCACCTAATGAAACCTGGGGGTTTTATTGAACTCTAGGATCTCAATAAGTTATTCAATTTCTATAGTAAGTGTGATATATCACAGAGACGTTTGTCTTTCCAATCCAGTAAATCAGTAGAAAGCTGAAGAGAGTTTATATATTATTGCCAATGTCCAATAATTTCACCAAAGTAGAACTTTGCCCACTTAAGTCTATATTGCTTTTTTCTATAATTTAACATGCTTGCATAAACTAATTCACACAATGGTTATTGATGTATGAGAATGGTAGTAATTATTTTATTACTTAATAATCAATAATAGTATTCATAGAAGGCTTATATTTATTTAGATATTAAGTGTATAAATATATCTTTTGTAAAACAATAAATTCACATATTTATATATCACAATAATGCAGGTACACTCCCTTTTTCCAAGTTGTGAAAGTAAGTTCTACTTTTTAATAGGCCTCCCCTGATGACATGCAGTTAGCGTTCTAGTCCTATTAAAATTAAAATGAAAAGCTACTGAAACAGTTCAACTTGCAGCTTTGCAACATGCATGGCCCATTAATAAACTGGAAAAAAAATGAGGCTTTTCTCACTGAGAACAAAGGAGTGAAAAAATATATTTCATATTGTACAAATTATTGTTGAGATTTTAGTATTATGCTTGATTCAGTTATTCACAAACACAAATCTTGTCCTCATTAACTCAACTGTTAACTTTTTAGGAAGAAAGAAAAATAAATGTGCAGACAATAAATTCGTTCAAATAAAAATATTGTTGGTGGGAATTTAAAATCCAAAATCCCATAAAACCATCTGAAAATAGGGAATGAAGGAGTGGAAAAATATATTGCATTAATTAAAATAAGAAACCTAGTATTTAATTAATAATTTCCACTCCAGTATGTGCTCTTGTCTGGATGCAGATTTACAATTTTGTGAAATAGGATGGAGGAAGAAAATGATACATTCTATTAAACTGCTCTAATTGACCAATAACCGTAAAAAATATTATTCATAATTAACTGGCTAATGGAATCAGTGTGCATTTATCACATTTCACGTAAAAATTCAATCCGTTAGTAGATTTTCTAAGGAACAGATAAGAAACATGTAAGTTAAATAATGGGGCAGAAATTTAAGTAATAATACTACTCAAAAAACACATCAACCTTATTGCACATTTCTTTTGAGATATAAGAACAAAATCCAACTAAATAAATTTAAATTCTAATTCTTGAAAGCAACAGAATCTTTCTCAGTTTATTTTCATGTTAAAATTCTTGCTATTGTCATATTTTTAAGTTAAATTATGCATTTAAACACTGGATGTAGATATGCTACTTCGATTAATAGTAAGACACACTGCAGAATTACTAACAATTTATAGCGTGTTTATTTTCATCTAACACTAAGAAGTAAAGCACAGAAAATTAGTCTGTTTCATTTAGTTACAGAAAGATCTGTTTTCCATAAACACACTGTACCACATTTATTTCCAGAGTATTTTATTTGAATAACAGAAAAAAACAAAGAAGTGTCTGGTAAATTTAAGTTATCAGACAAGTCTTCTTATGGCAGTGAGTGAATGTTAAATCTAATTGCAAAGGAGAAAAATAGACATGGTCTGAGGAGCACCACAAAAATAAACAAAAATAGATGAGTTAACATGAACTATCCTGAATCTAAATTGAGAAACACAAAATACAGAAGTGTCCTACTTAGCGCTCAGTGGATAAATTAGGTTCACATTGTATGGTTTCCCTGTCCCTCTGCCCTTACGCCATTTTTATTTGTAGGTAAAGATGACGGTCTGAGGAACTGGGCGGAAGAACTTACTAATTTGCAATATTATTTTAATATTTTGCCCACAAAAGAGAAGTCACTGACCACATCCGGGAAATTAATATTATATCTGCATTTCCTAGATCCATTATCTCCCTGAAAACAGTGTGTCTTAGGCTTTTCAGTGTTTCGTGATGAACAAGATTTGAGAAAGGTTTGGGAATAATATATGAACAATGTTGAATTCAACATATAAAAAAATGTTAGCTGGAAGGCTGAGTTCCTTCCCACATCCACATAAAAAGTGAATGTAGACCTTATTGTGTTAAGATCCTAAAGAAAGATATAGTTTTATTAGATTTTGTACTTATGAAACAAGTATCTTATCAGAACATTTTAGGTTGAGGAAGTTCCTTAAAATAAGGACGGGAATTAAAATATAAATCATTAAACGCATTCAGAGACTTCGTAGGAAGTATGCAAATTGAATTAAAAGTGTTGTGCATAATCCCTAGTTTCTTCTTATAACTAACAAATATTAATTGCGCGTGTTAATGGGAGTCAATATGGTGCTTTCATACCTCCTACAACGTGTACTGGTTGTACCCAGTAAGGCTTCTTCCACACTTACGCCCACTCTAGCCAGCATTCCCGGTCTCCCCTAGTCGGTCTGCTTTTCTTTTGAATTTTCATTAATTTTTATTGTTACATTTTTTGAGTACAAAATGATTACACTTCTCCTGAGCAGTTAGTATCTGTATATAACACGCCTTAATTCTATTTTCATACTAATCTTCTCTCAAGTCCATGCCCGGGATTTACTCCATGTCAATACGGCACATACAAAAGAGTACTGAATGCTTTAGAAGGGGAAGGTGTGGAGGCCTCACAACTGAAACAAGCACAAAAGAATTTGGCAGCAATGTTTATGACAACAGATTTGATGGGACACTTTGTAAGGAGACTGCAAACTGGACCCAGCAATATGGACCTTTCAACACCACTGTAATCAAAGGATTAGTTTACATGCAAGGCTTTGCATTTAGAATCTATCTCAAGGCATTTCACACACTCAGATTGCATATATTATTTCAACATAATTATTTACATGAAAATTAATTTTATAAAATTAATTTACAGTGATAGATAAATACTGACAAAACAAAAATAATTGCTAAAGGCAGTTAACTAAATTGTAAGGGAATTGCTAAAAGTCAGTAACTAAATTGTAAGGGAAAACCAAATGCTATATGTAATGATACAGGCAATATATGGAAAGTTTTATGTATAAATTCTATAAAATATAGTATTTGAATAGTGAAGAAAATATATCTAGCTATTTGTAAATGTTGCAATAGGATGTAACTCTGAGTTCATTTTGTCACATTTTGAGGATCTATGGAATATACAGGCTATCTGCCAAAATACTTATAGGAGAAAAGAAGATTATAAAAACAGGTTTTTCCTGGATGGATTAATAATCACACATTTTAAATTCTCATGCACTATTGAAAAGAAAATATATCTCCATAAAAGGGTAAAAAATATCTACTTGCTTATTCCTCTTCTACTCTGCAAAATCAATTGTTACTTACTTTTCAAAAGTGTAAAACTTAGTTTTGTCCCTAATCCCTTTATCTACAGTTAATTGTTGAGTATATTTTTGGGAAAAACTTGACATCAGGAAACTAGGTGGTTCTAGGCTTGATTCTTACTTCCTTGACTCCTGAAAGTGCAATATTGAAATGAAGACATGATCACTGTAACTCTTACTTTCCTGTTAAGTGAGTATATTATAAAGAATAATTATATATAATATTGTTTGATGTATTAATCAAGTAACAAATAGGTTTGAAGTTAAATAACATCCAAACATTTTGCAAAAATGCTACTACATAGTAAGAATTCAAAAACTTAGAAGTTTGTATTATATTCATCATTACATTAACTTCATTGTAGTAACACTCCTTTCATTTAAAAGAGTATTTTTTCAGTAAAAATGATTGTAACCTAAATCCCTCAAAATTATGCATTCTTTAGAGTTCTACTCTATGGCTGAAGATTAGCTTGACCTTACATCT
>NW_004955443.1:12943744-12954059 GCF_000276665.1 Chinchilla lanigera | reverse complement strand
AGTTCCAAATTTTCCTGTGTAAACTCTGTATTTATACTTTCTCTTCCAGCACTTGTATATTCTGATTCGTTGATTCTTCATTACCATTTCTTTAAGGTATTCAAAAATGCTGTGTTAAAAAGTACACAATATTATGTTCTTGCCTTTATATATTAGTTGGGATAAACATTTACTTTTTCTGCAAGTATTAGGAATTTACTAGGCATTAGGGTTTATTAAAGCATACCTACTACTTCAATAGTTATTAGATCAGTCTCCCAGCAGAGAACCAATTTCCACTTAAATGACTGCTCTGCCTATAGAATATTTATCCTGTTCACACTACTTATTCTTAAATATTCTTTGCGGGGCAATTTTCATTACTGGTAATATGAATGAACATATCCTAGTAACACTGATATTCCATATCATTTTGGCCCCTACAGACACACAGACATAATTTTCACCTTACTCCAGTTCTGAGTTTGTACGACTAGGTTGTGCCTCAGGGAAGATGACCTCCTTTTCCATGTATTTCAGCCCTGTACCGCACTCTCCCCCTCTTTTATATCCAATCTTTTCATTATTATGAAAATTATATCTAGAATTAAACCCAACTAACTTTTGTGGTTTGTTTGAGGTTCAGTTTAGGGTTACTTTCTATGCAATAATCCATTTGTTCAATAATCATTTAGTCAATAAAATTTTCTTTACCGGTAGAATTGCATTAGAAACTTTGTATAAAAAATAAGCTCAAATATGAAATAGGTGTGGATCCATTTTCAGAATATCTACTGCAGTCTACTGAAAAGTTTCTTTTACTCCCCAAAATATCACAGCTTTTTAATCAGTGTAGCTGAGCAGTTGGAATACTTTGTTAAATACTACAACCAGAGAATGTAAATCCTTGAATTTTCTTATCTAAGTTTCTACCATATATTCAAAATTGTTTGTGTTTCCACATTAATTGTAGGATCAAGTCATCATAAATGTAGAAAAAAATTCTCTAGGGAGAAATTTTATAGTAACATAGATATGTTTTCTAATATATTTTGGTCTATTTAAAATTTGTGTCAACATTTTAACATTTTCAGGGTACAGGCCTTTTTATGTTTCTGATTTCAAATTCTTACTGGGCTTCGTAAAAATAAGGATGAAATTTTATCTTCAGAATTCCTTTCTACTTGTTATTAACATGTAGAAGTACACTGCATCTCATAGATTTTCTGAAATTACTCATTTGTAATGTATAAATTGCTTTAGCTATTTCAAATGTGAAATCATATCTTCTAAAAACAGGGATAAACTTACTTCTTTCTTGTATATAACTGTTCCTTGATTTTGTTTTCTTTCCTTATCGCATTAGCCAGAAGTTCCTGAATAATATTTAGTGAAGGTGAGAGTGACTATATTTTACCTTTTCCTAATCTAGGAAGAAATTTCCTTATTTTACCTTTAGCAAAGATAAAAATATCCTTTATTGATTGAAGAAGTTATATTTTGTTCCTATTTTTGGGAATTGTTATGCATAAATGTTTCATTTTGTCACTTTTTTTCTGCTTGTATAAATTTTTATGATATTTTTCTTTTTCTGGTGAATTGTATTGATTGACTTTCTAATGCTAGATGAACCTTGAATTGACATGATAAAATCTACTTAGTCACAATGAATTTCTTTTTATATATTGTTAGATATAATTTATTACTATTTTTTTTCAGGGTAATGAAATATAATGATGAAATGTAACATTATTTTCATGTTTTGACCCCATCAGCTATGGTCTCATAAAACAAGGTAGAAATGGAATTTCTACATCTAGTCTCAGAAATAATTTTTATAAGTTTGTTGAAAGTTTGTATAATTCCCCCATAAATGTCTGATTGATCAAATTTCACTTTATCTAGTACTGGTTTATTTTGTTTGAACAATTTTTAATTTCAAAGTCTTTTAAAAGACATAAATTCTTTAAGTATTCTATTTCTTCTTATCTCTTTACCATTTTTTCTTTTCATGTAACCATGAAATTATTTATAATATTTCATTACTCTAATATTTTAGGGTCCACAGCAATATCTATTTAAAATTTCCTGATATTAACATGTTTATTTCTATTTCTTTTTTAAAAAAGAATTAATCTTCACAATGATTTAGGTTTTTTCTCTACTTTGTTGTCTCTTTCATTTACCTATTCATAAATAAATCATTTCCTTTTAACTACTGTTATGGATTTATTCATTTTCATTTTGGCATGTCCTTAAGGTTGAAGTTTTCATCACAAATTTTCACAATTTTCTTTCAGATATATTCTTTGTTACATGAACTTGTTCTGGCCATACCAAAAAATTATGATGCCTTTTCCAATTATGCATCAGTTTAATTTTTTTAAATCATTGTTTTTGTTTCTATGTTCTTTATTTAAAATTTATTTTATAGTTCCTTATAATCCACCTTGGTAAATGTTCTATGAGTTCTTAAAATATAAATTGTCCTGGATTTTCATGTTTTATCCATAGCTCATTTGGATTATTTGACAATTATTGTCCGTCCTTTTATAGTCTTATTCCTTTTGTATAAACTTTCTAGTAATTGATGGGAAATGGTATAATGATTTTTCTATGGATTGTTAATGTGTATATTTAGCTGTTTTATAAACACATGGACTTGGAATTATTGTTAATAGACCATTATATTATTTAGATGTATATCTATTTCTTAAAAATCCTATAGTTATTATCTAATAATATAGCTTTATATATAGTTTGTTTAGATTTATTGAAATTATTTATGTAGTTGGCTACTTCTGTTAGTCTTTTGCATAAATGCTTTGATGTTTTGTCTTTCATTTCCTGCATTCTTATCGATTACTACATTATAATTACTTCTTACCCCATATATTTTTATTTATAAACCTCATATTATTCTTTACTATACCACTTCATGAACACTAAAATACATACTCAACAGAAAATTAGGATTATAAATTTCCACTCATAGGCAACTTTGGTCATATACTTTTACATTATTTTACATATTTTCATGTTTTATTTTCACTGTAATTTACTTTTGATCTAAATAGTTAATGGACTTTAAATTAACTTACATGACTTTTTTTCATTTGCAGATATTTTTTCAAATTATTTAACTTTGTGGTGCTGTTTTATCCCTCTACATGCCTGTATATAACTTATTATAGTTCAGTATGAATTTTTATGAATCCTATAGATATTTTATGTTGCTTCATATGTCTGTAATGCTTTGTTAATTTATTTCTTTGCTTGTCCTTTATCATTTATTTGACTCATCCTCATACTTTATTCTACAGTGTTCACTATAGCATGAAAATTAGACTATATGTCCATTAAAAGATCGTGGATTAAAACATGTGGTATTTACACTCAATGGAGTACTGTATTGCCATAAAGAAAAATAAATTTGAATGATTTGCAGGAAATAGATGCAGCTTGAGATCAAGTTAAATGAAGTATATCTGACTCTAAGAAGCTTAGATATCACATAGTTTCTCTTACATGAGAAAGCCGAACTATAAATAAAGAGCAAAACAAAAGATATATAACAAGAAATAGAGTGATTGATATTTCTCTAATGAGAAGATCAAGAGATGGAGGGAGAGGGAGACGGAGGGCAAGGGAATGAAAGAAAGAATGAAGATGTGTTGTGTGCATGAGCCAGCTCTACACCGGGAATGTAAATGTTGTGTACTGGAAACATGGACTACTCAATCAAAGCAGGAAAATTCTTTAATTATTAAAAATTTAAAAACTTTGTTTCAGACAGAATAATTCTTAAATTTAAAGACTTAAAAAATTGTGTTAGCTTCTATCACTGTGATAAGTACCTGAGGAAATCAATTCATTAGAAATATTTATTTTGTCTCATAGTTTTGGAAAATTCAGTCCCGTTTCTCTTGGCCCCATTGTTTTAAGCCTGTTACAATTCTGCACAACATGCAGACCATCAAGTGTGGAACAAAGTTGCTTATCTCTGGCAGCCAGGAAACAAAGACAGAAGGAGCTGGGGCCCCAATGTCCCATATAAGGCTATGCTCCAATAACCTAACTTCCTTGTACCAATGCCTACCTCCTGAGTACTTCACTATTTCCCGACGCTGCCCCTGGCTGGCAAACAGACTGTTAGTTCATGACATTCAGCAGACATTTAAGATCCAAACTATGTAGCTGTCTAGTATTTTACCAAAGTACTCCACTTTTTACCATACATTGTTCAAGGTAGGTAGATTAGTTATCTTGAAGACAATATCTGATAATATCTTAGGTCCTTAGAGTATCTGTTTCTGATGGCTCTTTAAAATATATTATTGATTATCAATCACATTTCTGCTTATTATATGTGTGATAAATTATACATGATAATGTTAACTTGAGTATATTACCTTGCACTATAGCCTGTTAAGTCTCTGTGGATTTTTGGTGCCGGGATTCAAACTCAGGACTTGCACTGCCATGCAGGCACTGTGCCACAGAGTTATGTCCCTTGTCCCTAGCCCGTTAAGTCTTGGGCTTCAATGAAATTATAATAATTTGCTCCTGTTAAAGCTCAGGTTTTGCTTCATTGAGTTGAGTTAGTTTCAGTTCACTAGTATTCTTAATTCTCGATACAGAATTATTCTTAGTTCTTATCATATTTTATACTGAAAGTACAAGAACCTTCTGAAACGTCAACTAAAAATAATAAAAGACATTTTCACCATTTTTTTCTTTTTCTGGCTAAAATTAATATCTCCCCAGCATTATGTGATTTCTGAATTTTCTTTTTCTTCCACAGATCTGAAGCAACTAATTTCTGTTGTAGTAAATTTTCCTCAACCTGTGTCAAGCTCAGGATTTTGCCAATACATAAGGAAAAACTGCAATGTAAAAATACAAGTTTTCTTGTATTTTCATAATTTATTACCTTTATTGATAGAGAGATAGGCTATGCTTCTTATCAATTTTAATATAATGTTTGTACAAAATTAAATTTGTTAGTAAAAATATAAAAAGTGTTGTATTAACCTTTTCAATAATTAATTTTAATTTCATAAAACAAAGAAAAGCTTGAGAATATATGTGAGGTCAAACTATATAAAGTATATCATTCATTAATCATACATTTTATATTCATTCAGAATAAAAATGAAAAACTCACTAAAATTATTTCTAATATCATTTTATTTCAATAAATATTTTTAACTAAAAGGCATAGCTTTAGCTTTGAAAAACAATACAGGCTGTGGCTTGAACTTCAGAATAACTGCATTAAAATATTTTATAAAATGAACCAAAACCACATATCTTTTCATATTAATGACTCTTACCTAAGATTTCTTATTTCATGATATTTTTAATAGAACCCAGGTCCTTGGTATTGAAAAGTTCTTGCTGGTGGCATGCAACAAGTTAAGGTAAAATCTGTATCAACAGATAGGGGGGCTGGGGATTTAGCTCAGGGGCTGGGGATTTAGCTCAGGGGCTGGGGATTTAACTCAGTGGCAAAAGCGCCTGCCTAGCAAGCGCAAGGTCATGAGTTCGGTTCCCCGTACCGGAGAAAAACAAAAACAAACAAACAAAAAAAAAAACAGATAGGAAACTCAGGTGTTTATCTCAGCCTTAGGAAAGTATATTTTAATAGATTCTCCAGTTTTTAAATGTGCAAAATGTATTTGGCTTTATAGATTTTTTATTTGTGAGAAGGAAAATATTCATTAATAGGAATGATATGAGAATGAAGACAAAATATGTGTTTTGAAGCCTATCCTATATGGAGAGCTTTTTAATATTTTTGAGTTACCATATGCTCTTTTTCCAGCAAGGCAGTGCATTCTATTAATAATACATAAAGAACAAAGCAGAGTTATATAATATCTTAAATACATTCATTTCTATTCATATGTATATGTCATTAATTTCTATTATCAAGGTTAGGTTTTAAAAATATCTTCTATCAGTTTCAGAAAAGTCTTTACTTCCTCAAGAGCATTAACTTCAAGGTGTTAGCAAATGTGTGCAAAACTTACAATGTGATGCAAAAACAAAATACTCTAAATTCAGGATTTTATAAAATAGTTTGCAGTGCCCAAAAGCATCGCAGAAACCTTTAACGAAGAGCGAGTCTTATGATTCATTTCAACTGAAAGGTTCTAAGCAAGCAAAAGTGAAAATCATTATGTGCACTGGTGGAAGCACACTTTAAAACTGTGATTTTGTTTTATTCCTGTCACCTTGCTCGTGACAGCTATAACAAATAAAGAAACTGAGGATGGATTCCTAGGGATAATTAAGCAGCCTTGATCTTAGGACAGTTGTCTTTTCAATGAAACACTGATTACATTGTTCATAACAAAACTATCTCTGCATGACAGAACTAATTAGTGACCATCTGAACTTACTTAGCCAAACGAAAAAGCAATTAAAAATGCCATCATCACTGGATCTACTGTTGAACAGCTGGTTATATTGATAAGCAATCCAGCAAGTTAAAGCTACTTTAGAACACAATGGAACATAATCTGCTTCCTGAGTAGTAATTAGAGAGCAATAAGAGAATAGGAGATTACTGTTGAGAAACTTTAATTGTCATGCAAACAACTTTTAGAATACATTTTTCCTTCTGAATTGGCATGAGAATAATGGAGAAAAAATATTTTATATTTTCTGAATTATTTTATAACCCTATGGGACGCACAAATCATATTGCAACATTTATCAAAAATTAATCATCTTTCTGATATAAGATAAATTTGTATGACATTGAAGATGATTTTTCCGAGCAAGGGAAAAAGGTCTTTAAGGAGGTTTTATGACACAAGAGAGGGGGTGAGAATATATGACGCTGTGCTATAGAAATCTCGAGATCACGAGTAGGTAGGTGGTCAGGAGTAGGTGTTTCCGTTATTGTACAAAAGACACAGATGCTCTGAAATGCGTGGGGGCATATGTGCGTGTGCGTGTGTGGAATTTTCATGCTCCAGCAATGATTTCCATAATTTTCTTCTCCAAACTCTTGCTGGAACTTAATCTCTGAGTCATACATTAATAGTGCACTGAAGTGGGGCCTTTGGAAGGAAACTAAGATTAGATGAGCCTGTAATTCCTTTAGTGGCTTTAAAAGGACAAAGCTTCATGGTAGCAAGCATATATCTTTCTTGCCATGTGATACCCTGTGCCACCTTTAAAGTCTGCAGTCTGCATCAGCTAAAAGGAACTCACTAGGTATAGCTGCCCAACCATGAACTTCCAGAATTCAAACTTATGAGTCAATAAATTTGTACAGTATTCTCTGTAAATAACATTGTGTATGATAGTCAGTGATAACAAAGCACTAAGACAGTTATTCTTTCCAATTGCATATATTTTTAAATACTCCTAAAGAGAAGATTCTCTTATTATTAGCAAAGTGAGAAATAGGATCACGTTTTTGTCAATCATATTTGGTACATAGTGAAAATCAATTAAAAGAAAAAACAGAAATATCTTAAATTCACCAAACGGTCACTACTTACTACTCGTATAGCTTGAGTCTCCTTTGTCTTTACAGCCACGTAACCACAGAAAACTTTTAAAATGATAGCTAAATATTCCAACATACGTTTACAGAAAGAGGAAAAAAAATCAGGCATATATTCTAGTTCCATACATGCTACTAATTACCATGCTACTAATTCCGTACAATTCTAATTACATTAGAATTGGTTTTCTCTTTATAATTCATGAGTTGTACATCTAAAACGTCTGAGAGTTGATCCTAACCATTGTAGAAGGTTGTTGAAGTAACCTACACCACGGACAGACAGACAGATGTACTACACACCCTAATTTACGATATCACATCCCAATTCCTGTAAACTGTAAAAATGTCAATGCTAATTTATAGCGAAAAGGCTTTTAGAGGTTGTCACTAAGTTAAGAACCTTCTAATGAAGTTTTCTTGATTTACTTAGGTAGGTTTTAAATGCAGAGAGTCTGAGAGATTAAGTACTCAAAACGAAGGAATCTGGTTCTGTGGCCAGAGATTGGAGTGATGTGACAAGATATCAAAACATGCTGCTAGCCCCCAGAAGCCAGAAAAAAGGGACAATGGATTCTTCATCTCCTCCCAGGTCCCCTTGAAGGAGTGTGGTCATAGCTGCAATTTGTTCTTCTTCTGCAAATGATGCTAATGTTAGACTTTTAGTTTTAAGAAATATGATGTAATTTGTTGTTTCAAACCACAGAATTTGTAGTCATTTGTGGCAAAATATAAGAATATATAACATTCTTGATTATATATGCATAGGTGTATATATTATGCAATATATATAACATTCTTGATTATATATGTATAGGTGTATATATTATGCAACATATATTAGTATGTAATATACATATAGTTGCAAATTTATGCATATACAGATGCTCCTTATTGTACTGATGGCTTACACCCTACAAACTCCACTGAAATTGCAACATAATCATGCTGAAAATGTATTTAATCCATCTAACCTATGGAGAGCATCACAGCTTAGCAAAACAGTGCACTAGAGTTTATTTCCCTACATGACCACATGTGGCTCAGTGCTGCTGTCCAGCATCTCCAAAATGCACCTAACGCACACTGCTACCCTAGAAAATGCTGCAAATGTAAGCTTTAAATTATGATTTCTACTGAATATGGATCACTTTCTAGCTGCTGTAAAAGAATTGGTGATTGAACCATCATAAATTAGGTGTGGACTGTCTGCATGGAATCATCTTTCATTTTAATAAAAGTTATCTTTTTTTTGTGGATTGCTTAGAAACATAATAATTGCAGTGACATGAAACTTGAAGAGATTTACTGTTCTTCAATGTAAAGATACAAGGGCAGCCGGAATGTGTCAGAAAAATATCTTATTTTACTGTAGCTTCACTACCACTTCTTTGGCAAGAATTGCACATCTATTGATGATTTGGTGTGTGTCAACTGGAGAAGACAAAGTAAAGAAATCTAGGGTTGGTATTCTGATCATAGCAAATGCTAATATCACCCGACTCTTAGCAAACTCAAAAATTCCTCCATTTAAGTGGATTTATGGTTTCAGAGGTCTTGTATGGCTTCTCTCATCCATGAAGACCTGGGCTTTGAGGCCTGCAAAAGTGTGAGATAAGACTTTTTCCACTAGGAGCAGATGAGAGGGTTTAGCAAGATTATTAGCTTCTGGCTGAATTTGAGACAGCTCATCTGCATCACTAATTGGCATCATCAGCTGATAGAGAAGTATCATGTTGCCAAGAAACAGAGCATTTAGGCAGATGCCCCTATGTTAATCTATTTTCCAAGTGCTTCCCAGTAACACTTTAGTTTAAAAAAACATAAGGACATTTCCATTATGAGTTGAGGGCAATTAAGTCATCCAGGAGAATAAGAAGAAAATGTTAACATTTTGTAAGGTTTTCAAGTAGATTCTGTGGGTAAATTTTGGTTAGCAATAATATTCTTAGTGTAACAATTTTTTTTCTATACAGTACATATATGCTAAGAAATCACATGCATCTTAAGTTTTAACCATATTATTTGAATTTTTTGTAAGTGCTTTCATTATCATTTTCTTTTAAACATAGGCTTTCTTCACTTTAAAGTTTTATTGTCTTATCTCATACATTAATACAAAACACACTAAAATTATAAAATATGAGAATGGTAGTATGTTTAAAAATGTGTAAAAGCACATAAAGAGTTGCGAAAAGTATTGTTCAAGTTAAGGTAAGAAACAATGGTACCTGGGAATTCAGTCCTAGTCTATTAACACTCCTTAAAGATTTTTAGCTGACTAATACACTTACGCATTTTCACTTGGCTCTTTGTATTTATATAACACTTTCTCAATTTATTTATTTTAATCATTCTTATAATATTTTACTGATATATATGTATATATATATAATTACCAAAACATATCAGAAAGTTAAATTTCAATCTTAGAGATGAAAAAGATACAACAGTGAACTATTAGTAGCTTATTTTCAGTTCTGAAATAAAACTTTCTTTTTCCAATACTATTTCCAAAATACTTTAACAAAATATAATAATTTGAGCTTTTTTTGTTGCTAATTTCCTCTGAATTCAGGGTACACAAAGAAAATGTTGGATGAATCTGACCAAAATCCATTATAAGCATGTATGAAAATGCCTTAGTGAAATTCAACATCATATAAAATTAATAGATACTAACAAAAATACATGTAAATAAATAAGTCACTGTAAAAGTATAATATATCCTTTTTGCAGCATTATTTTTTTTTTTGGTTTTTTTCCGGTACCGGGAACCGAACTCACGACCTTGCACTTGCCAGGCAGGCG
>NW_004955443.1:12932249-12937825 GCF_000276665.1 Chinchilla lanigera | reverse complement strand
ACACAAATGTCCATCCACTGAGGATTGGATAAAAAAATTGTGGTACTCTTATATAATGGAATATTACTCACCTATAAGGAAAGATTAATTTGAGGCTTTTATAGCTAAATGGTCACAACAAGAGACCATACTCATAAGTGAAATAAATCAGACCTTCATGTGCAAGCACCGCATTGTCTCACTAGTATAAAACCTGAAAGTGTGAATAAAAACTAAGAGGTATGATAGACATTGTGAAATGAGAGGAAAATTCTCCAGTGTAAAGGGCAACTGGGATGTAGTAAAAGAGAAGGGAAAGAAGTAAAAATTTTGTATGTATGTATACACAGGATAGCTAACATTGTTGAATTAAGGTCTTCTATTTCTTTGCTGAAAGAAACAGCTAATGATCCCTTGATTGATCAATACTGCATGCCTCTATTTGTTTTCCTGAAAAACCACTTTGAAGATATTAATATGTAATAGAACAAGCATTGTTAATTTCCTACCACTTTGTTTGTAACTCTGTATTGTTTGTATTGTTCTTTTCCTATTTTGTAAATGGTTGTCTGTTTGTTAATGTTTTCCTTCTTTTATTTTTAAAATAGAAAAATAAAAAACTATGAGCTATTTCATTTTTTTATATTTCATTCTTTTTAATATAAATTTCATTCTTTTTAGAACAAATTATCAAATAGATTAGTGGCAAGTAGGCTAAATTTGCAAATGGATTTATTTATCCTACTGGAGTAAGAATATGTTAAATCTAAGCTTCTGACTCATCATTCATACTGTTACATCAGATCAATATTAAAATATGATTTCAACAAACAAAACTGTCAATGCTAACTGCGCATTTACACAATTGTGAAGAACAAATTAGAAAAATTTCTAGTCTTTGATTTCTCCTTGAATTAACTTCTTGAATATAACTTACCCTCAGGGCCTTTTAGACAGTGCGAAACTAGGAGATCAATCATACAATATAAAAATTATTCCCTTTTTCTAAATATCACTAAGCTTTCTGAGAGAATTCAGTGTAGAGGACAGATATAGCAAGAATAGCCAAAAGAATTTATGCTATTTTAACTCGGCACTATCATTGTAAAAGCTGCTAGAATAAACAATTGTGCCGCTAAAGAAGTATTTGTAAGAAGTGAAAATAGATGTTTCAATCTGGGCCCATTTCACATTCACTGTGAACAGTTGGATATTATTGAACAGGTTTTGCCCTTTACTAGTAAATCCTGCAGCTAATCTTATTAGGAACCAGTGGAAACAGAAGTTGTGTAGAAATCAAAAGTTAACTCCGCAATAGAAGGTTCAAAGAGGGTTTTATCGTTATTGCTGTTAAATGATGCTTTTCTAAACTTGTTTTTTGATGTTAGTTTATTGAATTAATTATATTTGAAACATTTTAAATTTAATCACATTGGTTATACACTTTGGTTGCCCTACATGAACACACTGATCAATTAGTTTCACCAAATACTGAGAAGTTTCTCTGAAACAGGTATAAGACACTTTTAGGCTTCTTTCAATAACATAAACCATTTTATTAAAATAGTTTATTTTTTTCTTCTTAGATAACAGTTAGGGGGATATGAACTGAATCTGTCCATCTTCAGTAAGCTTTGGAGTCAGCCTCATCTCTGACTGAAGATAACGGATTGTGGAATCTGTTTAGGACTTCATCATGGTCCATCCTTGTGACTCAGACTCATTAGACGTTTATTTAATATTTTCTAGTGTTGGTTATATATTAGGAATAGAATAGACTGATTCTGAAAAGTCGACAATCCTTATACTTCCATATTTTGCTCAAAATAAAATAATATTCTTTTAAAAAAACTTATTTTTTATTTTTTTTATTTTTTTTTATTTTATTTTTTTTTGTACTGGGAATCAAACCCGAGAACTTACGTTTCCCAGGCAGGCACTGTGATGCTGAGCTATATCCCTAGGCCATCAGAGAACTTTACACTCTAATGCCACTTACTTTTCTAAACTCAGCTCCTTCCCCCCCTCCTCTTAACACTGACCCTCCTAATCTTAGACTCCTTCACCTCTTCCAGACTTTCCCTTAAGCATTATAGTTACTGAAACTTACTTAGTTGGAATCCATTTTAAAATTTACAATCATTGAATCTGCTCTATGCTTTCCAAATACTATTCACTATTTATATAACTAAATGCATGGGAAAGAAAGGTAAAAGACATCAATAGTTAAAGTTCACGTTTACTATCTTATTTTTAATATGAGATTAAAATCACACATGAGATAACCAATTTGGAACATCGCTGGCTCACATTTGCAAGGGTATAAGTTTGATCTTTACCATTACATAGACCTCTACCAAAACAAAATCAAATAAATTAGCAAATAATTAAATGGCAAGAAAGTTTGAATATCTGTTATTTTGTTGTCAAAGGCATAATTCACTGAGAGAGTAGTATCACGAGTAGAAGTTAGACTAGCAATTTGAATAGGTTAGAGAAAATAAATTACTAATAATTACTTCAGCATAATGTGAATTTAAAATTAGCGTGGAAGTTGACTTTATATAATAACTTACAAAATGCATTACACATCACAAAAAAAGCTACTGAGATTAGTATGAAACAAAAATTTCTCAGTAAATTGCATGTGTAGACACAGTTTCATTCAGCATGGTTTTTAAATAAAATAGTTATTTGTATCTGAAGGTTCTAAAAGTTCTATTAGAAAACTAATTTATGACATAAATGAGCTAACAAATAAACTATCTAAATTAACTTCTGAAAAGGAAGCTGGGCATTCAAAAAATAATTTAGTAGATATTTCAGGTTGAAAGCCTAGGGGTGGTTAAATGTGAGGAGAAAAGAACTAATGGAATAGTAGACATGATGACTAAAACATAAAAATGAGAAGCATAGTATAAACTTAATTGGAAATAGTTTGTTCCTGTTAGGTGTGCTAGAAACATTATTATCAAACAAGTTTAATGTAGATAAAAGTTTATTTCCTTCTACTATTGTTTTCTGGAAAAATGTGTGGCAAATTTATAAAACCGTGAGTGGTTCTGACTCTACAGTCGGTGTAAAGGGTTAGCAAGTAAAATTATACTTACTTGCCAATTCTAGAAATACTGTAAAGCTGGGATGGTCTTTAAGTGCAAAGATAAATTTAAAAAAAGAAATTTCCTTCATTTCTTCATTTCTTTTTTGGTTTTTCGCCGGTACCGGGAACCGAACTCACGACCTTGCGCTTGCCAGGCAGGCGCTTTTGCCGCTGAGCTAAATCCCCAGCCCTTCATTTCTTGATTTCTATAATATTCGTGAATAAAAGAGTAATAAATAACAGGAGAATTTTGGAGACATGTGGGTACATGCGTGTGTCTGCATGTGTGTGTGTGCGTGTGTAAAGTTAATTTCAAGGAAGAAGAATCAATAAATAGCATTAAAACTTCATAAAGGAAATATGAATTATACTGTAAATATACCTAAAGTCAAGCTTGCAAAGTCTAAAAATGTAAAAGCATTCCAAGAAGTTCTTTTGTTAAGTGACTGAAGGTAGAAGGATTTTTCAGAATATTTTTCAAAATCATGGTTTGTACTGTAAGTTCTCCTTATCTTATATAATAGGAAAATTAGTATATTCCTTCAACTTTGTGGACATCTCTATTAGTATCAAATATCAATGCCTGTTTGAGCATAATGAAAAATTTATGTATAAATCATATAATATATACAAATTATATGGTTATATTTTTGTTATGATTACCACATTATATTACCATAATTAGAAAAAAGACAATTCACTGCAGCTTCACCAATGTACTGAACCTTAACCTAGTTCTATATGAAATTCATATATACAATAAGTGGACTTGTCAGGTAAAGCTGTGCTTACAATGCATGTCCAGGGGCTGGGGATTTAGTTCAGCGGCACAGCGCCTGCCTGGCAAGCACAAGGTCGTGAGTTCGATTCCCAGTACCAGAAAAAAACAAAACAAAACAAAACAAAACAAAACAATATATGTCCACACTTTCCAATTCATCTACCTTTTCATGCCCATGTGGTAATGTGCTAACATTATTAAATATTAATGACACAGTGCATAAAAATCAAAAGTGAATATTAAACTTAAAGAGAAATTTGGAAGTCTTCCTTTCCTCATTTAAAATTAAGAAATAAGATAGTAATTATATTTAACCACCCAACTCAGAGGCTAGAATGTGAAGATAACTATTCTAATTTAGCTATAAACAAACTATTATAGGACACATGGAATATTATTGATTGAATTTTAGAAAACTGCATGAAATTAAATTTAAATATACATGGAGAGTTTGGACTCTGCCTCCCAGACCAGTGTGCAAGGCAGGCGAATCCTCGGGAACCCTCTGGGGCCTCGGTGGCTACCTGCCACACCCATAGGGTGTCACCCCAGGCTGGGATAAACCTCGGACACCTTCAGGAAGACCGGTGAGTCTGGGCTCTGCCGCCCTGACCAGCATAGAAAGCAGGCAAAACCTCAGTCACTCTCTGGAGCCTCGGTTTTTACTTGCCACACCCATAGTCTGTCTGCCTGGGTTGGGATGAGCTCTGGACATCTTCAGGAAGCCCGGTGAGTGTGGGCTCTGCCTCCCTGACCATCGTGCAAGGCATGCAAAGCCTCAGGCACCCTCTGGGGCCTTAGTTGCTACCTGCCACACACAGTGTGTATGCCCTGGCTGAGCTGCCACCACTCACCAGTACAGGAGCCACATTGAGTACTGGGGATCTTCAGACACTCACCCTATGACTCACAAATAATCAGGACAGTGAGATTATACCACAGGGAGTCTCTGGTTCTTCAAAAATGATGAAACAGAGGAGCAAAGTGCAATCTCAGACCTCCACACCACACAAAACAAGTCCAGGAGGCATCAACACAGAAGAGCCTGGAGGTCATTCATCTGAAATTTCTAAAATGATAGTAACTGAAGTAAAGAAACAACTCCATCAGGCCATAGAAGACATCAGATCAGAAATAATATCTCAGGTGAGAAATGAAATGACAACATAATGAAAGAAGTGTTCAACATATACAAAGATGACATAGACAAGAAAATAGAAGAGCACAGACAACTCAATGAAACCTTCAGGGAACAGTATAGAAAAGTACTAGAAGGTATGAAACAGATGCAAACAGATATCCAGGAACTTAAAAATTCCATTGAAAGCTTGCAAAAGTGCCTGAATGAAGCTAAAGATAGACTTTCAGACATTGAAGACAGCATAGCCACCAATGAATGTGAAAGGAAGGATCTCTTAAAAATAACAAGGAACCTTGAAATAACAATTCAACAACTGCAAGATGAAGCAAAGAGAAACAATGTCAGATTAATACATATTAATGAAACAGCAGGTGTCAACGCAAATGACATAAAAAGACTATTTGCAGAAACAATGGCAGAAAGTTTCCCAGGCATGGTAAAAGAATCAGACATTCAGATAAGTGAAGCATATAGAACTTCAGTTAATCATAACCAAAATAAATCTACAATCAGACATATAGTGATTAAGATCCCAGAAACAATAAAAGCTCAGAATATTTTTTTTTTTTTTTTTT
>NW_004955443.1:12930136-12932149 GCF_000276665.1 Chinchilla lanigera | reverse complement strand
TTCTCTTCTCTCTCTCTTCTCTTATTTCTCTTCTCTCCTCTCCCCTCCCCTCCCCTCCATTCCCTTCCCCTCCTCTTTCATTCCCTTACCGTCCCCTCCATTCTCTCTCTCTCTCTATCTATCTATCTATCTATGTATACATAATTTCACCACGTGTTGTTACACAACAAAATTCTCTAATCAAACTAAATTATAATAATTTTAAAGACTTTAGCACTGATAAAACAGCATTATCTTTCTATAGGTGATATTTAAATTTCCTAGAATTGTTCTTATAATCTTCTGTATTGCCTGAACTATGATCCAATCAAATAATATAGATGCTTTAAATTATAAGATTATATTTACAATAATTATTATTTTAAAACAATAATTTTATTGTTTATTTGAATTTGAATTTTGATTATTTGAGTTTTAGGAATGCTTCAAAAACTTAGTCTCACTTTGAAAAACATAGATTATTAAAAAGCTCTGGGTGCCCTGACCACCTACAGGACACAGGCACAGGCAGTCTGTGATTGCTGTTTAAGCAGCCCAGCTCTGGCTTATGCAAGCATTCTGAACCTACTAGAGAGGCAGAATCAGGCAGGCTGCAACACGCTACCACCACATTCCCAGATGAATGCCATGGAGAGAGACCGGTATTTCCTAGCTACTTCCTGGAGGCAGAGCAGGCAATGCAGGACCTTACCAGCTATTACAGTCTGAGTCTCTGCCCTCTGTGCAACTGGGGCAGATGGGAGTTCCTCACTCAGAAGGCCCATGGACTGCTTTCACCCAGGGTTCGTGTGTGGGCCCTCCCTGAGTGTGCCCTGCACCAAGTGAGCAGATGCTCCAAGAGCTACTGGTATCATGGTTCAAGTCTGTGCTTTACTTGCACCCCAACCTCCTGGGGAACACAGACATGGACAGTCTGCGATTGCTGTTGGTACAGCCTGCATCTGACTCCTGTACGCATTCTGAACTGACTGGAGACACGAATCAGGTGGTCCACAAATGGTTCACACTACAGTTTATGTCTGGGTTTTGCCTGTATATGAACTGCCTGGGGACATAGGTCAACTGGACCGGGATTGTCATACCAGTGCAACCTGAGTCCAGGCAGTATATGTGCCCTGAAGTGCAAGGAGACACTGGATCAGATGGTCTGCCATCAGCCAACATCAATGCCTATGTCTGAGACCTGGGATAACTCGATACACTTCAGCAACTGGTTGAAAATACCAGACAAAGTAATGCATCTCAGCAGACACTGAGGGGCAAACCTGACCAACAGGAAACCTAGGGATACTAGCAGCCTTTGCTGTGCAGCCATTGAAGAGGGAAATTGAACTTTCTGCACCTTGTATCAAATATGACAAGATGAAGGACAAAAATACAATCCCAGAGCTCCACTCCACTCAGAACAATTCGAGGAGACATTGACATAGGAGAACTTGGTAAATAAATGCCTAAAATTGCTGAAATGATTGCAATGGAAGTAAAGAAATAACTCCATAAGGCCATAAAAGAGATCAGATCAGAAATAATCTCTCAGGCAAAAATGAAATAGCAATAATAATGAAAGAACTGCTCGAAACATCTGAAGAAGAAATATATAAGAAAATAGAAGAACATAGGCAATGGATGGAAACGTTAAATGAAAAATACAGAAATGACTTACAACACATGAACCAGATTCAAAGAGACTTCCAGGAAATCAGAGCTTCCATTGAAAGTGGCCAAAATCGCTTGATTGAAACTGAAGATAGAATTTCAGACTTGGAAGACAGCATGGCAGCTAGTGACCATGAAAGAAAGAATCTCTTAAAATCAACAAGGATCCAGGGAAAATCAATTCAACAGTTGCAAGATGAGGCAAAGAGGAATAATGTATGCCAAATAAGAGTCATTGAAACAGCAGGAGGCAAAACAACTGACATAAAAAGAATATTTGCATAAATAGTAGCAGAAAATTTCTCAAGTATGGAAACAGAAACTGATATATACATAATGAGGCATATATAACTCCAA
>NW_004955443.1:12928753-12930036 GCF_000276665.1 Chinchilla lanigera | reverse complement strand
TTTTTCTCCGGTACCAGGAACCGAACTCACGACCTTGCGCTTGCCAGGCAGGCGCTTTGCCGCTGAGCTAAATCCCCAGCCCCCAAGCTCAGAATATTAAAAGCTGTTAGGGAAAAGAAATAGATCACCTATAAAGGAAAACCTATCCGAATCACGGCAGACTTCTCAACCCAAATCATCAAGGCAAGAAGAACTTGGAGTGAAGTACTTCAGGTGCTGAAAGAAAACAACTTCCAACTCAGATTGATGTACCCTGCAAAGCTATCTTTCAAAATTAATGGAAAAATAAAATATTTTCATGATAAAGAACAACTGAAGAAATTCATGAGCACAAAACCAATCCTACAAAGAGTACTAAAAGATAAACTAGAAAGAGATAAAACAGACTGCAAATTCAAGAACAACAATAGAAAGGAACCAACAAGCAGAGCAAGCAATTAAACATAGGGAAAAAGGAGTATCCAACAGCAGGAGAATAGCATGACAAAGATAAGTCAGTACATATCGGTTATACTCATCATTATAAATGGTCTCAGTAACCAACCAAAAGAAGCAGACCTTCAGAGTGGATTAGGAAACAAAATCCAACTATGTGCTGTATACAAGAAATACATTTAACTAAAAAGGAAATTCAAAGACTGAAAATTACAGGATGGAAAACAAACTCCATGTGACAGGAACCCAGAAAAAAGTGGGTGTCGCTATTCTGTTTGCAGACAACATGAACTTCAAGCCAGGAACAATCAAGAGAGATAAAGAAAGTCACTACATACTTATGAAGAGGAAGCTTCAAGAGGAAGAGATAACAATTGTACACATCTATGAACAAAATATAGCAGTACCCACCTATATAAGACAAATTCTAACAGAGATGAAAAATGAAATAAGTAGCAACATAGTCATAACAGGGGCCTTTAACACACCATTGTCACAAAGAGATAGATCAAACAGTTGGGAAAGAAATAACAGAATGTAACTAAACATGTGAACATATGGACTTAGTAGACCTTAAAAGAGTGTTCCACACAACAGCATAAGAATACACATTCTTCTCGGCTGCACATGGGATGTTCTCTAAAATAGACCATACACTAGTACATAGAACATGTTTAACTAAATGCAAAGGAACTGAAACTATTCCACGTATACTATCATTACATACTGCAATGTAATTGGAAATTAATGACAAAGGATAACACAGAAACTCCATAAACAGCTGGAAATTAAATAACATCCTCCTGAACAAACAATGGGTCACAGATGAAATCAAAGTAGAGATTAAA
>NW_004955443.1:12924542-12928208 GCF_000276665.1 Chinchilla lanigera | reverse complement strand
TTAAAAACTTGCCAATGAAGAAAAGCCCGGGTCCTGATGGATTCACAGCTGAATTCTACAAGCCATTTAGGGAAGATTTAACACCAATTCTTCTCAAACTCTTTAATGACACTGAAAGGGAAGGAATTCTCCCCAACGTATTCCTGGAGGCAAGTAGTATTCTGATACCAAAACCAGACAAAGACTGAATCAAGAAAGAGAACTACAGACGAATCTCCCTAATGAATATAGACGCAAATATTCTCAAGAAAATACTATCAAACAGAATACAACAAGTCATCAAGAAGATTATACACCATGATCAAGTGGGATTCATACCAGGAATGCAGGAATGGTTCAATATATGCAAATAAATCAATATAATACACCATGTCAATAGAGCCAAGGACAAAAATCATGTGATCATCTCCATCGATGCTCAAAAAGCCTTCAATAAAGTCCAACACTCGTTCATGTTGAAAACCCTACAGAAAATAGGAATAGATGGCCTTTACCTCAACCTGATCAAAGCCATCTATGATAAACCAACAGCAAACATCATAGTAAATTGTCCAGAAATGAAATTTTTCCCTTTAAAATCAGGAACAACACAAGCATGTCCACTGTCACCACTCCTATGCAATATAGTCTGGAAATATTAGCTACAGCAATTAGACAAGGGAGAGAAATAAAAGGAATAAGGTAGGAAATGAAGTGGAATAGTAATTATTTGCAGATAACATGATACTTTACATAGAAGACCCCAAAAACTCCACCAAAAGGCTTATGGATTTAACAACCAAATTCAGTAGCATAGCTAGATACAAAGTTAACACTCAAAAGTCAATAGCATTCCTGTACACAAGTAACAAATAGACTGCTAGAGAAATTAGGAAAACCACACTTTTCACAATAGCTTCTAAAAAGATGAAATACTTAAGAATCAATCTAACAAAAGCAGTGAAAGATTTATACAGTGAAAGTTATAGTACTCTGAAGAAAGAGATCAAAGAGGATATCAGAAAATGGAAAGATATTCCTTGCTCATGGATATGAAGAATCAACATTGTGAAAATGGCCATACTCCCAAAATTGTTGTACAGATTCAATGCAATCTCAATTAAAATATCATTAGTATACCTCACGAATCTAGAGAAAGCACTGCTAAAGTTCATCTGGAACCAGAAAAGGCCTAGAATAGCAAAAGCAATCTTGGGAAACAAAGGAAAAGCAGGAGGCATAACAATTTCTGACTTAAAATGATATTACAAAGCTACTGTGATAAAATCAGCATGGTACTGGCACAAAAACAGACCTGAAGACCAATGGAACAGATTAGAAGATACAGATACAACCACAAACACACTCAGTCACCTTGTCTTCGACAAAGGGGCTAAACATGGTCAACAGAAGGAAGATAGCCTCTTCAATAAATGGTGATGAAAAAACTGGCTTTCCACATGCCACAGACTAAAACTAGACCCATGTTGTTCACCATGCACTAAATTAAAGTCAAAATGGATCAAAGATCTAAATATTAAAACAGAAATACTAAATTTATTGGAAGAGAAAGTTCATAAAAATCTTGACGACATTGGGGTAGGCAGAGAATTCATGAACAAAATCCAAACTCCACGGGAAATACTTGAAAGAATCAACAACTTGGATCTCATCTTATTGAAAAGTTTTGGCATATCTAAAGAAATCACCAATAAAGTAAAAAGAAAACCCATGATTTGGGAAAAAAAAGTAGCAAGTTGCCCCTCAAACAAAGGACTTCTATCTAGGACATATAAAGAATTAAAAAAAAAATCAGGCCTCCCAAATTCAAAGACCCAATCCAAAAATGGGCATCTGAGATGAATACATACTTCTCTAATGAAGAGATACTAATGTGGAATAAATACATGAAAAAATGTTCAACGTCATTAGTCATTTGAGAAATGCAAATTAAAACAACACTGATATTCCATCTCACCCAAGAAAGAATATTTATCATCAAGAAATCAACCAATAACAAATGCTGGAGAGGCTGAGGGGAGAAAGAAACCCTACTCCACTGCTGGTCGGAGTGTAGATTGGTGAAACCACTGTGGAAATCAATTTGGAGATTTCTCAGAAAACTAGGATTGGAAGTCTCATTTAACCCATCGATTCCCATTCTAGGTATTTTCCCAGAGGAATTAAAGACATCATACCACAGTGATATATGTGCATCCATGTTTATAGCAGCACAAGTTGTTATATCTATATCTTGGAAGTAACGCAGATGCTAATCCACTGAGGAATGGATAAAAAGTTGTGGTATTTTTATACAATGGAGTATTACTCAGTTATTAAAAAAAGATAAACTTGAGGCTTTTGTAGGTAAAAGAATGCAACTAGGAACCATACTCATAAGTGAAATATGTCCGACCCACATATGTAAACACCATATTGTCTCCTTGGTGTAGGAACCTGAAAGACTAGGTAAAACTCAAACGTAAAATAGATGATCCCAAAGGGAAAGAAATTGCTCAAAGGAAGGAATGACTGGGATGAGGGAAAGAAGAACAAAGAAAGAGGAATGCAAAACAAATGTATATATATGAATAGCTGCAGTGACTGTATTGCTGATGTCTGATGGTGCATTGAAATGAACAGTTAATGCTCAAAATTTTTTATGTCCTGATTGAATTTGCATGCTTGTGTCTGGTGGTCCGAGCAACTGATTTGAAGGTAAAAATATGCAATGAAATTGCAATGATGAACACCTAGCAACTTGTCTAGTGAAACTCTCTAATATCTCTAATGTTTTACTGAAGAATTATTTTCTTTATCTCTTTAATGTTTTAAGCAGTCTTTCATTCTTATATCTGATAATGTGTGCAACATATTTGAGGATAGCTGTATGCAATGTAACAACTACTGTTGGTTTGTATTAATTTGTCTTGAGACCCTGTATCACTTTGAATGTTTTTGTTTTGATTTGTTTATGTTCGTGATAGTGGTATGCTGCTACTCTTCTATTTTTTTGCTTTTTTGTTTCTCATGTACTAGTCTCTTTAAAATAAAAAAGTACATGTAATCTGTACAGTGTTACAAATTTTGATCTCAGTGGCATTTTAAAGGTCTCCCAAAACATCAATAATCTTAAAAATCCTCTTTTGAGTGTTTTCCAATTTCTCCATTTGGCCTGAAAAGTATAATAATCTCAGATTTTTAAACTCATATTACATGTTTAATTGTTCCTATACTAGAGACAGCATTTTATTGCTAGAGATTTAAATCAACTATAACACTCCACTTGGTCATATATTAAAATATTTTCATTCTTGAAGCTACTTGAACCTAAATATTTTCAATGGAAAATACAGCTACCTGTTGTATAATTTCTCCTTCAATAGCTAACATGTATATTTGATGCAGTTCGATGATAGCTATGAAAGTTAGGCAAAGTTGGAAGTATGAAACATTTTCCTAATTACTCTCTTTTTATCAGTAGATTCTATTCTCCATGACTTTAAAGGTTACTGGATATGTTTTTAGCACAACAGTAGAGTTTTGCACTTAGTGTATTGTACAGGATATATATATACATACTGTGAAAATATATGTATATATAGAGTGTGTATATATAATGTGTGTATATATATAGGAAGACTCTATTATTATATTTATTATATATATATATATATATATATATAT
>NW_004955443.1:12912927-12924442 GCF_000276665.1 Chinchilla lanigera | reverse complement strand
TCCTGGTGTTATTTTTATTTATTCTAATTCTTTCTTATTTACCTAATTTTCTTCTTTTTTATTGCACCTATTTATGGGCTACAGAGTAATGTTACAACACAGCACACAGCTATTACCAAATATCATTAAATTTCATTGCTGTTTTTTGATCACAAATTCCCTTTCAATAAATACTTTAGAGCAACCCATGAGCTGAAATAATCAAGAAGGTGATTTCTCCTAGATATGTTTTGGCTAAAACAATTATTTATTGTCTGATTTTATTCTTAAAGCAATTATTTATTATTTTGAATTATTTTCCTAAGTAGTAATTCATGTCACACTGAGTGAAATTATAATGTCCTAAAAGGAGAACTATAACAAAGGAGATATCTTGTAAATGTTTACCCTAGAAAAACTCCTAGTTTCTAGATTAAATTCGTTATATTATAGCTGTCCAGAGAGCATTCCACAGGTTAAAGCTCTTGAAAGGCAGAACTATACTTCTGGCTGTAATGAGTTGCTCAGCAGGGAGGAACAGAATAGATTTAAAGCATATGGTGATGTTTAACTGTGTAAAGCTCTAAGGAAAATTATTTTGCTCACCATTACTCAAGTGATTTGGGCATAGGTGTTTTAATTGTCTGAACTCTGTCTTTTAAATCTTAAACCTTTTAAGTTCTTCCAAGTTATTATGCAATTTTTATTAAGCAATATTAACAAGCAAAAGTGAATATTGACTCCAAATAAATAAACTAATAATCTCACTTCTCCAGGGCTCATATGAATTTTGATATAAAGCTTGATTGTGCATTTATAATTATATTTGTCATTATGCTAGCAACGCATTTTAAGCATCAAAGTCACAGTGCTTTCAATCAAAATAACTAGTTCAAATCTAGATTGGATTCTGATAGTAAGATGCCAAGTAGGTATAGTTATTCTTTCAAAACATCATGCCTTGGAACAGAAATTTCTTGAACCTGACATGTGCAAAGATGGCTTCGGGCTAACTGAAACCTCCTGAGGTTAATATAATGGGAACAGATTTTCCTGGAGACTTCTAAAAGTATTTCCTCCCAGCTATCTATTTTTATTGGTCAACTGCTAGCTTGAGAGCACCAGGACTTACAGAGAAGATGCTTTAAAAACATTTGTTTACTCTAGTATAACAGGCAATGTATGATTGAATCATGCTAGGTCAGATAGTAAATGTGGGAATGGTCTTGGAATAACATTTTTAGAATGTACTTATTGTATCACTATTTGATCCAACCAGTCTATAGGGATTCATATGTACTCTTCTGGGACCTAGAAAAAGAGGGGTGAAATATTTCATTACCATAGGGGAAGCCCTGAATTTACAGAAGCAAAAATTTTTATGGCAATGAAAATATGCTTTGTGAGACTATGTCATTACACTTTGGTACAAACTCAGAAAATATGTAACACCATGAATGAGACTAGTGCAAACTATGGGCATGGGATTATTATTTTGTGTTATGATGAAAACTGTGCCACTCTGGGAGAGGATGCTGGGAAAGCAGGAGGCTATGGATATATGACAGTAGGTAGTTTCTGCTCAATTTTACTTTGAATCAAAACCTGTCTTAAAAATAATGTGAAATTAATTGGGAAATCAACTGAACTGTGTGCAATAGGTTGAGGGAATGGAAAGTTCGAGATCTGTTTTTGCTGGATTGTCAGAGGAGGAATTCTTGATATTTGAGTTCAGACCAGAATGGTGAGAAAGCAGCTGTGCAAAGGCTCATTCAGGTGTCTTGGAGCTTTCCAAGGAGCAAGCACAGGAAATGCAAAAGCTAAAATGCACTAGGTCGTTTCTGCAAAGAAACCCTTAATCATGATATGTCAACTTGAATAGATTAAGAAATATTTAGTAGAGTAGTAAAGCACAGTTCTAGGTGTACTCATGCATGACTGACATATAAGTGAGCAAAATGAGGGAGAAAGACTAACCCTGACTGTGAGTGACACAACAAATCAGTTGTAGCCTAGATGGAATAAAAGGGGAAAGAAGGAAGTATGTCCATTCTGAAGAGGTCCACTTTTGAGTAGGTTCACTTTTTTGTGGCCTTCATCTTTGGACACTGGTCTTCAGATCTCCAGTTTCTTCAAGCTTCCAACTTATTCTTGAACTACAGATTCTCCAATAAACTTGACTCTGACCTGCTGCTGCATCATTGACTCCTGTTATGCAGTTTTGATCTTCTTGAAATGAGAAATATGGGATCTGCTGGCTTTCCAGTATACAGACAAAAAAATGTGGGTTCTCCTGCTTCTGATCCTCCAAGTTTACCTGAGGAATTTCCTTGCATAAATATACATATTTCCTATTGATTCTGCTCCTCTAAAGAACCCTAACTAATATGAAGAATTACTGCTAGAATTTTGACCTGAATTATTATGTACTGCCTATCTAAAATTTACACATGAGTGAGGATAGAGGGCATTAATCACTTATGTGCTTGTTAAACATCTTAGTAGCTTAAACTATCAATTATCCTGTTGTATAACTAAGGAAAAAAAATCCAAACTTTGTCATCTGAAAGTCATCAGGAAATAAATGGCACAATAATATTTACATGTTTGATAATGAAATATTAATTTCTTGAAAAAATTGTATGGAGAGTAAAAAGAAACTAGACTTTTGTGGTATCCCAGTGTACTATATAACACAGTGTTTAATTAAATAGGAAGTGCTTCTCTCAAGTAATTTTCAGTGTAGTTAATAATTTTAGTAAAAAAACACAAAGAATTGCCCATTGATTTGGCAAAATGTAGTTACTGGGAGTGAGTCACTGACCTTAATCAATAACTCTACTACACTAATTGATTATTTTGGATTGAGTAACCTCATTGTAACCCCCTATCTAGATCCATAATGAAGTACATGTAATGCCATTAGTTAAATTATTTGCAAAAATTCCTTCCTGAAATGGTACAAGCATTCTGAGAAAAGACTGACCCAAAAGACAAATGTTGCTACAAGTGTAGGCACTAAGGTGTACTCTGATTTTTACTTCTGTTATTGCACAAAGCCAGGAATTTCATAAGTACAGCTATTTGTTAACTCTATAAAAATCAGGCATCAAACTCAAGTTGATGCATATGAGCAACCTTTTGAAATTGGAAATTTGAAGCAAAAAAATGGTCTTACACAATTCAGCTTGTGGTAAAAAGAATAGAAATACTGTGGTTCTAATTTTTTTATATTCTTTCTATAACTTTATGTTATGCGTTATTTCTGATAAAGGGGTAAAGTAGAAAACAAAATAAATTTCTTAATGAAATGTAAATGGGTAAGAGTGCGCTTAAATTTGTCTATTTTGAATGTCAATCAATAAACCATGTGATTCAGTAAATTCCATTAAATAAATAAAGATTTTAAAAATAATACTAGGAATTAAACACAAGGCCTACATCCTGATCTACATTCACACCTTATTTTTATTTATTTATTTATTTATTTTGAAACAGAATCTTTGAAAGTTACTAAGTTGCCCAGCCTAGGCTCAAACTTGTAATCCTTCTGCTTCAGCTTCCCAGAATGCTAAGATTAGAAATATGCACCAGCAAACCTGTTGAAATATCTATATTTCTAACCTAAAAAGACATGACAGCTATATAATTCTATATCACATTCTACCTGAAGAGATGGACTTCCTTTTTACATTCTGGTCAAGTACTGTCATGGTTACTAAGCAATTACAAAAGATCCTGTAGATTGCTGGGCAAATGCAATACAAGTAGATATTTTGGTCTTTTGTTTAAAATGATTCATTTAGATGATTTTCTTTTTGGTTTCTGAATGTTTCTTTCTATGCCAGGTTTTAATATTTTTTAAAGATGCCACAATTAATTTATCATAGGACTCCTCCTACTGAAAAGTGAATTTGAAGAGCAGATGGAATTTGGAGCACACCTGTATTTTCCACATGGATGAAATTTTGGACTTACAGAGAAAACAAAAGGATGGTTGGTCAGGAATTTCAGCTCTAATTTTGACTTCTTTTTGATCTATACCAGGTCACCTAAGTTCACTAGGAGTCCATGTCTTGAGTAGAGAAATGGAGAGTGAGGTATATTAGTTTTCTATAGCTCAGAGACAAGTGCAAAATAATAATTGAGTATTTCAATGGAAACAGGAAGAGATTGCTCCTTTAAAATAAAGAAAATAATTGGCTTTGAGTCTGGAATATCAGTCTAGTTTATGAAAAATCAAAGGTTTTAATTTCATCTCAAAACAGGGATAGCTCTATCCTATGACAAGTAATATAAAAGACATGTTTCCAGGGCTGGGGATTTAGCTCAGTGGCACAGCGCCTGCCTGACAAGCGCAAGGTCGTGAGTTCGGTTCCCGGTACCGGAGAAAAACCAAAAAAACCAAAAAAAAAAAAAAAAAAAAAGACATGTTTCCTATGAAAGTGTAAAAATGTCTATTTTTACTTAACTGCTAGTGCCCACCGATTGGATACCCATTCCAAGAGGCTTGGTACCCATCCTAGAACACTGTTGGAAGGTGTGAGAATATTTAAGAGGTGGGAACTAGTGGGAGATCTTAGGCCCTTAAGGGGATCCCTGCAAGTGGCCCCGGGAGACTGGAATCATTATTTCTTTATTTTCTGCCAACCTGAGTTCAGCAGCTTCCTAAGCCACATGCTCCTATCACGATGTACTGCTTCTTCATAGCTCCAGCTCCACTGATCAACTAACCATGGAATGAAATCTCCAAAACTGCTATATTTTGGAGCTTGAAACACTTCACTGCAAACCTCCTGGTCTTTAAGTTTTCCATTAAGAAACCTACTCTGAGTCTAATGGGTTTGACTCTGTATGTGATTAGTTGCCTTTCTCTAACAGCTTTTAAGACTGTGTTCCTATGATGGACTTCTGGAACTCTCAGTATAAGGTGGCACAGAGAGGTTCTTTTTTGGTGACTCTTTGGTGTTCTTTATTCCTCACTTTCTTGTAATATTTATTTCTTTCCCTATATTTAGGAAGTTTTCTGCCATTATTTTTGTGAATAGAATTTATTATGCCATTTGTGTTGACTTCTCATTTTTACTATACTGCAAATATTCTTTAATTAATCTTCTTTGTAGCATCTAGCAGTTGTTGGATCCATTTTTCATCTTCTCTTGTTGTTTTTATGGTATCTTTGAGTAGTTGGTCTTTGGAGGCATCATGGCTGTCTAGTTCTAAAATTTTGTCCTCACATTGGTCTGACCTTCTGCCAACACTTTGTATATTATTTTTAATCACCTGGATTTCTGATTCAAACATTTTTAGGGACTCTACTACTTTCATCAACTGGTCATTCACGTGTTGTATCATTTTGTTTAGCTCATCTAGCTTTTAACTAATGTTTTCTGAGAGTTCTTGCATCTTTTTCCATTAGCAATAATTGCGCCTCAAATAAACCTCATTGGCTATGATACTGCCACTGCGCAAAGCTAAGTTCTTGCATCTTTTTGATAATTACTTCCATTATCTGTTTCAGTATGTCTTCTCTAATTTGGCTGAATATTCTTTGAGCTATTTTCTAATTTCTTCTGCCATGCTTCTGAGTAACTCAAGTGTGTTGCTTATACTACCCTGCCCCTTAGTGTCCTCTGGTTGGCTTGGAAGAGGGTGGTTGATTTGGGGAGGCATTTTGTTGCCTTAACTTCCCATGTTTCTATTGTTTTTGTTTGCTCATTCATTTTGTTTGTGCTGAGGATTGTGGGTGCATTTACACTAAAGACTTTATTGCTAGAAGAGAAAGCTCTTTAGTTGCTTTTCAGTAATATATTGTAGCCATGGCTAACTGTAATCACTTGTTGCAGTCTTAAGATCCAACCACCTTGGTTATTTTGGGAAAGGAAGATGCAAAGTAGCTTGCCCTGCAACTAACATCTCCAGGAATGTAATTTAATATTGTTAATTTTACAAAGGCAAGTTAGCACAGCAGGATACAAAGTCACCACTTAAAACTCAATGGTGATCTGTACAACAGCAACAAATGACCAGAAGGGAATTTAAGGAAAAAGTACTTCCATATAAGCATAAACATAATGAAAGCATAAACAAAATGAAATACTTAATTTTCCCTTCTTCCTTTGCTCTTTTCCCCTCACCCCAGTTGCTCTTTACTTTTGAGCATTTTCCTTTCATTTCACAACGTCCATCATGCCTCCTAATTTTTATTCACTATTTCAGGTTCTTACAGTAGTGAGACAATATGTTGCTTACACATGGAAGTCTGGTTTATTTCACTTATGAATATGGTCTCTCATTGTGACCATTTACTGTAAAACCTCGGGTTTATCTTTCTCTTTAGCTGAGTAATATTCCATTATATAGAAGTACCAAAATTTTTTCATCCATTCCTCAGTGGATGCACATTTGGGTTGCTTTCACAACCTAGCATTTACAAATTCCACTGCTGTGAACATGGGTGCACATATATCACTGTGATATGATGTTTTCATGTCTTCTGGGAAAATACCTAAAAGGGGAATATCTGGGTTGAATGGGACCTTTAGACCTAGTTCCTTGAGGAATCTCCAAACTGATTTCCAAAGTGGTTTCACTAGTCTGCTTTCCCACCAGCAGTGGAGAAGAGTTCCTATTTCTCCACAGCCTTGCCAGCATTTGTTATTGGTTGATGTCTTAATGCTAGCCATTTTTACTGGGGTGAGATGGAATCTCAGTGTTGCTTTAATTTGCAATTCTCAAATGACTAATGATGTGGAACATTTTGTCACGTATTTATTTGCCATTTGTTTTTTTTATTTTTTATTTTTTTTGGTTTTTCTCCGGTACCGGGAACCGAACTCACGACCTTGCACTTGCCAGGCAGGTGCTTTTGCCGCTGACCTAAATCCCCAGCCCCTATTTGCCATTTGTATTTCTTCATCTGAGAAGTGTGTGTTCATCTCAGCTGCCCATTTTTGGATTGGGTCTTTGAATTTGGGGAGGCTGATGTTTTTTAATTCTTTGTATGTTCTAGATAAAAGACCTTCGTTTGGGACAGTCAGCGATATTTTTTCCTCTAATTTAGCTAACATAGTTGTATTAGTGATTTCTATCACTTTACTGAAAGGAACAGTTAATGATTAATTATTTGATCAATCTTGCATGTCTCTCTTTGTTTTCTTGAGAAACCACTTTGAAGATATCAATATGTAATACAACAACCATTGTTAATTTCCTACCACTTTGTCTGTAACTCTGTATTGTTTGTATTGTTCTTATGCTATTTTGTAAATGGATGTCTGTTTTTTAATATGTTTTCTTTCTTTTACTTTTAAAATAAATTTTGAAATGTGAAATACTTAGAAAACCTAACTAGTGAAGTGAAAGATCTCTATAATGAAAACTAAACTGCTCTTAAAAGGGAATTTGAGGAGGGTACAAGGAAATGGAAAAGTATTCCCTGTTCCTCAATAGGAAGAACAAATGTAGTCAAAATGGCCATACTTCCAAAACTGTTCTATAGATGTAACATATTCCCAATGAAAATGCCAATAACATTCATTACAGAACTAAAGAAAAGAATTAGAAAATTTATTTGCAACTAGAAGAAACCTTGAAGAACTAAACCTATTTTAGTCAACAATGCCAAGGTAGGGGCATTACAGTCTTGGACTTCAAATTATACTATAAAACCACAATGATTAAATAAATAAATACATAATACATTCTGGTATTGGAATGAAACTGACTTGTGAACCAATGAAAACAATACAAGATAGAGAAGCAAGTTCAAACACACCCTGGGATGTTGTCTTTGAAAAAGGGGTCAAATCCTTTTGCTACAGAAAGGATCTTTAGCCTCTTTAACAGGTAGTGATTGTACATTGATTATCTGCATGTTTAAAGTTGAACTTAGAACTATATCTGTCACCATGCAATAAACTAAAATTTAAAATACATCAAAGTTCTAAACATTAGAACACAAACATTTAACCTGCTAAAAGACAAAATATGTATCATACTTGAAGACATAGGTATGCAGAAAGACTTCCCGAGCAAATCCCAGTTATGCAAGAAATAATACCAAGAATCAACAAATTAGATCACATCAAATTAAAAAGCTTCTTCACAGCAGAGGAAACCACCAATAGGGTAAAGAGAAAAAAGACTAATATCTAGAATATATAACAAATTAAAAAAGAAGATTCCCCTAAGTTCACAGACCCAAGTAAAACTGGGTATCTGAAATGAATAGACACTTCTCAGATGAAGAAATACAAGTGGTAAGTACATGTGTGAAAAAATTTTCAGTATTACTGGGTATTTGAGAAATGCAAACTAAAATAACACTGAGATTCCTTATCATTCCGGAGAGAATGGCTACCATCAATAAATGAACCCACAACAAGTCTTGGTAGGGTTGCTGGGACAAAACAAAGGCTCCTACACTTATGGTGATAATGTAAACTGACACAACCACTATGCAAATCATCATGGACGTTCCTCAAAGAACTAAATATTAAATTGCATTTCACTCAGCTCTTCCCCTTTTAGGTAGCTTCTCAAAAGAGTTAACAATATCATATCACAGTGATATATGCATACCCATGTTTATAACAGAGGAATTCATAATAGCTAAATCTTGGAAACAACCTAGATGCCATCAACAGATGATTAGATAAAGAAAATGAGATATCTATACACAATGGAGTACCTTAATGGAGGATAAATTTGAGTTATTTGGAGGAAAGTGATACACCTTGACATCATAATGTTAAGTGAAGTAATTCAGGCACAGAAGCTTAAATACTGCATGGTTCTCACTGATGGAAAGCTCAATATATATGTAGTACAAAATAAAAGAATGCTATTAGCAAAAAAGTATAGTTATTAAAATATAATGTGGATAGTGTATCTTGACTTAGTACAATTGTCTTACATGTTTTACATGTTATTTGGTCTATTAGTCAGGTTTTTAATCTGTATATATGATAATTAACTTTATAAATTCTTATTAGATAAAGAAATGAATCTAATGGTGGCAATAAAAAGGTGGTAGATGAAAAGGAAAAAGAAAACAAATTGAACTGTGCTGTGTACATGTATAAATTCCCTACAGTGGGTATAATCATGGTGTATGACAAGCATACTCTAATAAACTATTTATGAAAGAAATCCCCAAAACTATAGACAAAACTTTTCCACCTTAAATTAATTATCTCAGGTGGTATTTTTTATAATAATAAAAAGCTGACTATTACACTGCAGAGTCAGTGCTGAGTAAACATTTTTAGTATAATTTTAGTATAATTCTTGCTAAAGTGTAATTCCTACAAGAAATTCATATTTAGTTCAATTAAATAAGAGATATTTTATTCTTGAGAATGTTGCAAGGAACATGACTGACTTGATATCCCTTCTGACCTCTGCCATTAGTCTCAGATATATATTTTATTACAATCTATAATTATTTAAACATTTTTATAAATAATATTTAACTTATAAATTTAATAAATATGTAAGCTCTTTACCATGATCGCACCCAAACATTTCTGTTCTGAATCTGTCTTAAGCAAGACTGATGTTAGGCTAGTTTGCACAGAAGATGACAATATCTTATTGATAATGCATTTTCTGATTTGTATTTTTTACCTTTTAAAAATTCTGAACTGTGTAATTATTCCTTTACATTTCCTAACTTTTCTTGTGACCATTATTTGATTTTCTTTCTTTTCCATGAAATCCTTTTTGAACTAGGGTTTTAATTCATTCCACTCCTTTGTATTTATCTAAATGGTGGCCATTTCTTTTATGCCTTAAAATGGGGAATTTGTTCATTTCTCCAGTCCGAACAACTGATTCTTTACAAAGAAAGACACAATAGCTATAATACAAAGAAAAATGATATGTGATTTATCCTTTCAAAGAAAGTATGAAAAAGCATCAAATCAGAAAATAAGCAAACATTCTTATAATGCAAGCTGTTCAAAATGAGCACAAGTACAAGCCCAATCTGAAGCCAACTAGTGAGAACCTATTTATAAAAGAACCAAAGGAGCTGAGGGTGTAACTTAGTAGTAGATTACCTGCCTAGCACACACAGAGCCATGTGTTTGACTCCCAGCACTGTTAAAAAAAACAAAAAAAAGAAACTTTAAGTCACCTTTGAGGCAGTTAAACTTAGATGAAGTAGAGCTTAAAGCAATCCACAGGAATATTCTGATTATTGATGATAATAATTATGGAAAGTTATATGAATATGAATGCATTTTGAAAAGTTCAAGGCCTTCAGAACATGAAATGGTAATACTAATACTAATATTTTGTTGAACAGGACTGTTAAGTCCGGATTGTAAAGAAGAGTTATAAAACAAAAACACAACTAAGTTAACCCATTACCATTATTTCCCTCTTCACTTTATTTTATTTTTTGTTTGTTTGTTTGTTTGTGTTTTCCGGTGCCGGGAATCGAACTCAGGAACTCGCACTTACCAAGCAGGTGCTGTGCCGCTGAGCTAAATACCCAGCCCCCTTCACTTTGTTTTAAATACTATATTTCTCACAGAAAATGTATCACTCTTCCTGGAAGAAGAAAACTCAAATCCCTTGATCTGCGTTTTAGCCTCGGCTACGGAACTGAAATATAATTCTTGAAGGACAGTAGCCAGAAGTACTGTATTAGCTTTCCTCCATAGTTTCTTTTTTTAATCTAGTGCATAAAGCAAGAGCGTAACGGAGACATTTCAATTACTATGCCCGAAAAAGAGAAAAAAGTCAGAGGGAGAGGGAGGGAGGAATGAGCAGGAGATAATTGGTATCTTTCCAATTTTACATTTTATGGTTTAGGGCAGTGTTATTTTGTGCCACTGTCAGTGATTTTAATACCAATTCTTATTACAAATGGTTTTTGTGCGATTTAAGGGGAAAAAGATGTTCTTATTAAGAAGTCATAAAATAAATATCTTCAGTAGTACAAAATCTCACTAATCTTGAAAGTAACAACTGTGATTGCAAAACAAAGTGCATATGTCTGAAATAACACAATATTAGGAGTTTTGTCCATATATAATTGCTTCAATAACTCAAATATAACAATCATAATAATTTTCATCATCTATTATGAACTAAAGCAAGATGTATGTGAGGTATGTTCAAATGAAAAGTTTCAAGTATTTAAGATAAAATTTTGGTCTTAGAATCATCATGTTTTATAACAAAAATAAGCAGTTTATCACTGTACCCTTTAATAATTGATGTCATAGTGTCACATATGTACTTTTGAAATATACATATGAAATAATTATTGAAAATAGTGTATCAAACCCTTAGAGTGGGATTCTGTGGGGCAAAGTATGAACAGTGCACCATTCATTTGGATAACTGTATATTGTGCTTGATGAGGTTTGAAATACATGTTGCAAGGAATATATTACATTAATTGTTTAGTGTTAAGATTAAAAGATAGGGGCTGGGGATTTAGCTCAGCGGCAAAAGCGCCTGCCTGGCAAGCGCAAGGTCGTGAGTTCGGTTCCCGGTACCGGAGAAAAACCAAAAAAAA
>NW_004955443.1:12852250-12912827 GCF_000276665.1 Chinchilla lanigera | reverse complement strand
AAAAAAAAAAAAAAAAAAAAAAAAAAAAAAATTAAAAGATAGTAGCATATCTATGAAATAAATTATATTAGATAACATGTAAGCTGTGGTATATAAAATCATAAAACACCATACTGTATAAATTTTAGTCTTTATCCTTTTACAAATTTATTCTTAATTTATTGCTCTCTGTCTTTAACTGAGAATATTAATGTTCATAACTTTATGGTTTGTTGCATTTTATTAATTGGTTCATATTGTAAATCATAGTAAAAATGTCTGGCTTATGAGCTATGAAGGCTTATTCCAGTTTGTAGGATAAAGGTGTTTTCATGCCTTAGAACAATGTATTACTTGCATTTGCATGCAATGTTTAGAATTTTACTTAAAATTTTAGATTATTTTAAAGTGTCTCATTACATAGTTATTCTTCAATAGCAACTAGTCAAGTACAAGTATGGATTGAAGGTCTTATAAATTACATAACTACTACTGAACCTATTGCACTTAATTTTGCACTGAGTTGATTACAAAGATCAAAATAAATATGTAGAGTAAAAAGATTATTTTTCATATGAGACAATAGTATTTGTGTGTATTTTCCACTAAATAGTATCTACTGAAAAATTTATTTAAATTTTGAAATCATGTTGCATAAGGAAGATTATGTTCTGCTTGTTTTATTTACCATTGAATAATTCTCTAATTATATTTTTAATTAAATAAATTTATTGGTTCACTTAGGTATACATAATTATACTATTCATTTGTTATAGGGCATTTGTACCTGTACATGATATAAATTGATTCTTTTTTCCCATTCCCCTAGTGTCTTTATTAATGAAATATTTGTTTCCATTTTCCTTTCTTTTCTCATTATTTCTCTTTTCCATTCCTTTCTTTCATCTTCCTCCATTCCTAGTTCCCCTTCCCATTTGAACATTTTCTGCCTGTTTCATAATACCTATTATACATTTTGGTTAATATGTACACTTTTGGTTTCTCATATCAGGGAGACAATGTGATATTTATACTTGTGTTTGATTTATTTCAGTTCAGAGTATGGCCTCAAGGTACATCCATTTAGCTAGAAATGTCTCAAACATATCCTTCTTCATGGCAGAGTAATACTCCATTGTGTGAAAAAAACACATCTGTAACTATATATCAGTTGATGGACATTTGGGCTGTTTCTAAGTTACAGCTATTATAAATGATGCTATTATAAACATGGGTGCACATCTACAGCTATGTCTAATGCTTGTAATTCTTTCAGGATGATACCAAGGAAAGCAGTAGCTGGGTATAATAAAATCTTTATCCCTAGGGTTTTTTTTTTTAGAAATGTCCATATTGATTTCCACAGTTGCAACAGTCTACACTCCCACCAAAACTGTAAAAGGGCTCCTTTTCCCCTACAGCCCCACCAGCATTTGTTATTGGTTGATTTGTTGATAATAGCCATAATTTCTGGGTTGAACTGGAGTCTCGATGTCATTTTATTTTGCATTTGTTGAATAACAAATGATGTTGAACATTTTTTCATATATTTGTAGTGTCTTTATACTTCTTCATTTGAGAAATTTCTATTTATTTCAGATGCTCACTTTTGAATTGGGTCTTTAAATACAGGGGTTCTGATTTTCTGAGTTCTTTATATATTCTAGGTAGAAATCCTTTGAGAAGTAGCTACAAAATTTTTTTCCCACACTGTGGTTGGTTTTTATTGCTGTGCAAAAACTTTTGAATGAGATGAGATCCCACTTGATGATTGTTAGTGATAGTTCCTATGCAATTTGAGTTGTATTAACAAAGTCTTTGCCTCCACCAGTGTCTTCAAGAGTTCTACCTACTCTATCTTCCAGCAGTTTTAGTGTTTCTATTTTAATATTTAGATCTTGATCCATTTCAATTTTAGTTTAGTGCATGAAGAAAGAGATAGTTCTAATATTTATCTTTTGGCATGTGGAAAGCTAATTTTTCCAACACCACTTCTGAAAGAGGCTATCTTTCTTCTAATGACATTATTGCAGATTTGGTATGTAACATTTTAACAATGAGAAAAATCATGGTATGTGCACAATTTAACATGCTTCCAATTTTTAAATGTTAAAAAGGATATTAAATACATATATTTAATGCATGAACTATGCTGCTTAGAATTTGAGAATTTATAGAGAGCTTTTGTTGTCTATTCTGTGTTGTTTAACGTGGTAATACTTTATTGATGATTTCATGCATAGACAACCAATGAGCTCAATTAGAAGTGACACACAGAAAGCCTGTGTAAACACCAGGAGATATTTTAGTTTGATTGAAGTGATAACTATTCTCTGGATTATATAAGACATTCTGAACAAGCCATATGGAAACACTGGTCTGTAAAGTAATCCATCAGAGAGAAGAAGGGACTGATATTTTTCTGTGAATTCCTTCTGCTTTTCAGTGGCCAGTGGGTATCTCATAAAGTGCTCTGATTTTAGAATATGTCAGCTAGTCTTTTTAAAAGAAGTTTAAGAATCCAGGTCTCACGTTCCCTGGTGCTATTTCACCTGAATCCAGAATTGATGCCCACCAGCAGATTCCTGAGACTTACACAGCAGGAACTCTGCACAGACCGTGCTGTGGTTTTCATCACATTGGGCTCTATAGAAGCTACAGAGGAGTATTCATGCTCACAAGGAAAGCGGTGAAGGAGTCCATAAATGCTAAGCGATGAAGGGGTAGCCAGAAATGTTAGACAACCTCTGAGAGAAATGAAGTTAACCAAAAATGTGGAATGTCCAGATACACTGCTATGTAGATGATAGAATGCATGAAAAATTTGCTTGGTTCTTAATACCAACAGACAAATATCTATATAAATGTATGCTCTTCTATGTATATGTATATACTGAATAAAATATTTAGTGTTTTTATTAATCAGTTTTCTTTATATCTATCAAATTTCTTTAAATAACTTTCTGTGAATAAATTTGGACTTATGTAAGAGCAGTTTAAATTACTAGTGTTCATTTACCTGGAATTGCCACTGCTCTACATCTTTTTGAATTTTTCCAAAATTTTAAATTTACTTTTCCATAAGAAAAACCAAAGAAAATCAACTGATAGACAACCAAATCTGTGTAAATCAATTTTTTTCCATTTTTGAATCTAGTTTCAGTAAACGTTTCAATACCAAAACATAGTTAAAAATTAAAAATGTAGGAATAAATTTTAAAAGTTCATACAATAACAATATAAAAAGTATTGCAAAATTACTCAAAAAGAAACTTGAACAAATGGAAAGGCCAATTTTTCTTCAGTTTGAGGTACTCAATATATTAAGTATGACATCTTTTAAGTGACAGTCATATATGTAACATGATTAAATAATTTTATGTTAATAAAATTATTAAAATAATTTAAACTTTTATTTAAATAACCACATGGGATGAGTGGTTACCGTATTAAATAACACACCCTTACCTAGACCACATCTTTTGTAATTTGCATCATTTCTGTGGTCACATATGAACTCCTTATGATCATTAGGCAAACTCTATGCTCAGAAATTAGATCACATATGATTTCCATTAACTAATGGTAGTGTTGTACCAATAAAGCAATTTCTATCCTTCTTCATATATCTATCTTTACTTGATCTTCCTGACAACTCTACAAAGATTATCTAAATTCTCTAGGCTTGACAAAAAAAGAGCAACATTCTCTGCTTATATATCACACCAGTTTCTGCACTTCTATTTTTTGATAGAAAATCTTCCTCATGGGATTGTATAGGTTTGCTGTTCTAGTATATTTTATGTTCTTTTTTGAATTTACTTCATTCAGATTATTGTCTCAGTTTTTCCAATTAAACAGATTCTGCCAATAGCATGAGTAATATTCTCTTTTCGTTTCATTAGTATTTGTTTTAATTTCATAGAGTTTATAGTCAGTATAGGGAGTGGTTACCTATACATACCACAACGCGTTTTTTTTTTTTTAAATCCCCTTCCCCTCCCCTCTGATCCCTACCTCCTCCTCCTCCAATTCCTATCACATTTTCCCTTCTTGTTAATATTATTAGTCTTAGCTCATGTCAAGGCATATAGTGCTTACATTAATTGATGTTGTGAAGTTTCTGAACATGGCTAGCTTTAGTCTACTTATTTCCCCTTCCCCTCCTCCTCACCCCTCAGGCTTTTTCTAATGGACCACTTCCCAATTACAAGACTTACATCTTCTTGTGCCCTTCTGTCTATCTTTTGTGTTTCTCTCTTTGATTGTACTTTGCCTCCCTCAAATGAAAGATGTCATGTGGTATTTAAACTTGTGTGACTGATTTATTTCATTTAAAATTATAATTTCCAGGTGCATCCATTTTTCTACAAGTCTTTCATTCTCTAGAGCAGAGTAATATCCCATTATAAATAGATGCAACATTTTTTTTTGCTAATCTTATGTTGATAGGTATAGAAGTTATTACCTGGATTTAGCTATTACCAGTTGTGCTGTTGTAAACACTGCTATGCATGTATTGCTGTAATGTTATGTCTTAAACTTTTGGAGGATCATAACTAGCAAGGAGGTCACTAATTTCTAATTTCAATTCTTTGAGAAATCTCTACACTGATTTTCATAATGGATGCGGTAGTTTACACTCCTACCAATATCAGAGAATACCTTTTTACTGCAGCCTCACCAGTATATGTTATTGTTTGATTTCTTGATGATTGCCATTCTTTCCAGTGTAAGATGGATTCATACCATTGTTTTGATTTGAATTTCTCTACTGGTCAGAGATGCTGAGGATCTTTTCATATACTTATTTACAATTTGTGTTTTCTCCTCTGTGAAGTATCTGTTCAATTCTCTTGTGCATTTCTTCACTGGATCTTTAATTTTAGGTGGTTTAATTTTTAAAGATTTTGTATATTCTAATATTAGTCCTCTATCTGAGGAGTAGCTGGCAAATATTTTTCCATTCTATAGGTTGACTCTTCACTTTATTGATTCATTCTTTTGCTGTACAGACACTATTTAGTCTAGTTTAATACCATTTATTGATTCGTGTTGATATTTCTTCTGCCACTGGGATTCTGTTTAGAAAATTCTTTAGTGCACCTGTGTATTCAACTGTTTCATCTTTTTTATTTTCCAGTAGGCTTAATGTTTCTGATTGAGTGTTAGGATCCTTGATTCATTTGGATTCTAATCAGTGTACGGTGAGAGATAAGGGACCAGTTTCAATATTTTGCACATTAACAACCAAATTTCCTAGCACCACTTATTGAATAGGCTGTCTTTCCTCCAGCATATGCTTTTGTCCCTTTGTCAAAGATCAAAGAGTTGATTGTGTCCCGGAATGTTTCTCTGTCCTTACTTTTGCTCCATTGATCCATGTGTCTGTTTTTGTTAAAGTACCTTGTCATTTTTATCACTTTTGCTTTGTAATACAGCTTGAAGTCATGTATAGTTATGCCTCCTGCTTTGCTCTTTTTTCTCAAAATTGCTTTTGCTATTCTGCATCTTTTCTGTTTCCATATGAATTTTAGGGTTGTTTTCTTTTAACCTTTAAATTGTCCTGTTGGTATTTTAAAGGGGACTGTAATGGATCTGTATAACGGTTTAGAAGTATGGCCTTTTTGATAATATTGATTCTGCCTATTCAGGAGCATGGAACACCTTTCCATTTTCTGATATTCCTTTCCAATCTCCTTTAGAATACTACAGCTTGCTTTGTAGTGGTCTTTCACTTCCCTGGTTAATTCCTATATTTCATTTTTCTTGAAGATACTTTCTTATCCCATTTATTTTTTTATTTTAAAAATAAAAGGAGGAAAACATTAACAGACAGACAATATTTTACAAAATAGCAAAAGAATAGTACAGACATTACGGAGTTACAAACAAAGTGGTAGGGAATTAACAATGCTTGTTGTATTACATATTGATATCTTCAAAGTGGCTTCTCATGAAAACAGATATAGACATGCAATACTGATCAACCAAGTACTCACTGACAGTTTCTTTCAGCAAAGAAATGGAAGACACTAGAACAACCATGTTAACTATCCTGTATATACATACATAAAAAAATTTCTCCTTTTTTCCCTTCTCTTTTCCCACATCCCAGTTGCCCTTTACCCTTGAGCAGTTTCCTATCATTTCACAATGTCTATCATATTGTTTCACTAGTGTAAAACTTGAAAGAGTTATCCCATTTATTGTTGATGTACACAAATCTTAATGATTTTGTGTTGATGTTACATCTTCTATAAGTAATATTCTTTTTTAAAACACCAGGGTCAAATTGCAGTCTTCACTATTTTGTACTGAGAACAACATTTGAAAGTGTTTATCATGCTCTTCATCTTAAAATATCTGTATGCTAGTTAATTTAGAGGAAATAACGCTTTATGGTCGTCCTCTCATTCTATAGCAATTATTTTTATCTTGAAATTCTTTTTGTATTAGATAGCACTTGTGTTGGTTTGGGGCTTATTTTTGCAAAGGGAGCAATATAATACAGGACACATACTTTATATGATTATTTATAAGTCACCCAAAAAACAGTATACAAAAGAGTGCAGGGAATCTGTCCACACACTAAGAACAAGGAATCCAGCTGAGGGTCTGGATCCCACAACAATGTCCTACATGAGGTGGGCTGAATACCCAGAGCTCATAACAATGCCTCCCATGAATCCAACTGGAGGCCCAGAGCCCATGACAACGTCTCATGCAGACCTGTTTCATGGATCTGCTGGGAAGGCCCAAAGGTCAGTGGTGGAATCTACAAAGTCTGTGCCGGCAGGAAGAAGGATCTGTGCTAGCAGGCTGAGGGATCTGCACTGGAGCCAGGAAGTGATGCTCAGAAGAACCAGAGCGCCCCCAAAAGGTACCACAGCGATCCTTGACAACAGTGAGGTCCCAAGCTCCTCCGATGATCAGGATGGCTGAGTTCCCATCAGGGAAACCAATGCAGCAAGCTTTTTCAGGAGGCCGGCAGTGCACCATCTTCCCCTCTGGAACCAGGCAGCTATGCTCAAAGTGAGGACCAGAGCTTCCCCAAAGTGAACTAAAGCCATTCTCAGTGCCAGTGAGGTCCCGAGCTCCTCAGAGGATGAAAATAGCCAACTTCATCAGGAAAGCCAGCTCCCCACAGCCTCTCTCAGTTCCCAACAGCCTCTCTCAGCTCCCAACAGCCTGCTTCTTCTTCTCCAGGTCTGCCTCTTATGCTGCTGGCAACAGTCCTCAGGTGGGCCTCCCACACCCAGCACCACAGTTATTCAGTTCAGCTGGGGGTTATAAGTTGACCACAAGTTATCAATCCATTACAGCACTCATTCTCTCAAGCTCTAAAATGAAGAATGTCCAACCCTTCTATGTTAAGATTTTATTTGTTTTTCTCCACTCACTGTTAGGTATTTCATTAAATAATAAAGCTTATTAATTAAAGTGATTTGCTATCTACTTACTTCAAGTTTTAAATCAACAGTTCTCTTCAGTCAGATCACAGAACCCACAGTCTTCTATAATTTGACACAGTTGTTTCATGTCTAAAATGTCTCCTAATCTAATAGCTTATCCCTCCCAAATATCTCTCCCACAAAAGAAATACAAATAACCAAGCAGTAAACCTGATCATACTGATCCTTTCCCATATAAAATTTTTCATATCTATTGTTATTCACTCATCTTCCACCTCAAATATTTAGTCCAATCACTAACTCTTCTGGATCTACCTCAAAAGAAAACCAGTTCAATACAGGATATTTTCATGTATTTCTAATAGTAGCCTTGATCAAAACCTCTGTAACATACAGTATACTCTCTATTTACTCTCTCAGACTCCATTGTAATGTCTGTCCTGAATAAAGTGATATGTATGACCTTGGCAAAATACTGTATGATCTAAATTTAGACTTAGATGAAAATATAGATATATTCACAAAAGATAATTTGATTAATGCCCCTTTCACACATAGGTTTTCTCTTATTGCTCTGTTATCCTATTAAGTTTATTGGTAAGATTTAGAAATACATAATGATCACATTCATTATAGGGAATTTCTACCTTCTCCATGTCTCTGGAGTCATAAACTATTCTTCATATTACACACACACACACACACACACACACAATTTCTCTCCTAATTTAAGCACAATAATCTGCCTGCATCAGGCCTTCTTGTTCTTCTTCCAAAATGTGTGACTGTGTTTTCCTTAGGGTCTTTGTAGGGCTTTGTTCTTTGCTTGACAATCAATTACCTAACTAGTATTTTCTCTATATTGCCTTTTAAATTCCATCTCACTGTGTCTTGTCCAGCCTTTTAAATTCAATTAATGTAAATAGGAATGTGCACTGTACTAAATTATTTTTACTGTCCCACTCACTGTGTTTTATATATGTCAATAGAATTTATTATTTTATGATACTACATGTTTTCTCAATTGTTTTTAGTTTTATTCAAGAGAAATCTTTATATTTTGTAAATATTTGTAGATATTAGAAGTTTTATAATCACTGATTTGAGCAAGAAGCTAGAATTGAAATATCAATCTCAGTGAGCTTTTATGGAATATGTGAATTGAATTATTGAATTAAATGCAAAACTTCTCTGGTAATTTTAGCATTAGTTGCCAATACATATGCTACAAAAGTAGTTGATAATTTATTTCTTAATTATGTTTACCATGAATCACTTCTTTTTCTTTTTTACTCTATCTTAACCCAAATTTGCCTCTGAAATTCCAAATTTGTCACTGATTCACGATAGGTTGTCTGTTACATGACAAGTCTGTATATTTTCACATGCTATTCCTATCACATGGAATTCATATGATCCCCTTCATCTTCTTGGTGATTGCACATTCAACTTTCAGTAGTTCCATATTTCTTGTCTTTGTGCTCCTTTGTATTTTCTGTTATTACATCTTTTTTTCATGCTAATTGTGTGATATTATGGAACTTCTTATATGTTCACTTGTCTCCTGAAAATTCATATGTTGAATGTGGAAATAGAATCACTAAGAACAGTTAGCTGAATAATGTCATATAGAAATAGAGTGGGTCCCTATTCCAAAGGAGAAATTTAAACATATACATCACACAAAATAAAGAAGAAATGAGGTTAAAAAGTAGCTAATGCAAAAGAAAAATACTGATAATGAGCAAATCTACAGAAGCAAGAATCATGACATCAGACAGAGTTCTCTCACACATCTCAGAGGACTCTACTCTTGTAATATCTTTTATCTTGACTTCCCACCTTTAAATTGTGGGATAATGAATTGGTAATGAACACATCCAGTCCGTGGTACTTAGTTATAGCACTTCTAGCAACCTAATAGGTTTTTTTCCTCTAAATATTATAAGTTTAACTTTCTGTCTCATTGATCTTTGTGTAAATCAATCTTCAAACTCCAGCCAATCCCCAAATCAGACACGAATAACATCAGTGCAATGAATAAGTAAAAGAATGAGTATGTTAATGATGTAACATTAAAAAAAAATCACTAACGATTACTGTAGCTTGAGTTTATAAAAAGAGCAGAGAGATATTTGGGGGTGTTGCAAAATGTATAAAAAGAGGAAAGTGAGATGCCACTTGTTCCACTGAATACTTGCATAAACACTTAAATTTATGTGGTATACTTTAGTACTAAAAATATTCATTTCTAATTTAATTTTACTTACCTGAACCACTCTCTTCACAATTGCTTCATCAATACTTTTGCATAAAAATTATGTCTGAAAACAGTTCCTTTGTTAGTAATTACCACCAACTGAATTCCCTATATCCAATTACCTTTGTAAACTCCTGTGACAAACGCCCTGACATATCTGTCTGTTCATATTGATTAAACATTTGTATTATACATTATCCAAATGTATATAAGAATTTACTAAGGGACATGGACTATAGAATAATGCCTCTGGATATGTTTAGTTTTACTTCTAATTTTAAAAATAATTAAGCATGTTGTTCTGATTTTACTCTACATTCAAAAAAGGTAGAGTATATTGTAAAGGGGTCAAAATCAAAATGTTATTTTGAAATAAATTTATAGGACATCTGAGACTGAAGAAACTGTAAGGAGAAGTAAACGGATTATATGGAACTGCTCTGTGCTAGATTTTTCTTTGCCATATTTGATAACATTTTAGATTGCTGCTTTTTGTAGGACTGTGTGCAAAATGATTTTCATGGGACATCTCCAAATCATCAGAGAGCGATAAATATGAATTGGATCACACTTAGGTGAGTCATCAATCCAGTTGATTTCTTGGGACTATTTCAATTTCAGAGTGATGGGATGCACATGCCTCAGAAATACTATTTTAACTACTGAGAGACCATGCAAAAACTTGAAGTCAGATACCTAGCTGACCGTAACAAATTTGCTTGTCTAGAAATCTGGCAAACATCTATTTGGAAACCTCAGCATTCCAGGAAACTGATAGAGTGTGTGGACTGTGGTTATCATTGTCATTTTCATTTAATTCCTTTTAAAGAGTCTTTGTTAACAGTATCTTAGTTTAAAAGTTAAGTATGAACTCAATACAGACCCCTTCCACCTCTCACAAATTCTATTTGGTTTAATTGATATATTTTAATTCTCAAAGTATTTGACAACTAGTTGTATCAATGCTCAACTTCTATGTCTATCATGCATTCTATATTGGGCAGGATATTATTGATTATAATAGTACATATACTGGGCATATGTGATATTTTTCAATTATTAGTTTTTTAAAATCATTTTACAGAGAATAAAAGATAACACTGTTACACTTTAAGAAATATATTCTTCATAGTTATGATAACATTTTAAACCCACAAGAATTATATTTTTCAAAGAAAACTATTACCTAATTTAATAGAAATTCCACAAAGAAAAATATATCATGTAAGGGAAAATTATAAAATTTTTTATTCTGTATATATTTATAGTTTTGTAAGTATGGCATGGAAACTGCTGAGTTCCCTAAATTTAAATTTTAACCAACCCACACTTTTCCTTTTTCCTTTTAAGCCATAGGAACAAAAAATGCTTATTTAAATGTATTTCTTAAATGCAACTAGAGAACAGATCTATTTCTAAGGTATTAGAAAGAAATCTGTAAACTACTAATAAAATTAAACTTTATAAAACTAAATGTGAAACAGTACAAAAAAAATTAACCAGTTCATACTTAATAGTTCTTTTAAAAGACATTACTAGGGTCTTGTGGTCTGCCGTATTATGGTATAAATAGCACCTTGTGAAAGCTAAAACCCTCCATGTTCTACCTAGCTAAATGTTTTCTGTTTCCTAAAAGAGAGGTAGAAAAGGAAAAGAAAGAAAAGTCTTCCCACAGAAATAAGACGTACTTGTCACACGAGTGATGTAGCTATAACAAGTACAGCAACTGAAACTATCTCTTGCAGAGCTCCTGGATCAAACACTCATTTAGCTGGCACCCATTTGCAAGTGGTACAGGCTGACCAACTTGTGTGCAGGCAATCTGTCATTCTAACAGATGCTTGTGTGAATTTCCAGCCAAAAGACCATGAATGAATATTAGATGTGTTTGCTGAGGGCAGGAATCCCAAGCAAAAGCGTCCAAACATCTGCTTGTCCTAAGGTTATGAACCCAGGTTTGAAGGCATCTGCCACTCCTTATCCATCTCTTAGTGAGATTAAATTTTATCAAACTTAAATTGTATTTTCTCCATAACAGACAGCCAATAAAAATATACTTTGCATATTGTATCGTACATGTATGAGTGTGTGTTCAGAGTACTTTTTACTCGTGAATTTGTTCATTTCAGTTGACATCCTGAATGCATGCTAAAAGGAAATAGTGTACATACACTCAAATCTGTTTTGGTTGATAGATATTATAATCATGATCATAATCATTGTTTATTGCCTCAAATATGTTTGCAATCATAAAAGTCTCCGATAAAATCCCAGGCTGTTGGAAAGTAAATGCCTCCACACTCTGCACTATCCAAAAGCAAAACAGATCTATTCTTTTCTCGATCTATTTACACTCACACCTTAGGAAATATAACATGAATAGAGCACGATACTCATGATTTTATTTCTCAGAAGTTTTATGTAGTCATTTTCTGGTATTACAGTTTCCATGTCTATTCCAGAAAAACCCATTGAAAAAGAGCACCACAGCTCATGCATATTTTCTTTTTCTGGTGAACAGCTTCATTATAATAGTCATCTAAAGAATAACTCAAAACATTACAATCAATGTGAATAGTTTCAATATATTTTATCATATTACTTAAATTGAAATCTTCATCATAAAGAATTTTTAAAAAGTTATCAACAGGCTAATATAGCAAATGCTAATGTCTTAATACTTTCCAAAAATATCTAAAAAATATTCAAACTATACTATCCTTTAAAAAAATATACATTTTTATCAAATTTGAAAATTCTCTGTATTATTTTTTTCACAAGAGCAATTATAGTGCATGATTTACATTAAACGTTAGTAATTATGTATGAGAATTAACTAAAAGAATTATTACCAAAAACAAAATAAGACAATTTAATAAAAAATATATTTGGTTTTTTAGATTGTTCTAACTGTGCTCATTATAATTGGCAATGAGACCACAATTATATTTTTAAGCATATTTTTAACATTATGTAAAATATTATGCTATTATTAAAATGAAAACAATATCTGAAATCACAGAAGAGAAGAATATTACATAATTCAAGTAATTTTTACTTACAAACTAATCAATATCCCTTATTTAGCTGAGCCAACTAAGAATATCAAAGAAGTACATCTACTTTTGAGCATAACAAATTATTGAGCTATTATAATTGGAAAGGTTGAGTACCAAATAAAAAAAGAAAAGAGGTCAAACTTTAAACTGTGAATTATTTTTAACTTTCTATACAACAATTACTTCTTAGTTAATCTAAAACTCTAAAATATCCTCAATACATAAAAGTGAAAATAGTCAAAAAATTCTGAGACTGAATAATAATAATAATAATGAAATAAAATGTAGCACCAGATATTTGAACATGTAAAATCAGCATAATTTAAAATGTATAATATTGGCATAGGAATTAACTTTCCATTCAAGAGAGAGACAGATAATATTTTGCAAAGACAAATAAATACAAATAAAGCTAGATGTGTATGTAACAAATTCCGGTTGATGCTAAAGATTTCAAAGCAGTGAAGAAAAATATTAATATTTACTTAATTAACTGTTAGGGGCTGTTTAGAAATAAAATTATGATAGAACAAAAATAAACTAATGTTTTTTTTTTTTTACAAACACAAGTAAGAACAAATTCCAGCAAGATTAACTAAATAGATAATATGGAAGCCTACATTATTACAAAGGGAAATATATATATATATATATATTTTTTTTTGTTTGTTTGTTTGTTTGTTTTGTTTTTCTCTGGTACCGGGAACCGAACTCACGACCTTGCGCTTGCCAGGCAGGTGCTTTTGCCGCTGAGCTAAATCCCAGCCCAAGGGAAATATATTTTTAATGTCGGGATAGGAAAGTCACTTTTACAAATAGCATAGGAACCACTCACTAGAAACCATAAATGAAATGCAAGCAAAAAAATTAAAAATTGTTTATCAGTTAACAATGGCTTCTGTAAAATCTATTCGTAAGTGTAGTCTTGTATAGAGTATCATTTAGGTCAAAGATATTCATTGTAGGACAGTTGTCTCATAGATTATTATGTCATCATACATGTCCTTATATTATAACTCAATGCATTCTTCACAGTTTATGGTGATATGGGTGAAATGGAACCTATTGTTCTGGTAGTTGTATAAAATATAGCACTTAACATTATATAGTGTGCATAATATTTGGTTGATAGTGACACTAAATGACTACAGATTGCAATATTTACTATTACTATAATCTTCATTATAGTAATAGTTTACTATTACTATAATCTTCATCATTTTAGAGTATACTCCTTTTACCTACATATAAAAATTTATTGTCTGGTGGTTTATCATATTACTTTGCCAGTAGTTTCATGTATATCATGGTACCCATTTTGATTGCATCAAGAACTACACTGGACTGACCTTTGCCATGTAGGTTTGTGTAAGGTCACTCTATTATATTCTCCCAACAACAAAATCACCTAAGATTGCATTTTCAAGCTAAGTCACCACCGTTAAATGAGACATGACTCCTCAGTTGCTTAAAAGAATATATTAGCCTATGCTTTGTTTGGTATGTTTTCTGTCATGTAATTATTCAGGATCACAGGTTCTGTTCACATTGGTCTTTGCTAGAACCTTCCCTGGGTCCTATCTTATTTCTTGGGTTAGCACTACTCTCTGGAGACTGTTATTCTGGGTGCTCTCTTGGCACAGTCTCTATTGTCCTCTGTGTGTTCAGAACAAGTCTTGTCTCTGAGTAATCTTTTCATCCTGCACACCACCCTGGTCATACACTACGAAGAATCTTAGCTCGTGTATACTTAGCTACGATTTTGCTGTTAGCTAACGTATATCCTAATATCCCTGAGGCTTCACTTTGTAAGGTGTAATAAAATTAAGACTGCCCATCTTAACTCCTAGAGTTTTAATAAATATGTGAAAAAAGTTAAATCATGCATACACAATACTAGAAAATATTCTGGATAATTCTAATGTCAGTGATTTCCATATGAAACACTTTAAAAATCACTGTGTTGATGATTAAAGTGTTAACAAAAAACTACAATATACAGTATTTTTATCATATTATCATACCCGTATATACTCACCTTATATGAAGCAATTGTCCTCCACAGTTAATGCTTCCCCTTAATCAGAATACTCTGTTATGATGTAGAAAGTCTGAGGACAATATTAATTCATTCATAATGTATATATTATATAAATCACACTCATAACTATTTTCTCTGTTTCTCTCTGTCTTTTCTAGAAATTGTGAAAGTGTGTATGACATTTCATTAATTCACTCACAAATATCACTGTCTAGCAAAGTTTGACATACAATTCTTAAAAAATAATTGTTGGAAGTGCCATAGAATTGAAAGTATGAATAGGTGAATGGGTGTATATTCATCATATTATGTATTCTCATATATCTGGCTTTTTTAAGGTTCAGTATTCTGAGATAATCTTTTCTCAGTCAAGTATAACAGATGCAAATGTACAGAAAGATTGCTTTACAGATTAGTGAGAATGAAAATGTACCAAATACTCTGATAAAGCTTTTAGTTTATTTACTGTTTCTATTAAAAAAAAAAATCTATCAGTGGAAATAATCAGGGAAACCATAATGTTTAAATGGTTGAATTTTGAAGTAGGCTTTAGACGTTTGGATACTATCCCAAGCACATTTTATTTTGGTGACACTGAGAAATTTTCCTGGACCTTCTTCAATTCCCTTCTCATCAGAAAAATGGGAATGAAAATAATGTAGCTTTATCACTAGCCTCCTCCAAGGAATGAATGAATCATTTGTAAAAATGTCTTTCATAAATTAAAGCACTGAATTAATGATTACCAAATAAACTCTGCATGATATTAGTGCAGGGTCTTCTATGATAATTATCATTTAGGAGTCTACTGAGTAATTTTTAGGTCATAAAGCACACATAATCAATAAAAAAGTGATTTTAACCAGTAAAGCTTTTATTAGGTGCTTAGGATTTTGGGATCTATTGATCTATTCTCTTCTAGTAAATAATGGTAATAATTTATGCCCTAGGTAAATTCTTAAACTCACAGATTTTTTGTTTTGTTTTGTTTTGTTTTGTTGTTATTGTTGTTTTTCCTGTACTGGGAATCAAACTCTCAACCTCGCACTTGCCAGGCAGGTGCTGTGCCACTGAGCTAAATCCCCAGCCCCCACCCTCACAGATTTTAAGACTATTACGTAGGAGAAGAAATACAAGAATATATTAGTGTGACAATTAACATTACTTGTCAACTTTATTGGATTTAAAGAAGTGTAGGAGATTAGTAAAGCACATTTCCAGATGTGTCTGTGGGGTGTTTGCACAGATAATTGACATGCATGCCAAGAGTGTGAGTGTGGGAAAAACTTGCTCTGACTGTGGGAAGCACAACATAGTAGGTTTGCAGTCCAGATGATATGATGAAAAGAAAGGAGACATCCACTTTAAATTTTTAAAAATTCCGTTCTACTTGAGCAGGTGTGTCTTCTGATACTGCAGTTACCTCTGCCACCACAGACCACTGTAGCTTTCAAAACAGGTACCAGTCAAAGACTCTGCAGGGAACTTCCAGGCCTTTAGTCTTGGACTGGCACTGCATCCATGACCCCTTGTCTTTTTGTGATTTCCAGCTTTTTGGATTGAACAGCTACTGGATTCCACAGATCTCTGGTGTGCAGAAGGCCATACTATTGAATATATCTACATTTTTTTTTCTTTTAGGATGTATATCAGTATTGAATTCTTCCTTTACAGAACACTAACCAATATATTAAGAAAATGTATGAAAATCTGTAGATATAAAGGTGATATTATTTAATGTTAAGATGGCATAAATTTTACCTATAGAATGCATTCTCTAAATTGCAAATTTGTGCTTAAAATGTTTTTGTATGTGTGTGAGTCAGTTAGCTATTTCTAATAATGTCTCTTTTATTTTATAGTGTATATAAGACTAAGCCAATGATGAATAATAACATGCCTCTCTTAAAGTTGAAGTTTAAAGTAAATATTCACTGGGATTTTTAAAATTATAACACTGACTACAAACAAGGTCAAGTATTGGCTTAATTCCCACCATTATAATAGAGGTAGGAAAGATCGCATAGAACCTTGAGAAAATATGTTCATATTGATTAAGGACAGACATAAGTTCAGTTTTTTCTCACCTCTACTTTCTTAACTCTGGAAGTTCTGCAATCTCACTTCAGTATGGAGTAATCCAGTAACAATATAATCACAAATCTCTCCTAGGTGCTGAGACCAAAACTTGTTATGCACCAGAAATGACTCAAGCACCATATGGCTATTTACAGAGGAGATGGAATGTTTCCGGAGCAGACTTACATGTAATAATAACAGTGCTTGACATATAAGTACACTTCTTTAAGTTAAAAATCAAGAATGGCTACATTTGATTGCATATTTGTAAGGAAGTATTTGGGATCTGAATATCACTACTGCCAAGACAAGGAAAGGGATAATGCAAAAAGAAAGAAAAGAGAGAGAGAGTGAGAGAGAGAAAGAGGGAGAGAGAGAGAGATATTAAAGAAATATTATTAATTGATTTCTGAAGACAATATTAGAAACTTTTAATTCTTATTGCAACGTTCTTTGTGTCAATAACAAAATCAAATTAGAACAGAAACATATCTTTCAATATTAGTCTATTGCCTTTATCTCCTGTAAGTTTCACGTTAATGATTTTTCATAATTAGAATATTGAAAAATTGAAAAACACCCCTTGGAAGTATTACTTTCCAAACAAAAGAAAAATACGTGTGATTACTAATTGAAATTCAAAATACTACTTTAGATACTGCCTGGGTCTATTGTTTACAAAGTAATCTCCTTAGAAATACTTAAAATTGTTTCTGTAAAAAGATAACCAAAAATTAAGTTATTTTGAACTTAAATATATTTTAAAGTTTCGTATAATACAACTATGATTAAGTTTTTTATTATTAAGTTGTTTATGCCATAATTCATGGTGAGTACATATTTTCACCATAATTTAAATGATTTCTATCCATTCCATATCATTCTGATAATGTTTCTGCTTTTAAAGTTCATTTTAATATTGGGTGTTATTCTTGTATAAATCAGAGGTTTTCCTTAACAAACCACTTTGAGGCTTTATTCCCAATTTAACATTTTTAAGAAGTGGAGTATTTCAGAGGTAAATAGGTCACAGAGACTGTACATTCATGAAGGGCTTAGAGTATACCTTGTGAGACTGAGCTAGTTATCTGAAAACTGGCATCTTATAAAATATTTTTTAACTTCCTCAGCTTGCTTTCTTACTTTTTCTCTCACTGTGTGATTTTTGCCAACCCTTGCCTTGCATCTCTTTGCCTCTATTTTCTGCCATGATGTGAGGGAGCAAGAAGTGCTCATGAGAAGCTAAACAGGTGTTCAGACTATGTTACTAAACGTCAAAAACTGGGAGCTGAAATAAATCGCTTTCTTTTATAATTTACCTATCCCCATGTGTATTTGCCACAGCCACACAAAATTGACAGAGACAGGTATTTTCTGGCTAGCAGGCAATAACTCAGTTTTCTACATTTGGGATAAAAGTGAAGCTTTAGTCTTTGTGTCTTCAGTTATTCAAAGACTAATCCACCCATAATTTCTGTCGTGACAGAATTCAACAAACATGTTTATATGAACCCAAATGTATCTTGATTCCCTAAATATGCATACCATTAACAACTTCTGAAATCTGATTCTCATGTAGAAATATCTTGGATGCAAATTCCTGATATTAGTATTAGGAAATGTTTTCTGGGCCATGGTGATTTTTAAATTGAATAATACCAAAATCTCTCCTCTGATTCTTCACTCTCACTGAAGCCATCTATTGGATTTATTCTTGCTCTCTTATGAACACTAATAGTTCACCTGATCTTGAGTTTCTATCAGGACCTTGAGCAATCATGCTGGTTCTGTTGACAGTTCTGGTTGTCAGGTGAATTGTCATTCACCTTTGTGTTCTTATGCAATAAAAGTTATAATTAATAAGAAGAATACCTAAGAGTGCTGATAAGTGTGAATTAACAGTTTAAGATCGCAAAACGAAGAAATGAATATAAATAAAAAACGATCAATATGAAGCTTACCCAGTAATGGTAATTAATTCGCCTTTTGAAAGATTTTTTTCAAGGAATACGAAGGTTGTTGTCAAGTGTCATACATAAAATATATACATATATAGTTAATCTCAACTCAGTGTTTTTTTTAAATATTTTTTCTCACTTATTGAATATTTTCTTTATACCAGGATAAATTCTATGTGATGTTTGCATAGTGTTTGTGCTACAACAAATAGTCTTAACATTCAAAAAGTAAAAAAAAAAAAAATTATGTCCTATTATATCATATTGTTATTTCCAACTTATGGATAATGATTCTGAATAGCAGCCCAGGATCTCTTAGGTAGCAAGAAATTGTGAAGTGAAATCTAAATCTACATCAGTATCTATAGATCACATTATAAGACAATACTAAGCTAAAAAACTTTACATATTAAAGTATTCCTATCTGTTAACCATTTTAATAATTCTTCATATTAAACATGACTGACAAAAGTAGATAACTCTTTTGACAAGAATTTCTAAGACAGATGATAACACAAATCACTAGTGAACAAATCACAAGTTAACTAATTCATACCAACAGAATAATACATTAGGGGAACACTTTATACTTGTGTGGGGGATGAAAAGAATTGCACATTTAAAAGGTAATTTAGGGAAGCAGAATATATGGCAAAAAATTAAGAACAGTACTTCAATGTTAAATATTTTAAGACCTCAACTTCAATTTAAAATGAATAATGAATATCAGTATTAATTTCATTAGCAATGAAGTAGCCCATTTCATTATTAAACTAGTGATAATATACTGTTTGGCTTTTTATTCATTTGACCAATGTTTATTTTTTTCTACTACATGTCAATCAACATTTAAAATTCTGTAATTTTGATGGTGAACAGGGAAGAAAATACTCCTGCATTCATGGATTTTCAATTTGTCTAGAGAAAAAGTTAATAACACTCATAAAACACAAAAGAGAAAAATAAGAGGGAGTCAGGTGTGGTGCTGCGTACCTGTAGTCCCTTTGGGAGACCGAGATAGAGGAATCATGAGTCCTAGAACAGCCTGAACACCTTACAGACTTAGTAAGACCAACTGTAAAAATCAGATAAAAAGGAAAAAGCTAAGTGCAGAGCCCCAAGGTTCAATCTCCAATACAGAAAGAGAGGGGAATTTCCCACAGGGAAACAAAAGCTAAATTTTACAACACACTCATTATGTGAGATGCATATTTATAAATGTCAGTCCATCTGATTTTCAAAATCACTTTGCCATTTACAAAATATTATCATATTTTTTTCAAGTGAGACACATAAATATTGAATAGTTTGTGGGGTTCAACCTAGGCAATTTTTATATTAATAGACTTCACGTGTTTAATTTTAGATTTACAGACAACTGAGCAGATAATACAGAGAGTTCGCATATATGCTCTCTTCATTTAACCACTGAATTTCACCAATTTTAACACCTTGTATTACTATTGAATGTTGTACATTTGTCAAAATTGAAAAGATTAATACATTTATGAACACACACACAGACACATATGTGAACACAAACAGTGAGAGAGAGTCCACAGTCTGTATTCCAGCTTACTCTTCAGACTGTACAGTTTTATGGGTTTGAGTGAATGTGTACTGTCACATATGTATCAATAAAATATTACTACATAGTTTTTCTACCATAAAGACCCCTGTATTTCATTTACTCATCTCTCTGGAAGTCATTAATATCTCTGGAAACCAGTGGAAATGTCTTCTTCATCTCTATAATTTTATTATTTTTTAGAATGTCATATAGGTGGATTCATATACTATGTACCATTGACAGACTGGCTTGTTCTCTAAAACAATACAGATTTAAGATTAATCCTTGTCTTCCTAGAGCTCTTTTCCTTTGATCATTGAATAATATATTGTATGATTGGGACTGTTAATTTTGATATGTCACGTTACTTTGAATGAGAATCACACAGTAGATTAGTAAACCCAGAAAGTCAATGGATGATTGACACCTAAGCCTCAAACTGAGGAGGGAAGAACCACGCAGATGCAGGTGGCACCATGTAATAGATGGGAAAGCTGGACCAATTAAAAAGGGAAAGAAAAAGTCTCCCTTTTGTTTCAGAAGTATTCTGCTCTTTACCATTGGTCTCCAGTCCATCACCTTTCCAGTGCAGATTACTAGGCTTTTTGACACGAGTCATCCTGGTGACTCTGCAGTGAGTTTTCAGCTTTTTGAGCTACAACTGCTACTGGAACATCCAGCTCTACAGCATACAGACAACCATTGTGAATTCTTCCATCTTGGATTCCACAGAAGGCTATAGAGGCTCTTACCCTCTAAGTCAAACTAAGAAATTACATGTATCAAGCAAGAAAAAGTCCATAATTTATATTAGAGTTTTCCCTCACATTGTTGAGTTTGCAGGTTTTAATGAATGTGCATTCTCACATATATATCATTAAAATACTACCAATCAATTTCCCATATATGTATATGTATATATATACATATATATATAAAAAGACAGAGATAGACATATATTCATATATATGTATACTAGTGATTGTTACTCTAGTGAACTCTAACACAAACACCAAGGAGGAAAACTATTGGCTTATATAGTAAAAGTATGCTTAATTACATAAGAAATTTTAAAACTGTCTCTTAAATTTGCTGTATCATTTTGTATTCTCACCAGCAATAACTGGGTATTCCACACTCTTGGAGCATTTGTTTTCTTCATTTTCTGGTGTGTGTGTTTGTGTGTGTGGGGATTGGTTTTAGCCACTATAATATATTTATAGTGGTATCTTATTAGTTTACTTTGCAATTTCTAATGCTATAAGGTACTGAACATCCTTGAATGCTTATTTTTCATTTGTATTTGTTTTTTGGTGAAATCTGAACATTTAGATCCTTCTCACACATTTTAGTTTGATTATTTTTTTCCAATTTGTTTCTTGTTCCCTACATAGTAGTTTTCATGATATAGTGCATTGGAAATTGCAAAATATACCATGGAAACAGAGGAAAAGAATACAAGTAATGCAAGAATAGGATCTGTTTTAGCTTTTACATAAGAATACCAGAAAAGCCTTCTAGGAAGAGGTAACATTTGAGTGGATGTCTAAACAATAAGAAAAACTGTACATGAAAATATTACTGTTTAAAGATAATTTCATTAAGCACTGCAAGGTATAGTTGCCTAAACTACTAAATGAGGACCTTTTTCTTAGAAGTTATTTCTATTTAATTATATCAAATAAGGGAGTAATGTCAATTATTAATTATCCTTAAAGGAAGCATTTCATACATGAACTATTGTTATTTTTATTTTATATTAGGGTATAGACTTTGCACACTCATCAATTTAGATGTCCAGATGGAATGTGCAAAAATGACTCTTATTATACTGTCTTCCTATTTTCAATTCAGTGTTAATGTGAAACACTTGTAATAGAAATCAAAATTGTGTTTAGAAAAAAATGTATATAGAATGATTTTTGGCCAATTATTGTTTCATTTTCATGAGTATCTTATGTGCTTTGTGGAGTAATTTATGTGCAAGTCTCCAAGAAGGATTTGTTTAAATGTAAAAGAAAGGTGATAAATGTGAAAGTAGATAGATCATAGATGTTTCAGAAGAGCAGAAAACCATACTTGGAGATGATATAATAGGAAGTATTCCAGCCAAGTTCTAGCACTTGAGTGGTCTGTTATGACAGTACTACAAATTATGAATGTACCTATATGGAGAACTGGCCATCATCATCACTGTTAACCATAAAATTGGCTGTCGTTGTTATAACCACTTTTAGTTAATTAGCTTGTTTGCTTGATTACTTCTTATGCACTATACTTTTTGTTTAAATCCCCAGCTTCAAATCAGCAAAGTACTTATTTTTCTTTGTTAGAGTTGAGATCATGTGTACACACTATCTACAAAGGAAGCTCAAAAAAGGAACCATTTATTTGGCACTTTTTTACTGTGACAAAAATGAACATAAGACTTTCTTTAAACTTTGCAAGGAGGTCTAATGTTGAATGACTTAAAAGAATATTAATTTAATAGAATATGCTATCATTTAGAAATTATTTTTCATTGAAAATACATTCTAATTTATACTATAATACATAGATTATCTTGGAATTTTAATGTGATTCATTGAACAATATCCAAAATTTATTTTATAAAGTATAATATAGTTCTACTAGACAGCTTTCTTGTTTTCATGGAGAAAATACCTGCCAAAATTGAAGGAGGAGAGGTTTTTTTTGGCTTAGATTTTCAGAGGGTTCAGTCTATAGTACATTGGCTCCAACGCAAAAATGACGAGAAAGAAATGTATGACAAAGGAAAGCCGTTCATTCCTACCAACCAGGAAATCAAAAGGCAAGGAAGAGGCAGAAAGCAAGATACACTCTCCAAATTCATGCCTCCAGGGACTGACCTCCTCCAATAAGCCTTCACCAGTTAGCAAGTCATTCAGCTATGAACTCATCAATGAATGAATCTACTGGTAAGTACAGGACAACTCTGATCCAATCACCTTTGAAAATGTCCACCTCTGAAACACATGAGACTTTTGGGAGAGATTAGAAATCTCAATTTTGGCAATAGCAATATAGCTCTCACATCATGATTTCATGAAGCTGCCCTTGATTATGCTACATAATCTGTACAACAGAACCTTAGCAAACATTGAAGTACAACAATTAATATCTGTGCATTAGGACTTGCTTTTTCAATAATCATGGAACCACGTACTAAATATAATGTGAATAAATCTGGAGATCCTATGTAGAGAGTGGAACACACCCTCCTCATCCCATTTAACTAGATAGTGGCACAGACACCAGTAAGACCAGGTGATACACCATGGAGCACCTGAAAGCTAACACTAATTACCCGAGTGAGGGAATAAGAAATATTATATTTTTTTGTTTTAATCCTCCATATTTTAGGGTGGCTTGTTCTTAGTAAAAGGTATCTAATATATTTGTTTTTATTTCCTTATCTACATCAGAGAGTAGTTATTGCTCCCCTTTTTAAATTATATTCATCTGCTATGTTGAAAGCTAATAGGTAAAAAATAACTGATTATTATTTTAAGTGTATATTACACATATTGGGGATGGCTAATATATTAAATGTATAGAAAACAATATACTTATATCTACAGTACCAAATATTAATAGCTTTTCAGAATTATCGACAACATGGCATGCTGACATGTTGATCATTTTTCAACATCTATGGTTTTGTGAAATCTTTTATTTCTTATTTCTGCTTACATATCAACTTACTTCAAATGTCAAAGATCATGACTCAAAAGAGAAAACAAGAGACAATTTTAGATCATTAGCAAGTTATTTCTAACTGGAGCAATGGAAAAGGACATGGATCCTAAATTCTTGATAAAGCAGACATTCTAAGCTTCCATAGCTTATAGTGAACAACAGGCATTTCAGTGGATATCCCTCTGTGGGTTATGTTTCCTTAACATTCACAAGGGAATAAAAATGAAGTCATTTTCCGTCTCTAAAATATATCATACATTGTAATGAACATATTTTTGATGATGTATTAATGTGCTTCACATTTTCTGGGACAATATACCTAAATACAACTTAGGAAAGTCTTATTTTAGTCACAGTTTATAAAGCTTCAGTCTTCGGCTGCCTGGCTTCATGGCAGAAACATCATGATGGAAGTGAGGGTTTGAGCAAATGTTCCACACTTCATGGTGGCAGAAATAACAAGAGGAAAAGACCAGGAGTCAGACATAATACTATTTTAGTTACTTTCTTGTTACTGGGACAAAATATCTGACACCTGCAATTTGAAGGATGAGAGATTTATTTAGGTGCAGAGTTTATAGAGGCTTCAGGAGATAGTCTGCTGGTTCCAAGACAGGGTAGCATGGTGGGGGACATGACAGAAGAGAAATAGTTCATGGCATGGAAGGCAGAAGCAGAGTAGGATCAAAGAGGTGAGGAATATGCACCCTTCCAGGACACACCCACAGGGATCCACCTCTTTCCATCAGATTATTTTCCAGCATCACTCCCAGCTATAAAACTTATCTACTCAATGGACTAATCTACTCATGAGTATCACATATCCATGATCCACTCACCTATGAAATATCATACCTGTGGGCACGTGAGGGTTTTCAGGAAAATATAGATATAAGCCATGATACTCTATTCCTGGCCACCAAAATACCCTTTAGTATAAAGTGATGTATATTAAAGTGATTAAAGATATTAAAATGATTGAAGTGATTTTATAGTCACTTTATATAAAAGGTGTTTTGTCCATTTCTAAGAATTGTCAAAGTTCTAATAGTTTCAGCATTATTGAACAGTTCAAATCTCTTCTGAAATTTAAACCAGGCTCTTACCTGCCAGTCCCTGTAAGAATGAAAGGAAAGTTAAGCACTTCCAACATACAATGGCACAGGACAAACATTCCCACTCCAAAACTTAGAAATGAAAGGAGAGAAAGGAGTGGGACCAAAGAAAACATCAAACCAGCACGGCAAACATTAACTTTCTTACTCCATGTCCAGCACCAGAGTAATCTGTGGCAAGATGTGAACTATAAAGAGCTTGGGCAGTCTGCACCTCCAGCATTGCCAGTCATGTTTGTAGCTCTTTATGGGTTCTTTCTTGGGACAATTGTACTTACCCCTCACTGTACTAACTTCATCCTCGTGGCCTCATGAGCTCTCCTCTCATGGGCACACTGCTTCCCAAAGTTTTTCCTGAAATCTTAGTGGAAGCCTTCCTTACCCCACATCTCTTGCTTTCTGCATGAGATTAAAACAAGCACCACATAAATGACAAGGTCTTCCATCAACATGAGCAGTAACTAAGTCATTTTGCATATCACCAGTGATTGCAGAGGCCTGTGAGTGCCTGGATGACTGAGTGCAGAGAGCAGAATTCTGGAGAATCAATTCCCATTCTCTAGGGTGCTACCATTCTAGAGGATGGTGTCCTAGAACTCCTTTCAGAAAACAATCAGTCCTCTGGTTCCTGTGACACCCTCATGCCATTTTTTTTTCTATTGTCCTGTTCCTAACTACTTCACTGTTATTGCTAATCCTTTCAGCAACCAAGTTCTCCTCTGTACCATCTTTTCAGGCCACAATTTTGCAAGAACTTCCTTTCTGATCAAACTAAAAACTATGTAAATCGTTCTGTGGAGTAATTTGCTCTTGATTCTCAATATAGAGATGGTTAAAATTCCCCTACAGTAGCCATTCCACAACCTTAATATTAGACTGCTTTGAAATTTCTTCTGCGAATTTAATTAGTCCATTGCCCTTAATCTCAGTCTCTGGCAATGTCTCAGGACAGGAGCAAAATTTAAAAATATTTTCTTCCAGAGTATAAGACACATGGTCTGAAATCAAACTGCCAGTATAGTACTCCCAAAAGGCCCCAGGATGAGTGAACTAGTGAAACCTCTTGATCCCAGTGTTTACCAACTGCATGTCTGTCCATATTCTGGTCTTCTGAGCTCTGATCATAATCTGTTATCAAGTTTAGCATGCAATATTCCAAGGGTGCTTCTTCAGCTGATATTTCCAAACTTTTCTAAACTCTTCCAACAAACCAGTGTGAAAAATTTCTGAACCACATGGCCAGGTAGTGTCATAACAGTGACCCCACTTCTGATACCAAAATCTGTCTTAGATACTTTCTCATTTTGGAGACAAAAAAACCACAATACCCACATACTGAGTTTTATTTTCTCTCACTGTAGAGAATCAGTCTATAGTCTTCTAGTTTCATGGCAGCATGCCATGTTACAGTGGCATGGTAGAAGAGAAAGAGCTCATGACAGGGCAGGAAGGAAGCAGAGCGGGATCATGGAGGAGGATACATACAGCCTTCCAGTCCATGCTCACAGTGCCACACCTTCATCTCTCAACATCACAACACACTATAAACACATCAGTGGACTAATCCAGTGATGAGTATAACACATCCATAATTTAATCACCTCCCCAAAGCCCTGCTAAAGAATGCAAGAGACTTCGAGGGAATATTTAGATATGTCATAAAAAATACCAAAAGTCACAGCTCTCTGACACACTCCCAGATATATATGTGTGTTTTTTACTAATTCCCTTCTGCATTTGCAAGTCAGCAAGTTGACAATTAAGAATTGAATATTTCAATGAATAGATTTTATGTTAAATCTGTATATGAATTGTAAGTTATTTGTCCATTCTATTGTTGTCATGGAAAGCAAAGCCATTTCCTCCAAATACTTTCCTCAAATTATATATATTGAATAAAAATTATTTTTCACTTTGACAAATATCTATTCAATCAATACTAATGTACATAGATATTATTTTTTAATGCTTAAATAATACAGAAATGTGTTTGTAAATTTTCTCTCTTCCAATTACAGAAACATTTTAGATAATCATGCATATTTTGATGATGTGATTCAGTCATATTAATTATTCTGTATCCTCATATTTGGTTGTATTTATACTCTATCAATCAGTTTATCTTATATTCCATAATTTTACTTCTTTTTATAATGTAGTTACTTTTGTTAATTCTGAGCTAAGACAATATATATAAGGATTATATAATTTTAAATAGATTATGGAAATTAATCTATCATTTACAGCTTATGGATATCATGAAGTACATTTGACCATGAAGTTCACTTAATAAAATTTCTTAAGACGATAGTACATACAAAACAATGCATATATATGTAAAGTTAAAAAAATCTTTATTACTTTGATAATATGAAGAAAAATGTGAAATGGGCCAGGCATGGTGGTTCATGCTTGTAATCCTAGCACTAGTGAGCTGAGGCAAGAGTATTGTCCTGAGTTCAAGTGCAGCCCTAGATACATAGCAAGTTCCAGGCCAGCCTGAACTACATGGCAAGACTCTGTCTCAAAAAAACAAGCACTAAAAATAAGAATTTAAACTATCACCAGCGAAAAATAGCATAAAATATGATTTGAAATATTCAACCAGATATCATTATTTGTTCCTTTCTAGTGCCAAAGCAGTAGAAAATAAATACAAGGCATTCTAGAAGAGAAAAATTATATAATATTTGCCCCAGAAATATAGAAATGATACATAGAGCCTCATGAAGAACTAATTGCTAAAAATTGAAAAGACATGACAATACCACTAAAATGTACTTGCAAATCACATAAACAACAAATAATTAGTGCATTTCTAAATCCAGTACATTATTTAAAGCCAAAATATTAACTAATTATTTATATTTTCCATTTAAAATAGTTACCATATTAATATATTAATCTTTGAAAATAACACTATCAAGATTTAATAATTAAAATAAAGCTGTTCTGTCAGAGTTTAAATATATTATAGAGTTCCATTTCTAATTCTACAACCTGAAGTAATTTATTAACTAGATAATAAAGTAGTCCTTCATGTAAATGAAGATAAAGCACCATCCTGTTTTAGAAATGCCAGTATAATTTCCTTTGCAAATTTGATTTTTAAAAATATTTCTGCATTTTTAAATAAAATTCTTACTTGAGAGTAAATCATACAGTATAATTATGTATGTTAAGATGTCTCAACACAAAGACTACTTTAATTTCTGAAATTTTCAACAATATCTAATCAATATGATTATGTAACCTAAGCTATGGATCAATAACCTATAAACTCACTTGGAAATTTTAATTCCATTTCTGCAGGTGAAAAAATTGCATTCAACAATTATCAACTTGCTTATCTATTAAAAGACCTTAAACTTCAATCTAAACCCTTGATTAAACTTATTAATTTATTAATTTTACTTGAAGTATTACAGCCTTTGTAAGAATAGAGTATATCAATATTTTAGTTGAAAATGCCATTTCTATGTACTACTAAGATTAAAAACTGAAATACTGATCATTATGTTAATAAATAAGGAAGCTATATAAAAGTTATTTTGCTATGAGTTTTGACCAACCTCAAATTATCAATTTGATACTTGAGATGTGGCACAATTACAATATGATTTTCCATTAAGCTTTAGTAAGAAAATGTACACAAAATGCGGCACAGCCTGATAAATGAAGCTGTTTGGGCCTAGTTACTGGACAATCACAATCAAATTGACTGCCTACTAGGCAAAATATGAAAATGTTTCAAAGCAAATTTAATTAAATACAATTAAATAATTGTAATTATTTAATACAAATTATGAAATACAAATTAAAATAAAATTTACTGACATGGTGTAAAATTTTTGTTTGAAAGCCTGTAAAGCATTAAATCAGTCCTCAAATAATTTAAGCATAGTTTAAAAGCAATAGGTACATACACTTCGTATATGTAATATTATTCAGATATATGATTATTCATCAGTAAGAGCTCCCATAAGTAAGAGAACATGAAGGCAAATGTATACATTTCACAATATATAAATATTTTCAATAGCTGTTTGTAACTAATTAGATCTACTTGAACATTATCTAAGTTGCCTCAAATCTTAATCCAAAATTTTTGGTTCATATTTTTTATGTCATAAAATTTATAATGTTTATACTTTCTCTGAAAATTTATAGAACTCTACCCAGAATCTGAATGTATAAAGTACTCATTTTGCATAATAACAAGAAATTATCTTTGACCAAACTGTAAGTAATAACAAACCAACTTATTCAACCATTTTAGCTTCCTGGACTATATTGCTCTGAAGGAAATATTAAAAATTACTTTGCTGTTGTTGAGACATAGTAAAATTTTGCACTGTTCCCTGCACCTTATTCAAAACTTAATTATTGATTTCCTATAGCATTGGGATGATGTAATTAATTCAAGGAATTAATTAACCAGAATATTACATTTCTTAGGGCCATACTACCCCAAATGACACTGATCTCAGAAAATCACATTCATCATTATGCTATTTAAAACAAGTGTAATGGATCATAATTCCCTTAAAATTTTTATAAAAAATAATTTTATTTTAAGGAGTATAATAAAAAAATAGGAAAATGGCAACAACATAGTCAAAAGCAAAACAAAGCAAAAACAACAAAAAATGATACAGGGTTTCAGAACAAAATGATAGGAATTAACAGTGGTTATAAACAATAATTTAATTTAAATAAACTATTAATATGAGAATCAAGATAATTATTTACAGTACCTTCCATTACTCAAATTATTATATGAATTCCATAGTGGCATTGTGACTAATTTTTCAAGTGAGGACAAAATCATTCTGGAAAGTATCAATAAGACCCAAAAATGATAATAACATGCAACTTGGACCCCCCCAAAAAAGTAATTTCTAAGGTTGAAATCAAGTGTTCAGTTGTTATAAAGTAACAGTAAAATAAAACTACTTGTCCATAGTTTTACATTTTTAAAATAATTAAAATTTTATTTCACACTAAAATTTTATTTGAGCCTATCTAATTTCCTATGATTGGTTACAATAGTAAAGATATTTTGTTTGGGTTGGGGAGTTATACTTGAATAAAACTCAAGTTAATCTTCTAGATACTTAAGAAAATTCAAGGGTTTGTACCAAATGTCCTTCCAGGAACAACTTTATATTCTTTAGTCCATTTCTTCCATAAGAAATAAATTCAATGATGTATTATTCTGTTCAGATTTTCAACATATCACAAAATGCATTTATTGGGGGGCAGTTTTCATGTACAAAAGTTTTATAACCTGCATGGATTAAAACACAATAGTTCCCACCTAAAGGGCAAAATGTGGTAGTCATAGCTCCAAAATTGTTCTCAACCTTTATTAAGAGATGGTATGTTAAGCTGATGGAAAGTCCTTCTTAATCAGCCTTTGCTAAAATTACTCAGGTAGGTTATTAAGGTGAAAGAAAGGGAAATTAGAATGTGCCTGAGGAACCACGAACCTGGATGACATTTGTCTTTCTAACAACAAAACCTGGGTAGTACAGACAGTTACCTGAGTGTCAGAAGTTCAAATTTACTATTAGATTAACAAATTTTTATACCATTGCTTTCACAAAACCCAGATATGGGCAAGATAGCAGCTTGTTTATAATTTAATAAGGTTTTCCATTATTCGTAGTAACTACACACAATATGTTAATTCACACTGAGCTAGCACTGTTAGGCTCGAGATATTCTGAATATTATGAAACAAAAGATGAAGACACTATTTTAAACACTTTATTGATTTTTGCACATATATAAGGGGTGGTCATTAAAAGTTAAATAAAAAAAATTACAGTTAAAGGTACATTGCCTTGAATCCTCTGGAAATCCTCCCCCATAGTTCCTTCCACTTTCTAAAACAGTTATGGAAGCCCTCTTTAGTTTTCTTTGAAGCATGACTTTAAAAAAATGGTGAAGGGCTGGAGATTTAGCTCAGTGGCAAAAGCGCCTGCCTGGCAAGTGCAAGGTTGTGAGTTTGGTTCCTGGTACCGGAGAAAAACCAAAAAATAAATAAATAAATAAATAAATGGTGAATACTGCTGTTAAGTCCCATCCAAAGAAAAGAAAGCCTCATAAAGATATTATGGTGTGTTCTCATCCATCTTATTCATCATATATGAAATCGTGTGACTTCTGGATTTTTCCACAAGTCTAAATGACAATGAAACATAAACATTTTGAAATGACTAAGGACATTCAGGACAGTGAGACACCTATGATTAGCAGAATTAAGGACACTCAAAGGAAGATTTTAATTAAGAAAAACATATGTCTGTGTGCGTGTGTGCACGCGTGCGTGTGTAGGTGATAGAGTTTGTGTATTAAAGGTAAAATTATTGTATAAATTAATATTTATTCAATTCAAGTTGAAATATTGTTTTCATTATGGTTCTCCAACATCACTAAGTTAAATCATATAAGATCCAGAAAACTATAGTGTATTTAAAGACAATTAACTTCAAATGATTACTTCTTGAGCAATCACATACATGTAGTATAAAAGGATGCACAATAGAATGCATCATTTCATTATGATAAAATTTTATAATGCTACAGAAAACATGAGTAATTTTGGCTAACAAATTACAAAGTTTTTGGGAATGTTTTGTAAGGGAAGATAACTTAAAAGTGAATTTTAAAAATTGAATTATCAAATCTTACTAATTATATTTGGAAGCAACGATTTTTGCCGCATCAAGAGACAGTATGGGGGCTGGGGATTTAGCTCAGCTGCAAAGCGCCTGCCTGGCAAGAGCAAGGTCATGAGTTCGGTTCCCGGTACCAGAGAAAAACCAAAAACAAACAAACAAACAAACAAAAAAGACAGTATGTATGAAGATATTCAGCATCAACTGTATCTTAGCAGATATGTGACAAAATACTATGCAAAGCACCGGGGCAAAAGAAACTTTCAAATATCATAAAAAGAAGGAAAGGCACAAATCAAAAGGAAGTTAGAATGGACCTGGCATTTTAATGATGAGACAACAGGTGTTTAATAATTCACATATATGTTTTTATCATGAAGATTGTTAGAGCACTAGAATATTTTAAGAAAGGGGACAGCATGTTTCTATTTTAGCTCCAGTACTCATCAAGTTTCCCATCTCTGAGGCACAATACCTGATATGCACTTCTCAAAAGAGGTGACATTTATTTAGGATCACAGTTTCAGATGAATAGTTGGCTTCAAGCATGGAAGGGAATGCCAGAGGAAAGCTACAACCCTATAGTGGCCAGGAAGTACTAAAAGAGAAGGACCCAAGATAAAGACAATATTCTTTTAGGCCATTCCTCCAAAGACCTAATTCTTATAACCAGGTCCACTAACTTTCACATTCATCAATGCACTGATGAATACAATCCACTAACAAGTATAATGCCTCTATGATACAAAGCCTCTCTTCCTAATAAAGAATTTTAGGGGACAGGGATATTATATCTCAACCATAACAGTTCCCAAATAATCTCTGAGGCTTCAGTTACAAAGTGTATAGGAAGTAGGTAAAAGTAAAGACTAGAAAGTCAGTTTGAATGCTGTTGCAAAAAATAACTCATCTAAAGTAGTGGTGATAACTATCAGCAACAACAGACTAAGAATAATAGAGAAATAATATTGAGAGGAAGAGTCAATGTTTAATTTATTTTCTTCTTTTTATTTTTTTGACCAAATTTGCATGCTTATGTCTGGTAATCTGAACAACTAATTTGAAAACAACAACATGCCTTAAAACAAACATTGTTGCATTCCTATCATCTTGTTTAGTAAAATCCTGCATCATTTCCAATTGTTTTTTTACTATTTTTCATTCTCTTTAAAATAAAAAAACATAAGTTAGAACTTGGAAGTTGCTTAGATGTATAGGTACAATCATAGGTAATGTTCCTCTCCAAATGAAAATATTGTATTATTTGCTATTTTGTTTGTTGTATGGAAAACTATCTTTATAATTATTTCCACTATGTATCTAAATTTATCTGAAGAAGAAATTTCATTTGATAAAAATGAGAACAGAAGCTGAACAAAAGAAAATAACATTGGGTTCTTGATACTGTGACCAGGGCAAGAATTTTTAAGTTCTTTTGCTAACAGTTGAAATTATGAGCTGCCCGCCATAATGTAAGGGAGAATTAGGTAAACATAGGTGAAAATTGCAGTTGTTAACTGTTCTAATTCCATAGACATTTATTCAGTTTATGTGTATCTTCCCACATCAGAAATTGTTTTACAGATTTAACCTTTAAATTATAATGGGAAGATACTCTGTCATCAATATCAAACATTCACCAGTCTGCCTTAACCAATTAACAGTGTAAAAGTCATCGAACATCTGAAACTAAGATGTTTCTAAAATCACATAGAAATCATCTGTGAAGTTCCTTGGGAAATGTTCTTTATCATAAAGTTGAATGTGCAAAGACAAGTTTGAGATGGTGTCGATGTATCAAAATAACACGTTTCATGCTGTGTGATAAAATTTTTACCACTGTCAGACTCAGAAAAATAATATCTTAACAGGTTTACAAGGAAGCAAAACATGCTTCATTATCACTCTGAATATTTCATGAGATCAAAGAAAGTATATTTTTTTCCCAGGGAAGTATCTATTTGTTACTGAGAAAAACTTGCTTAGGTTTGAAAAGGTCAAGATTTCTGAGATAAATGTCAGATTTTCACTTAAGAAATAAGAGTTTCCAAATATTCTCAGAGTGAAAAACCATAATATAACAGTTTCAATAAGATTGCCATTGTACGCATTCTTTTTTATATGAATATTTTGATTGAAAAACATTGCATATTTTTAAAGATTGAAAAGATAAACTCATGCCATGATACAAGATTAATTTTACTGTCTCAGATATATATTTTCTGAATAGTAACCTATCAAATGACTTAATTGGTAAATGACATAGAATAATTGCTTAATGGATCTGAATTAATAAAAGCATAATTAAGGTTAGCCTACACAAAGATACAAAATGTGTGCATGATTAAAATCTCTTAGAAAGGCTGGGCATGGTGGTGCATGCCTGTAATCCCAGCACTCAGGAGACTGAGGGAGGAGGATCGTTGCTGGTTTCAGGCCAGCCTGGGCCCCAAAGTGAGTTCAAGAACAGCCTGAACTGCACAGGGAGACCGTGTCTCAAAAAGACAAACAAAAAAGGAAAGAAAATCTGTTAGAACTCTGTACCCCTATTTAATTCTTCAGTAACCCTAAAACTATTCACAAATAAAGTCTCGTAGTTTTAAAAATTAAATAAGGTTGAAATAAAAATGAAAAATAGATTTTCAATGTTATTTGACAAGTGTTAAAAATTCTAAAATTTTGTAGGACTTCTCCCACTCATTCAAACTCTTTCAATTATACCTGGTTCCATTGACTTCCTTAATTATATAAGTGTATTCTAACATAACAATGTTTGTTCTGCATTCCTCTCTGCCTATTCATCCCTGTAAACTGAGAAAAAAATTGTCACGATGTTTGCCAGTGACAGGAACTCCCAAAACAGTGCCAAGCTTACAAGATTTAGAAAACCACACCATTTTATTTCTACTTTTTTAAGACAGGGTCTCGCTACATCATTCAGGCTGGCCTTGAAGTCACTGTGCTACTGATAGCAGTCCTCCTGCTTCAGAATTCTGCATGCTGGGATTATAGAAAGGTGCCAGCCATTAGGCAGAGATCCACACATATTTGTTTATTAGTACATGTGTGCAGTATTTGATGATTACACTTGTGGGGAGTTAATACGTGTACCTAACTCATCTCAACTCATTTTTTATCCTCTACCCCTCCCATTTCCTCCTTTCACGTCTTGATTTTCCTCCCTTTTGCAAAAGCTCCATCTTCTTGTTTCTTACTATCAACCCTTTATTTTGCTTTGTAATCCACACTCTTAGAAACTACCTGATCACCTCAATTAATACTTTGTTCCAATAATTAGTAAGTGAGTGACAACGGGTGCAAATATATTTTATTTGAACAAATTATTCAAATGATGTTCAAAGTTACACAATTTTATTTGTATTTATTTTACTCATTAATAGAATAAAACTTCATGTCAACATGATGTAAACCTGACTTCTTCATTAGAGTATGGAAAATTATGCTTTGTCTGGTCAAAGAGCCCTTAAAAAATAAGACATTTATTTGCACTTTGCTCAGACTCTTCTAGTGAAAGTTTAGTATATTAATTGGAAAATTAACACCAAAAATATCAAATTAAGGCTTTTTTTTTGTTCTTGGGAGATTCTACTTATAATTCGTAAGTGAGTAGGGCATAGTTACCTGGAATACTCAATTCTATCACTGTCCTATGGATTTATCCATTAGATGATTGTGTCACTAACTCATTAGGAAAAAGATAGGAGTTGAAGTCTATGGTGATCAAAGTAGCCCATTTCCACTTTAAATTCTCTTGTCTTCCAAACTAGAACTTTTCACATTTTAGTAAATACGGAAAGAAAATAAAGAGAACTGATATGCAAAATTTACTATTAAAATGATGAGGGGCATTTATTTTCACCACTCAAGCATCCAGCTTTTTCTTAGAACATGATGTTTTGCTCATTAGATTTAGAAAAAGAACTGAACAGAAACAAAATTCTAAAAAAAGTTAGATTGCATATCTTTGTGTTTATTTTCTAAATGAATAAATAATGTATTTCATTGAATCAATAAGTAGGTTACTAAAATAACAACATGGAGTTATTCCATCTTTAAATAAATACTGGAGAAATAAATATAAATTGTATAACCATATGCATATTGTCTCTTTTTATTTTAGATAGTAAGAATAAGATAAATTCAACATTGCAGAAGAATTTATTCTACATGCAAAACTCCAGAGGCAAATATGCACATATGAATACAGATTGTATGAATGTTTTATGCACCTTGACATGTGATACTTCATTTTATCAAATAATAATTATATCAAATTTATGAGTTAAATATTCAGTGATACTACTTGCTCTAAAAGAAAAGATTAATACTTTAAATGTGTTTTAAGAATAAATCTGCAAACATGAACACACACACACAATTTTGAATCTCACATATGTGCACAAGCTGGTACAAAGCTATTGGCAATATAGAATTTTAATGCAATGGTTTCAGGTACTTAAGGGCATGATGCTGGATTCATTAAGTGAATCAAGTATTTCTTTTTCCTACACTAAAAAATAAATGTTTTAATATATTGTTTTGTATTAGATACTCAGCGTGTTAAAGTGGAACCTAATGATACTATTTGGTATTTGTATCTTATTTGAAAAAGTGTATAAAAATAAAGATGATGATGATGATGATGAATTTAGATTTTTAATACGTGCTTTTGTTTTCTTATTTTTCTTATAAGAAGTACTATTTAATATCCAACTGTAAATACAGATAAAATTGCAGAAAATTTTTTCTTTTCTTGTTCAAACACTATCACTTATTATAGTAGATATCTTTCTTACTTCATATATTGCTCAATATTTGAAGGGGAATTATGAATAATTATTTGAATGCAGTGAGTTAAATTGAAGAAAGATAATGGAACAGCACTCCATTGTCCTTCCTCCTCTGTGTAGGAAGGAATCATTTCTTAATGTGACACTTTAAATAATATGTGAAGAACAGGAGTGCCTCATGCCTCACACCCAGTCCTAATGTGCAAAGGCAGGGTGTTGCCTTCACACCCCGTTTCTGCCTGGAAATGTGTTCCTTTACAACTTCACACACAGCAACGGATTGAACCTGTTACTGTTTAGATGCCCATGCTTATTTTTTTTTCCCTTGTGTTAAATGTAATGTGACATTTAAGATCACTTAGGTCAGGTCTGATATCTTACTGTGAGATCACAGATCACCAGTCTTGGGAAACCGTGTGAACACATTTTGTTTTATGTGGAGGTTTCTTTGAGTATGCCTTTGAACATGACTGCTGCTCTTAGGTGAGATGCGCTTGCCACAGAGAAAAAAAAAGGGATTCTATTCAGATTCTTTTTTAGTATATCCTTCTCTTATTCCCAAAAGATCTATTTAGGTCTCTTCTGAGCTTTTTCATTTTATATGGGATGTCACACATCAAGGACATTCCAGCAAAATTCAAAATTTAAGCTACTGCAGCCCACGGGAGCCAAATTTGGTCAGTGTGTGAGTGAACAATTCAATTAGGCAAGCAATCCCGCCTTCAAAAATTTACTAAAACATTTACTTTCAGTGTGGAAGTAAAGCATCTGATGAAACAATTTTTGATTTAATATTTTTCTGTAAATGGAAAATAGCAATCTTTAGGATAAAATAAAAGGAATGAGTTGATTATTGTCTAGATGGCTATTAAGTATAATTCAATTAACTGTTTAAAGTGTGATTAGCTATAGAAAGACACAGCTTGTATTATGACACTGTAATATCTATTTTAGGGGGAGAGATGTTGTCTTTTATAACTTCAAATTTTATGACTTTATAAAGAATACCCAAACTTAATTTCCTATACTTCTTCAGTTAGAATTCTGCTGAATATTGTACTTTAAATATAATTAAATAATATAAATTATATATCATTAAAAAGATGAACCTGGGGGCTGGGGATTTAGCTCAGTGGCAAAGTGCCTGCCTTGCAAGCGCAAGGTCGTGAGTTCGGTTCCCGGTACCGGAGAAAAAACAACAACAACAAAAAAGATGAACCTTTTTGAGGGGCATAAATTAAAAATACTTTCAAATGTATAAGAGTAAAAGAAAGGCATTTTTGTTCCTGGAGAGTTTATGAAAATAAATATGTAAGGTGAAGCTCAAATGGCCATAATACTACTATGAATATGTGGTTTATGATGCTGCAAATATTTATTTTAACTTTTGGCCTCATTCATTTTATAATGTGTGAAAAGTCTCAATTTATGATCACATAACCCTCAATAGAACATTTTATTCAATAACGGTAAGTCTCACAAGGTAATTTTCTGTAGCCATTTCTTGTCTGCATGTATTTGTTGCCCACAGATTAGGCTTAAATGACTGCTCTGTGTATTTTCAATTCCTAAGGGATTTATTATATTATGCAATGGAAACAACAGAGGAGGTTGGGGAAGATCCACATATTCCTTAAATATGTGCTTTTGTGTAGAGAAACCAAATCTAATTTAAGGACTGAAAATATTTATGGTCTTTTAATTTATTCACTCTGTCCTCATTTTGTCATTACACCACCCCCAAAATATTACCTGAGTTCCATGCAGATGTCATCTAAAATTGTGTATAAACTTGAGTGTTACTGTAATAGGTGACTTCTGTCATGTTTCTAAATGTTACCTTTAGGGGCTGGGGATTTAGCTCAGCGGCAAAGCGTCTGCCTGGCAAGCGCAAGGTCGTGAGTTCGGTTCCCGGTACCGGAGAAAAAACCAAAAAAAAAAAAAAACAAAAACAAAAAACTAAATGTTACCTTTAAAAATGTGTGTTTTATAAAGTTAAAGGAGCTGTCCAGAGGAACTAAGTTTTGTAATATTTAATAAATGTCTGTCTCACATCCCGTGGTGTTTCCTAACATGACAATTGGAGAAAATCTTTTCCACTGAGTCTACCTGAGATATCCAAGAGCCAATTTGTCTGTGTATTGAAGTGTTTCTTTTATGTAGGAATACAGGGTATCCAGGATATTTAGACTAAGGCACAGATAAGATTAACAGTAGATAAGAGAATCATGGAACAGAATTTATACTGGCTTGTGTTAAATCTATTTTGTTATCTTGAAATTAAACATTTTTATAAAAATGAAAGCTTTTAGTGCTTCTCTGTTTTCTGCCCATTACCTAAAACTTTTCTTTAAAAATGAAATATATGACATTGAGCATACAATAATGAATCAAAATAACTATTCAGAAATAAAATTAAGATTTACTATTTGTTCATAAGAGGCCCTTTAAATGAATATCAAGATAGCATCTTTCCTATAATACTAGGAAAGAAACTTCTATGTATTTGATTATTTATCTAATCTTGTTTTCCTTTATAATGAATTAAAGCTTCATTTTTAAAAATTAATATGAACATGATAGAGCGCATGACGCTTTTATTGAATTATATTTTTGAAGTCATTATTTACAATTACATAGTCAGGGTTCTTTTCTCTTCACTGAACTTCCTAATCAATTTATTACCCTCCAAAATGTGTTTTACTCTTCCGGTTGCTTTTTGATTTTACACATTTTCCCACTTTCAGTTGTTTTTCCATATATTTCTTTTGGTTATTGAAATCATTTACAATCATTAAACACACCTCAAGTGTACTTCCCTCTGTGAAGTATACACTGCTCTACTAAGCCAATAACGTTTCCACTTATGATGCAAATTTTAAAATAGTGTGATAATACAATTTTTCCGGGCACTATAATCGTAGCTTTGCATGTGTCCCTTTGCCTCTGGAGGTGAATTATTTAAAAGCAAGGAGTGATCTTATTCATCTCTGTATCTCTAATCCCCAGGAAAATACCTCGGATATTTTATCGATGTTTACTGACCAAATTAAGCATCTGCTAAAATTCTAGGAGTGTTTCTTTCTGTTTACTATCTTGCATTTGTTCTAGGACATATTGCAAGTGAATTGAGGTATGTGTTCAAGGTTCTTATTCCCTCAAAATCATTATGAGAATAAATCTGGAAGAAAATTTTCTACATGAAGATTTAATACATTTATTAAAGGATTTCATTTAAGAAATCTAAATCTTACTTCTACTAATAAGTATGCATTTGATATGATACCATGGAAGTTTAGGACATGTTATTCTGAATAGTATAATCTATTTATAATAGCACTGTTGAAATGCCTCAATTTATACTGTACTATCTACTATGTTTTAATCCTACTAATTACTAGTCCAGTTGATATTTATTTGTAAATCAGTGGCATTTTTCTTGCTTCTTGTTGCTGAATAAATGAAAAAAATACCCACAGTACTTAGAGATATGGTAAAGATATGTTTCAGTGCCTCTAGACCCTAGAACCTTTGAACAATATGACAAATTGTTCTATTTCTCAGTTTCCTCATACAGAGTGCTAGAAATTTCATACTAGCAAGGCCATGAATGTTTGTAGGTGCCCAAACATTTGCTATACCAGATACCACCACACTGAGGAAATATTACATTTAACACTAATATTTCTTTGACTAATGTGTGGCCCCATTTAAATATATTATTTTACTAGTAAGATCAAAGCCCTGACAAGAAGTTCAAATTATGTAATGATTAAGGACAATTAATAATACAAAGAATAATAAGAAGTGATCCCAGCAAGAATGTGGAGTAAGAGATCCCAAGCTTCATCTCCACACCAAAATAATAATAATCATAATAATAGTGTTAGCAATCAGGGCTGGGGATTTAGCTCAGCGGCAAAGTGCCTGCCTGGCAAGCGCAAGGTTGTGAGTTCAGTTCCCGGTACCGGAGAAAAACAAAAAAACAAAAAAAAAAACCAAAATAATAATAATAATAATAATAATAATAATAATAATAATGTTAGCAATGATAATAATAGTAATAAATTGGAGAGTTGTCCATAAGAAAACTGGCTGAGGGAGTTCAACAGCTTAACTAACTGCACCAACACAGAAGAAAAGTGTACTGAAAGTAACTGCCCCCAAATGGGAAGGAACAGGTTAAGTTTGCCAACATGGCCCTGCTCTCCATCAGGCGCTGCTTAGCAAAAGAAGGAATGGCTGCCTCACTGGAGCCCCTCCCAGGGAAAGGAAAGCTGGGCAAACATCCGCATCCCCAGACTTTCAGTCATGGCCTGAAGGATTTCATTTAATTCTACTTTAGCCAGTTTTTTGGGAAAATCAGAAAAGCTGAAAAGTTTACATACAGCAAGGAGTAGGCACACTAGGGTCTATCATTAGTAAGGCAACACAGAAGGACATTGACAGTATCTAGTAGTCTGCTCTACTGAGGATCCCTGCGTTTTGCTCCCAAGGGCCACATTTGTGTCTAATCCACAGTCCCTCTTTCCTTCTGTATCTGTTGTGGTCCTGGGATCCAGAGCAGCTACTATATTTGCGAATTTACATACAGTTGGGTTCCTGAGGCACCCAGCTCTTCAGGCCATTTTTGCATTCAGAGTAGATCCCACAGCTATATGTGCATGCAGCCAAACACGACATAAACAACACTCTTCGCTACTCTACAGATAAACGAATGGGCATGTGATCATCCCTAGAACTCTGCAGCTGCCCACACATGCAGCCAACATCAAACCCTCTCACTGGACCACGTTATAACAATCCTGCATACTGTTAGCTCCTGTAGGGATGCATATTCATATAGCCAACCTGAGCTCTATGGATCTGCATACCTTATAGCCAGCCCCCACAGCAAACATGTGCATCAACTGCTCTAGAATTTACTGCTAATCACTTTGGTTCACCCTACTGTAGAAGCTGGAGGCAATCTTGATTATTCCAACACTTGATATACCCATAAAAGAAGTCCTGCAACTCTTGCCACCAATGACATGCAAGTGACAACATGCAGACTTGGATTACTAAATTGACTAGAAACCGTGTATTCTAGACCTGAAAACATGCATGCCTGTGCTCTTGGTATCAGGTGCAACAACACATGCTCAACATGCTCTTTACTTACACATATACCCTTGAACATGAAGGTTTTTTCTAAGAATGTCAGTTCATAAAAGCATGAAAAGTGTAACTGGTTCTTCAAATACACAGATACCTATAGAAGTGTACAAAGGTTATAAAGAATCAGGTCATGACATCACTAAGAAAAAACAATAAACTTCTGGTATCCAAGCACAATGAAACGATGATCTATTAAAGAAGATTAGTAAACTACAAGAGGAAACACATAAGTAATTTAATAAAATTAGAAAAATGGGGGGCTGGGGATTTAGCTTAGCTGCACAGCGCCTGCCTGACAAGTGCAAGGTCATGAGTTTGATTCCCGGTACTGGAAAACAAACAAACAAAAAATTAGAAAAACGGAACCAGAAGAGAAATAAATATCTGAAGAAGTATAATTTAACTGTTCTGAGTAGAAAATATAAAAACAATGAGAAAAAATTGAGAAAGGCAATGGATTTGTAGAACAACATCAAAATAAGTGATATCTGTATAACAGGAGTTTCATAAAGGTAACAGGGAAAATGAGTTTGAAAGCTTACTTAAACAAATAACAAAGGAAAAAAATTCTATGCTATTGGTTTTAGCAGTGTTTCTTTTATGAAATTTTACCAAAAGCGCTGGCAACAAAAGAATAATAAATGTGTAAATGTATCAGTCAGTGTTCAGTACAAGAACAGTAAGGTGAGAGAGAGATTTACGAAGGCACACAATGGCAGCCTACAAAGTCAGGTGTGGAAGAACACAAATGGGCTGTCTACAAACTGCAGATCTGAAGGATGGAATCAAGAGTCGAAGAACTTTCAGTCACTGCAGAGCTCCATTTGTGTCCAAATCAGGAATTCTAAAGGTCTGCACTGACAGGCTGAAAAGTCTGCTACGAAAGGCTGAGGACTGCTATGGTAGCCTGTACACAAATATCCAAAGGGGAAGGGAAAGACTGAAGCTCCTCCAAAGAAAAAGAAGCAAGACTTCCTTCTTTCCCTTTTTATTCCATCTATGCTACAAGATTATTGGTTGGTGCTATCCACAGCCAGAGTGGGTCTTCCTTGTTCGTGACATCCATCATCCACACTTAGAACTATGCTTAACCAAGGACCTGGGTATTTCTTATGCAAGTTGACACCACAGTTAACTATGACTGTAATGAACTCAAACTAAAGTATTTCTGCAAATCAAAGGAAATAATCTAGAAAATAAAGAGACAGGCCACAAGGAGTAAAAGCACTAAGAAAGATTATGTACAACAATGGGTTCATATCCAAAGAATTCAAAGAACATATAAAATTGAATAGTCATTTAAAAATCAAGAAATACTCAAATTAAAAATGGACAAAGGACTTTTATCAACATTTTCTGAAATAAGACATAGTATAGGCCAACAGATATGTGAAATTGGACCTAACATCTCAGGTTAAATGAAAATGTGATATCATCTCCCATATCTTAGCATAGCTATTATTAAAAAACTCAAGAACTAATAATAATTAGGGAATCCATACAGTTTTTTGTCAAGAACATAAATTGATCCAGTCACTATAAAAAAGCAGGAGAGTGATTTCTCAAAAATTTTAAAAAGTAGAACTACTATATGACTCAGAATTCTCTCTTCTAGGAACATACCTAAAGGAAATAAAATCATTAGCTGAAAGAGATATCAGCATTTCTATGTCCACTGAAGCATTACTCATAATATGCGTGATATGCTATTTAAGTGTCCACTCACAGATGAATACATAAATAAAGTATCACACACAGAGACACGTGCATCCAATGCAGTGAGACTCTATATAACCATATAACAGAAAGTCCTGCTGTACATGACAAAATGCATGAACGTCAAGTAGATTGTACTAAATGAAATGAACTGCACAGAAAGATAAATATTATTACATTTATTTCCATATGGAATCTAAAAGAGTCAAATTCATTCAAGTAGAGTACAGAAGTACGGTTCCTAAATTCAAGGGGTGGAGTAAACAGAGAGATATTGGTCAGAGTACAAACTTGCAGTTATATGATGAAGTTCCAGAGACATAATACACACCATGGTTCATATTGAAAAGAATAACTTACTATATGCCCCAAATTTATTAAAGCAGCAGACATAAAGTGCTTTTACCACCACTAGATATCAAAATGAAATGATGGGAGATGATGGATATACTATTTAACTTGAATGTGATAATTCTTCCACAATATATAGATACATCAAAGCATCATGTTACTTCAAAACATACACGTATACATTTTATTGTCCATTATTATACCTCAAAATATACAGTTTCTCCAAATTCCTTCACATTTGTGATTAGATTTTCTTCAAAACCTAATTTTGGGTACCTATATTGCTTAAGCAGTAATATCAAGCTTTTAATTAAATACTTAATTGTAATAGTAATGCTGTGCTAAGAACCTTACATGCCCTGCTTCATTTAACTCTTACCCTTTTAGCCATTTACTGTAGTTCCCAGTGCAAAGTAGTGAAAACTGGCACTTAATAATAGTAATCAAGCAACCTGATTCCCAGGTTGAAATGCAGGGAAAATGGAAAATAATTACATTCATTTTTCAACTATAAAACAATACAATGTTTATCAATTATGATTACAAAATTATAAAATACCATTGGTGAGTTTTACTATTAAATACTATGTGTTAGAAAACAGAGTAGAATTTTTATTGCAAAGTATTCTGAAATGCCTGAATTCTACCTTTAACTAGTCATGTCATTTCCATGGGTTATGGATGTAGCTATATTCACCAGTGTCATTGGGAATGGTGACTACCATTTTATGACTATCTGGTGAGTTAGCACAGCCAATATCTCAGTGCAGAGTTCTTTGATGAAACTGGCTTGCAGTATGGAACTCATGTTTTCAATACAGGTCAGATCATTTCTTGTAACCTGACCTTCCAACTTGGCCAGCAAAAAGCCCCTTGGACTTCGAGGTCAAATAAGGTATGTGTAAATGAAGTGTGAAAATGTTTAATTATGTCACCTCAGTTCAAGTCACTCTACCCTCACAAATCCATAGAGGGAAAAAAGACTGTAAAGACAAATATTTCTGCATTTTGAGGCTCAATTCAGTAAGTAAGGCCCAATCATTATCACATAATGAAAATCATGAATGCTGTTAGAAAAACAAGGGTTCACAGTCGGATGCTATTCTACTTAAACTGCATTTGTTTGATTCCAGATGTGATGTTTATTCATTTGGTGACATGACTTACAGCCAAGTGTCAAACTCAAGTACCAAGGCTCTTTGTAACAGAGACCATCTTTTGTTAATAGAGTGGAGAAATATACACACAAATACCTAGAAATTGAAAAAGAATATTCAGTAAAAACATTGCATGAAATTGTAATTTTTTAAGCCAAAATGGATGCATTTAATGCTGGATTTATGCACAGATAAATGAGTCTAAAAAATAAATTATATAGTAAAATATGAGCATTATTCATCTGTTTACATAGCATATTCTCCCAAGTATATATGAAAAACAGGAGCACAGGAGACATCCTAGTGATATAAGTATTGTCAGTAAGGTGTTTTAATATCTTCTACTTTTACACTCTGTCATTGCTTTTATGATATGCGCTGAAGTCTTTCTGAATAAACACACAGTAGAAATCTTGGTGTCTATAGAAACTCTATCATTTTAATTGTATTTCTCTAGTTGGAAGGGAGAAAATACTGTATTGTGTTTTCTTTATATATGTGTAGAACATTTTAAATTCTAATTATGAGTGTATGTTGATATTACATAATGGTGTGGGGTGTAAATTAGGAAGGTGGCACATAGATCTAACATATTTTAATCAATTTAAATTTTCGAATATTGTCTCTAGTAGGGCCCATTTACCTTTATAGCTGACTAATATTCAATTATATAAAAAAATCACAGCTTTTTATTCATTCCTCAGTTGATAGGCATTTAGGTTGTATCCACGATTGAGCTATTACAAATTACACTACTATAAACATGGGTGCACATATATCATTTTGGTATGATGTTTTTAATTTTTCTGTGAAAACACTCAGAAGTGGAATAGCTGGGTTGAATGGGACATCTAATCCTAGTTTATTGAGGGATCTCTAGACTGATCTCCACTGTGGTTTCACCAGTCTACACTCCCACCAGTAGTGGACAAGTGTTCCTTTTTCCCCACAGCCCCTCCAGCATTTGTTGTTGGTTGATTTCTTGATAATAGTCACTCTTTCTGGAGTGATATGGAATCTCAGTGTTGTTTTAATTTGCATTTCTTGAGTGACTAATGGTGTTGAATATTTTTTCTTGTATTTATTTACCATTTGTATTTCTTTATCTGAGGAGTATATATTCATCTCAGATTCCCATTTTTGGATTGGGTCTTTGAATTTGGTAGGCATGATTTTTAAAAAATTCTTTATATGTTCCAGATAGAAGTCCTTTGTCTGAGAGACAGTTGGCTAATTTTTTTCCCCAATTTCTGGGTTGTTTTTTTTTTTTTTTTACTCTGCTGGTGATTTGTTTAGATGTACAAAGACTTTTCAACAAGGTGGATCTCATTCCTCTGTATGTCTAAGTAGCATTCCATTGCGTGCATTTCCCAGTTTACTTTATCCATTCATCTGTTGGTGAGAAACTAGTGTGTTTTCACTGCTTAGGTATAAGGCACACATTGTTATAAATTTTTGGGAGACTCCAAGCTGCAGATGATCGCATATGTGGGGCTATAGCAAGGTCAGCCCTGAGAACATGAGGTGAACTAGACAAACAAGTTGTTAGGCAGGTCCTTTCTCCCACTATGAGAGAGGTTTCACCTGTTATCAACCTCTTGCTTATTGTATAAATAAATGCACTACAGATATTATACAGTTACTTTTCTATCATCAGGAAAGAGGGCTCCACTTGAGCTCTGTTTTCTGCATTCTGACTCTTGTCTTCATTTCTTCATCCTCCATTGTCCTCCCCAGGAATATCAAGAACTGTGCTGGACATGGTATTTTGGCACCCAAATAGGGACCTGAGGTACAAGGAAACCTGTTATATAGCAAGTGAGAAGACACCTCTAGTGCACACAGAAGGAGGAGAGGTATACTAATATCATCAATATTCATCTGATCGATATTCTCAATATTGATCCCATCTTGAGGTGTAAAACATGGTCAACAGGTTCCCAAGAACAACAGATATATATAGAAATGCTTGCTGTATTATTGATTGCTGTATTTAACTTTATTTTGTGGACCTTGATCGAGGAGTGTCTCAGTGATTATACACCTTTTGAGATGACCAGATAGAAGCACTATCTTAAAAAGCCCTGAGCTACAGAAAGGGAGTGCAGCCTCCCCACATAGAACTTGAACGCTCTTGCTTTGCTCAGTCAGATAAAGAAGGACCTGTGGGGGTAAAGACCTTTCCCCACTATGGGAGTGTATCTCCATGACCTCCATTTCACAGCTTCCCAAAGTAAAACAAACAACTTTAATTCTGCAACAAGCAGTTACTTCAGCTTTTTCAGTTCTGAAAAATTTGGTGCATCACAGGTGGAGACATCCACCCTTCATAGAATAAAGTCATCCTTTCTCTCTCCTTGGCAACTGGTGAAAAAATAACTCAGGGTGGCTGGAAGTTTTCAACATGTCTACCCTATTGATGAAGTCCAAGATCCCAATAATCCAGGATAAGTTATATGTCTTCATGAAGCTGTACCCTTTAGCTGATGAAAAAAGGTGAAAGAAACAACCACTAACTATGGCCCCACAGTCCCTTTTATCTTGGGTTTGTAGAGCTCATAGGACAATAGGTAATGGCCCCAAATGATTGGAAAGGGCTACCTAAGCATGTTCAAGTCCGAGGGATTATTTACTGTGGAAGGAAAAATTTTTATATTTATCACAGATCAGGCTGCCCTCAGTGCCACTCACAATGTGGCCATTACAAAAGACATGTTAACCAGAGAAGGTGCCTTTTCTACCACAAGTAATCAACTGACTTGAATTGCAAAAATATGAACAGATTAAAGTGTCTGCAATAAGGGCTTGGAAGGAATTTCCCTCAAAGGGTGAGACATCCTTTGATCTGACATCCACTACCCAGGGTCCCAATAAATTTTTTCAAGATTCTATGGTACATTTATTACAGACCAGTGGGAGAATTATAAGCAACATAGAGGCTGGAAAGTTCATTGCTTAACAATTGGCCTTTGAAAATGCAAATAAATGGTGTAAAAAGGCTTTATGGGCCCCCAAAAGACAAGCTACACTGTCTGAAATGATTCAAATTTGCACAGACATTGGCCCCTCATATATTGAGGGGGCTGTCTTGGCAATATTTATCACTCAGGCTATTCATCCTAAAGGAAAAGGATACTTGTTTCATCTGTGTAGGAAAAGGACATTTTGCCCAAAACTGCTCTGCTATGCCTGTAGGGACAGCACAGTACACACTCATATACATATATATATATATATATATATATATATATATAAAGTTTTTTTTCTTCCAAACTTATCTTTTGAGAGTGCTCTGCTAATTGACCTACAAAAAGTTTCTGACTCATCTATTTATAATTATTAACCTCTAAAACTGTAAAAGAATTATTACAATTAAATTTAGCTGAAAATATATTTGAATGCACTCTGATTTTGTACATAAATGGTCTGTGTATGCTTGTTTGTCAAGTTTGTAAAGAACTGATTTTATTTGAGCTCAACAATTTTTTGCTCTCTTTTTTTTTCAGTTTTTGAGTTTGTGAAGCATTTATCTACAGTTGAATTTGGCTTATAGGTAAATGTCATCAAAATTAAAGATGTGCTTCCACCCTGGTTGCTAGCTGGTCAAAATGATGTTAAATAGGTTGTGTATATGAATATATACTATTTATGTATTATGATTTGAGTGTCCCCTATTGTTTAAAAATAATGTGTTGAATGTTTGGATATGGTTCTCATAAGTCCTCAAAAATTTGTTAAGATAATTAAACAAAAATCCCTTAGGATGGGGAGAAACTATTGGAGGAGACTCCAGTTGATGAATAAGGAAGTAGCTCTCTGGAAACAATTACCCAGTCCTTGTCCATTAATGGGAGTCCCAAATGGTCTCCACAGCCTCATGGGAGATACCCAAAATGTTGCTCAAAATATATTATTGTGATTTATTTACACTTGTCATTGTCAAAAGTTTAAATTTTCTAGAAAAAGACAATAAAGTTTTCTGATTTAAAGATGCTTTGGTACAAAACTAAATTAAGAAATAAAAGTTTTTATATGGCTATGACAATTGATTGCTGTTAATCTCATGCTGTACTAAATATATTCATACTTTCTGGATATACAGGTCTTTGACAATGCAAAACTGGATTGCTCTTGAAGATAGACTTTTTTTTTTTCAGATTCAGACATCTGCCTTTATGTTGTGTTCCAGCTACTTGTGATAAGAGGTTCATGCCAAACTAACATGAGGTCACCAGTCAATAATAGTATTTTTAAGAAAAATTTATGTGATCTGTATGCTATGTATGTGCCACTACATTTAGAGGTGTTTAGTCATTAATCAGTCCAGATAATATCACAATGCTTCAATAGCATACCATTAAAAGAAAAAAATTAGGTGAGAGCTTTTTATGTACTAGATAGAGATGATTGACTAAATAAGCTATTCTATCTCAAAATGCAAATTTAAGTGTGTTATAAAAATGTAAAAATGATTGCCATGCTAAAATATTATGTATGGCTTTGTATCTCAGTTTTTCTGTGAAAAATTGTATAATTGTTGTCTGTTAATATTCTACAGGATTTCAATTACTATAACATTCATTTTTCACAGGAAATAGTGATTCTACTTTGTATTTCAAGGTGCTTAATATTAAAAAGATATATAATATTAAGCTCACCAATTCCATTACAATGTAAAATCATTAATCTTCTCTTCTGGATTTTCAATTCTGAGGTTTGGAAACCAAAAACTAGAAAGAAAAATGAAATAGGAGGACAGCCAATCAATAAGGACTCAGGACATAAGAGAACCTGTGTTGTGACATCCTATAACTCAGTGACTGCCCAATCTTCTGATCAAGATTGTTGGTCCACAGAGGAAAGAGATCAACAGTGTATACTGTACCTAAGGTGAGTTACTGGAGAGAAAAATCTTCTAAACTTTCACAGAAAGCAAATTGGTTAAGCAGTGGCTGTGACTCATCCAGATGGTTGACAATGAAAAAAGAACTGAGAGGTGTTGTACCTGGTTCTAGGGTTAATCCTGAGGAGACTTAACTGAACTTCACAGATAGCAAAATATTAATTTTAATTAATACAGATTCTACTTAAAGTTGGTCTTGAACATCCAGCAGATAAGTGTAACCACAGGTGTATAAAACAATGCCATAGCAATATGCTAGCTGTAAAAGAGGTTCAAATCACTGACACTTTTTAACAATTTCCAGCTAAACTGGTAACTATTGTGATGGGTTAATGGGCTTCATATGGTTAAATTGCTGAGTTCAGGGATCTGAAGTCCTTGGATTGGGCATCATTAGCCTAAAGGAATAAGTTCACGCAGAATGGGAAGCGTTCGAGAAGGAGAAGGCCTTCAAAGGAAAGCTTGGCAAGCTGTACCTGGCGAAGAGTAGGGAAAAAGCTCTTCACAAAATAGAAGGTTTTGTGAACAGTCTGCAAACACAGCTCCTCCAACTCTAATTGATCACACATTGCTTGAAACTACAAAAAAGCAAAGGGAGAAATATGGGGAGTAGCTGAGCTGGAGATCAATAACACATGTAAGACTAAAACAAGGCCAGTCCTGAGAACATGGAGCACTTGATGTGAGCCGGACAAACAAGTTGTTAGGCAGGTCCTTTCTCCACCAGGAGAAGGGTTTCACCTGTTATCAACTTTTTGTTGACTGTATAAATAAATAAATAAATAAAATAAATAAATGTATAAATTGCTGACATTGGGTAATTACTTTTCTCCCATCAGGCAGTAGGGCTCTACCTGAACCTCAGGTTTCTGCATTCTGTCTCTTGTCTTCATTTCTTCATCCTCCAGTGTCCTTAGCTCAGGAAATTCAAGAGCTGAGCTGGATGTGGCAACAAATATAACATTATATGCATGTATCACTATAATGTAGCCTTTAATTCTGTCCAGAATATGCCCAAGAGTAGTGTAGCTGGGTCAAATCATATTTTCGTATTAGTTTTTTGAGGATTCTAAATACTCATTTCCATAGTGGTTGTATTAGTTTATATTCCCACCACCAATGTAAGAGGTTTCCTTTTCCTTACATATTTGCCATTATACATTATTTTTTGTATTCTTAATAGTAGCTGTTCTAACTGGAGTTAGAATCTCAGTGTAGTCTTAAATTATATTTCTCTGAAGGCTATAGAGGTTGAACAATTTTTCATAAAGTTTTTGGCCATTTGAATTTCTTCTTATGAGAAATATCTGTTCTATTGTTTTGCTTACTTCTTTATTAGGTTCATTGTTTATGGGGATTTATTTTTAAATTCTTTTCATATTCTACATATTTATATCTTTTCAGAGGAGTAGTTATCAAAGATTATTAATAATTCAGTGGGTTGTCTCTTTATTCTCTTCATTATTTTTTTTTTTTTTTGCCATGCAGAACTCTTATAATTGGATCGGTATTACTTATTGATTTTTTTATATTATTTCCTGTTCTTTTGGGGTCCTGTGCAGGAAGTCTTTGTCTGTGCCAATGACTTCAAGTCTTTCCCCTACATTGTCTTCCAGCAGTGTCATTATTTCTATTTTTGTATTTATATCTGAATCCATCTTGATTATATTTTAGTATAAGATGATAGTGATCTAGTTTTAATTATCTGCATGGTTCTCCAGGTTTTATAGCACCTTTTTAAAGGGAATGTGTTTCTCTAGTGTTTCTTCTCCATCTGAAAAGTGAGATGGTTATATTTGTAATTTCTTTCTTCCAGTCTATTCCATCTGTCTATATTTCTGTTTGAGTGCCAGCACCATGGTGTTTTCTTACTAGGGCTTTATAATAAGGCTTGACATGTGGTAAAACAATGCCTCTATCATTGCTCTTTTAATTGAGGCTCACTTTGGCCCTTCTCAGTCTTTTCTAATTTCAATACCCTTCAAGATTGCTTTTTCAGTTCTGTGAAAAATGTAGAAATTTCAATAGGGATTGCATAGTGTCTATAAGTTGCTTTTGGTAGCTTGACCATTTTGACAATATTATTTCTGCAAATTCAGGGAAGATAAACCTCTTTCCATGTCTAATTTATTTTATTTTATTTCCATGTCTAATCTATTTTATTTCTGTTTTCAGAGTTTTGTAATTTTGACTATGGAAATCTTTCACCACTATGGTTAACTTGATTCTTAGGTAATTAATTTTAAGCAATTTTCTGTAATATAATTTGATATCTTTCAAGTCCCCCTGGAAAAAACATAGGGATATTTTTTGTCATTAAAATCAGGTATGTGTTGGAAGCTCTTGGTTCTTTTATATGCATTCAGCTGTCATAGTACAACTCTTGCACAAGTACCTGTCACTTCTTGCTTGCAGAAAGCATTTTATTCAACTTTAATGCATTCCATAAACTATTGTCAGATATTAAAAGGTACCTCTGTTCATTTAACGGGGATAGCATAATTGTGGCCATTCTCAGTAGAAAGTTTAGACTCCATCTTTTGAGGACATTTGGCATCTAACACGTTCCATTAATATGTTTATATATGGAAATAATACCATTAATTTTTAATTTTAAAAAGCCACCATCCATGATGCCTTTATGTTTATAAATGAGGGTAAAATTACTTGAAGAATTAAAGGAGATCAATACCTTGTATCTTATTTTTGTACAGGATCATTTCTAGCCTCTTACTTAAATAAGAATGGGAAATAGCACAAAATGCTAAGCTCTTGCTAATTCCTTCCTCCCCAGTTCTACAATACTTTAAATATGATTAAATATGCAAACATTTTCAAGAGTCATTTAATTTCTAAATTATTAGGAATGTCTCTCCACTGACCAATTAACACTAAGCAATCTCTGAAAAAAGTTTTCCATTTGTAATGTTTAGGTAGTCTACGGCCATACCACCCTGAACGCGCCCGATCTCGTCTGTAATGTTTAGGTAGAACAGCCAATTGAAGTACAGTTTTCCCACTCATGCTATGTAGTTAAATAACCTTATATAAATATCAAAAAATGAGCAGATCACAGTTACATGTATATGTTCATTATTAGGAAGAATGATATTTTAAATCATTGAAAAAATACAATATTTTTATTATAATAATTAAAGCCTTCTTTTGAATAGGTCATAGAATTAATTAACTGGAAGACAGCTACAGAAGTCTTTTGTGCTGATATTTCCTATGGTTTAGATATGAGTATTTAAGGAAGGACAAATTATATCAAACCTTAAAAGCTATCTTATTGTCCTGTCATTTATCAATCATTTTTGGTGATATAAATAAAGCATAATCATCCCTTCATTTACTTCTATCCATGTTAGAAAGATCTTGTACTGGATTTAGTAAAATGACATTCATCCTTAAGTGATAATTTAAGAATTAATATATTCTTTTTTGTTTCAGTAAGTCTTTTAAAATATTTTATTACAACATGCTTGGGGTGCATAGTTTTTATATGTATTGTGGGGACTTGGTACTTGTACATAACACATGCCAAGTCTTTTTAGTTCCACTTCCTTCCCCTTTTTTCTCACATTGTGAAAAAACCACATCTTTTTCTTTTTTTACACCCTTCCCTGCCCTTCTTCTAATTAAATATTGCAGTTTATCTCTATGCTTTAACAAGATTATATATAAGTATAGATGTTATATGATATTATATTTTGTTGATAAAAATTAGGAAAAATTGCTTCTCAAACATCTTATTGTTTACTTGTAGTGGTGCTTGAATATATTTATTTTGAATTTATTTACATTTCCTAGTACCCGAACTATTTTAGCTATTTAATATATTCTTCACTAGAAATGAATAGTGACATATGTAAATTAAAATTTGTTATTTATGATATTTCTCTAACTTTCCTTACCATATTGATTTTATCTATGTGCTTATTTATTGGTTTATATTTATGACCCTACATAGTGATCAAACACCTGGGTAAATTTACAAAACTTATAACATATGCTAGTGATGGTGAAGTTATAGCACACATTTTTGTTTTTCTTTTAAGACAAAAGATGCTAATGTAGAAGTTGGTTCTCTAAACTAAAACCTCAGTATTCTAGTTTAATTGCAGCATTGACACCTGTGATAAATAAGTGGGCTTTGGGTTGCAGTTTGGCTTTTGTCTTTAAAAAGTTCATCACGACTGACCTATCCAGTACATTTATGAGAGAACTTTAGCAAATCTTACATTGCAAAATACATAGAGATAGTGTGAATGGGTCTTTTAAAGGCTTTCAACATCTCTGATCAACATTCTTTATCATGAGATTTCATTTGGAATCCTTACAGTTCATAAGTATACATACTGCCCAAATTCCTCATTTTTATTACAAGGCAAATGTTAGTGAATTTTGAAAGGAGCAAACTGTATCAGTTAAATAACTCAAAAGTGATAAATTTAAATTTGTAGGTTATATTGTAAAATTTATTTTACACAAAATAAACATGCACTGCTTAGCTACTTGAAAATTATGCATAAACATAGCTATTATAATTCAGAGTAATAACAGAACAAAATAGGTAAATTTTCCCAAAAGTCTAACTTTATCTATTTAAATTTAAATTTTAAAAATATGTAAATTTAACTCTATTTAGTAAGCATGTGAGAGTTTTTGTCAGTCCTTCATCTTCAGTAAAATACATTATGTCTAAAATATTAGAAACAACATATTTATAGGAAGTAAATTGATAAATTAAAAAGTAAGATTGAAATTAAATTTAATATTTTATCTATCACAAAATTGCATTACATACTTCAGAATAAAGTCAGTCTTCTCAATTTCATTTAGATTTTGAAAAATCAATCCAGTAATAGTTAACACTGACTATCTTGGAACACCTGAGCTCCTCAGCAGCATTCTATTCACGATGGAGTTGAGAAGGGATTTTTGAAGTGCCAATCACGGGCTGTTTCCAGATCCTCCCACATGGTTGAAGTTCTGCTGTCAAGAACATATTGAAAAGTTGTTCACTTACTTGAGGTGACAGATACAGACTGTGACAAGCCTCATATTGGGACTCCAGCCTGAGGGGGTAACACAGAATGAAATGAGGAATACAAAATTAATGGGAGGAAAATGTCACTTGCCAATCTCTCAACTCACAACTTACTTCACTTTGAGATGTAGTTCACAGTATTATTCAGAAAGAGGAAACAGTCATCTGTGAGATCTTATCTAAGGTCCTAGATGTGAATTTTCAAAACACGATGCTTTTATTTACTAATTAGAAAATCAAGTAGGAATTTTTAAGTTTTAATTAATTGTAGTTATTCTCCCTTTAATGACAGCCAAATTAATTTATTCATGATAAAATTAAAATGGGAAAATTAGAAAAGGAAAACTGGATTTTAGATTTGAGCACTAATACGATAGTTAGTCTTGATTTTCAGCCTGATTTTCTAAAGAGGTTCTTAGGAGATTAACAAATCACATTTCTGGATGTCCGTGTGTCATGGGAGTATGACTTTGGGGATTACATCTGCTACCTGACCCTTGCAGAATTTTCTCTCTGCTCTTTTTTTTCTGAATGGGACGAGTTGAACAGTGTTCTTCCACCGTGTTTCTGCTTTGGAGCCACCTGAGGATGGACTGAAACTTCTGAAACCGAGCCCAAATAAGCCTCTGCTCCTTTAAGTTGTGTACATCAGGTATTGTGTCTCCGTCACGCAAAAGGGAGACTACTACACCTACTTTGATTGATATTTGAATATACTACTTCTTTGTCAGAAACATATTAATCTCTTATCTGTGCTTCATTTTCTAGAGTTTAATGTTCTAAAGATCATTACTGCTTAAAAGGACAAAAATATACATCACTCTGCAAGATTAGCAACTGACAAATCAATAGGATGCAAAGTAAGGTATTTAAAACCTAACTTCTGAATTTCTATTTTACTCCCAGCTTAGTGTAACAACTTTCTAAGGATTGGATGTATCCTTTAAACAGGGATGAAGTTTAAGTGAAAATAGTATTTACTAAACATAATAGAAAAAAAAATTTGACAAGTGACTTCAGTAATCAAAATATCTTTATCTTCCACCAGATATAGGAATTAAATCATCTAACCATTCTATTAAATTTGGTGTAGTGATGACTTTTTGTATATTGGTGGGTAAGGAATACACAATCCAGAAAACAAGTTAGTCCTGCACAAAAAGTTTATAACCATTGACAAAAAACAATCTAACAATCTTGACAGAAACTGCTTAAAATAGTGACTCACTTGACTATATATATATATATATATATATATATATATATATATATACAGGATTTTAAATTATTTTATATTTCCAAAGACAATTTATACATCTAAACCTACTTTTAATAATGATCAAAATAACAGAACAAAGAGATATTTTCTGTGAATTTCTAACATCCTAAAATGTGTTTGTGGTATATTTTTGCTTTAATATAATTATCAAGAAATTATTAACATGGTAGAAATTCTTAAACACAATAATTTAAAACTCTTTAAATGTATTTCTGTAATCAATACTTTAAGGGGATAAATAAATCATACACAAAATCTAAATACAACATGAAATATTTTCTTCCTAAGCACTAAAATTAATTAGCACTTACCCTTAAATTTATGAAATTATTATGGAAAGTAAGGCCACAGAATAGGGATTAATATAAAATTGAAAAATATAAAATGTGCCCTTTTCAAAATGAAACTCATTAATCTGTTTAATCAATATATACTAATTAAAAATGTGGAAAAAATAAAATGTTAATTACAAGCATAAAAATAAGAGATGGCATCAGCAAGATAATAGAGAAGGAGCTCTCCCATCCATCCATCTATAATCAATGACTTGGAAAACATCCATGTACAAAAGCATCTTTGTGGAACTTTATATTATGTAGGATATTGCAAAACCATGGTGGAGCCCAAGACTGAATATGTCCATTTTGACAACAAAGGCTCCTGCTTTTGTGGTAGGTTTGGCAACTGTGGTCCTAGATCTGGTGCACAAGTGGTTTCTTTCCTCTTTGGACTCAGCTGAAGCTTTATTTGGTCTTGAAGCTAACACCAGCTCCACCATCCAAAAAGAGAAACTAAGCCACCCCTGTATCAGGTAACAGGCCCATCCAGTCTATCCTGAAACTATAAACTGCAGCAGTCTGTAATTAATCACCAGCCCCTTTTCTCAGCTGTAGACTTCAAGCAGCCTTGTACAAATAGGGGTACAATAGATTCAAGTGTTCATAGAACAAAAGAATTAACACATTTTGAACGTCCATACTACTCATGGTAAAATACAGATTCAAGTCAATCTTTGTAAATATTTCAATTATTTTTAAACAAAAATAGAGAATCAATCTCAGAATTCTTTTTATTCTTTTTTTGGTTTTTTTTTTTTTTTTTTTTGGTTTTTCTCCGGTACCGGGAACCGAACTCAAGACCTTGCTCTTGCCAGGCAGGCGCTTTTGCCACTGAGCTAAATCCCCAGCCCCAATCTCAGAATTCTTATCAAACTACAATTTCAATAAGCCAAGTAATTTTGAGCAAAAACAAACAAACAAACCTAAAACCAAGAGTAGAGACCTGAAAGTTTTTAACTTTAAACAATAGTATAAATCTACAGTAATAAGATTATTATGGTAATGATATAGAAATAAACACATAGACTAAAGGAACCAAACAGAAAACCTAGAATTAAAGCTAGGAATCAATTTTCAGTCTTTCATGATGATGCAAAAAAAATAGAAAAAAAGAATGTGAACAGTATTTGAAGAACTGGATTTGCACATGCAAAAATTTACATGCATTTTTTGTGGTATAGACAAGACACAACTGAAAACATATTAATGAACTAAATTTAGAAATCAAAAGTATAAAAACATAAAGGAAAAGCTTCACGCTATTAGTCTTGGCAATGATGTCCCAGATATGACTCCAAAAGCACACACAATACAATGAAAACAGGGATCCACCTAAAAAGCTTCTGCAAAGAAATCCATCAGCAGACTGAAATGACAGCCTGTAGAGAGGGAGAGAAGTATTTTGAAACCTTACAAGTCTTACATGCAATAAGGAATTAGTGTTTAAAACGCTCAAGGAATTGGTACGTTGAAATACCAAAGAAAATTTTAAAAAGTTTCAAATTTAAAAATTTAAAATTTAAAAATAAAAAATTAACACACACAAATCATTAGTGTTCCTGTACACCGATTGTGTACTCCCTATGAAAGAAAGTAGGAAAACAATATTATTTATAATAGCATCAAAATATTAAGTACTGAGTAATCACCTAATCAAAAAGTGAAAGATCTCTATAATGAATGTATAGTATTCTACAAGAGGAAATTGAAGAATGATTCAGAAAATAGAAAGATACCATTGTTCCTCAGTAGGCAAATCAACATTGTCAAAATGGCCATACTTCCAGTATTGATATAGATTCAATGAAATCCAAATCAAAATACAGCATCAACTGCATTTTGCACAGAATTGGAAAATCTATCCTAGGATTTATGTGGAGCTAGAAGAAACCAACAATAGAAAAAGCAAGCCTGGGCACTAAAACCAAAGCTGCCTGCCTCACAATTTCAGATTTTAAATTATATTACAGGGCTGGGGATTTAGCTCAGCGGCAAAAGCGCCTGCCTGGCAAGCGCAAAGTCGTGAGTTTGGTTCCCGGTACCGGAGAAAAACCAAAAAAAAATTTAAATAAATAAATAAATAAATAAATTATATTACAAAGCTATAGAATAAGTCAGCCTAATGCTGGCAGAAAAACAGACATGGCTTATTTGAACAGAATAGATGATGAATAAATAACCCCAAGTTCATTGCCATCTGATCTTTTACAAAGGGACCAAAAGCAAACACTGGAGGAAATATAGACTTTTTAACAAACTGTGATGTGGAAACTGCTTGCACACCTGCAGAAGACTACATCTAGAAGTATATATATCAACATGAACCAAAATAAAATCAAAATGAATGAAAGACATGCAAGATATTAAAAGAGAAATAATCTACTGCAAGATAATATAGATAGAACTCTTAAATACATAGGCACAGGAAAGGACATGCTAAAAGGAACCCCAGTTGTACAAGTAGCATCAAGAATTAGCACATGATATTATGTGAATTTAAAAGGCTTTATACAGCCAAAAAGACCCAATAGAGATAAAGAGACAGACTGCAGAGTGGGAAACAGTTTTGCCAACTACTTGTCTGACAGAGAAATACTGTGAGGGACCACGTATTATAAAGTGAAGTTAGAGGACATCTGAGGCTGTTCTTGTCCTACGCTTCAAGCCAGACTGGAAGGAGGAAATCCCTCCACTTACTTCTGGTCATAGCTGAAGCATGAAAGCTAGTGATGTTATGATGCTCACAGGGTAAGATAAGACCCACTGAGGGCAATAAGGATCTTTAAAGCAGTGTAGTAGCAGTAGTAAAACATTTCACTTGAGGAAACTATAATTTCCTTATTGTCCCCTGTCTCATCATTGCAAGGATGCTTTGCTCTTCTTACTAGCCCACAGCAGCCAATATTACTGTTCCTGGAATCATTTGCTACGCCTTCCCACACACTGGTTAATAAGATAGTGGCTAGCTGGAGAGTCTTGGTCTTTGCCCTCCTGAGGTATTTGACTCCCAGGTCCCCCTTTATGTATTAATAATTGTCTACATCTTTAATTTTACCCTCTTGCCATACCCTTCAAACTGACAGTTGGGGATCTTGAGACAGGTCTCCGATAGAATACTGTTTACAATTTACACAGAAATATAAAAAAAAATCCATGTTCCCCAAATAAAAGACCCAGTTAAATAAATAGATACTATTCAAAAGAAAAAGTATAAATGACCAATAAAGACCGTTAAATGGACCGGCGACTCACTCCCGGCCTCCTTGTTCCCCAGAAGGAGGGCTTCCTGCACACAGGGAGCCACGGGTGGGGAGCACCAGTCTTCTGGCTGGCAGGCTTCCTGCCTGGTGGCTCCCGGAGGGTGGGCCCCCAGCACACGGGGAGCCCTGGGCGGGGAGCGCTGGTCTTCGGACTGGCGATTCACTCCTTGCCTCGGCGTTCCACGGAAGGAGGGCTTCCGGCGCACAGGGAGCCACGGGTGGGGAGCACCAGTCTTCTGGCTGGCAGGCTTCCTGCCTGGTGGCTCCCAGAGGGTGGGCCCCCAGTGCACGGGAATCCTTGGGTGGGGAGTGTCGGTCTTTGGGGTCTTTGGACCGGCGACTCACTCCCGGCCTCATCGTTCCCCAGAAGGGCTTCCAGCACACAGGGAGCCACAGGTGGGGAGCACCAGTCTTCTGGCTGGCTAGCTTCCTGCCTGATGGCTCCGGAGGGTGGGCCCCCAGCGCATGGGGAGCCATGCCGCAATTGAGCACTGTTGCACGCTGGCCCTTAAGCCGGCCGCCGCTGCTCAATTGAGATCTATCATGACACAGAGAAACAGTGACACAATTGGCCCACCATGCACCGACTGCAGTTGCCCACCCACGGATGTGTGTGAATCATTGAAACTTTGAACAACCCCTGGGAATACATGCCATACAATGGGCC
>NW_004955443.1:12834726-12851035 GCF_000276665.1 Chinchilla lanigera | reverse complement strand
ATTTGTCTATTTGTTTTCCTGAGAAACTATTTTGTAGATAACATTATGTAAAATGATAACCATTGATAATTTCCTACCATTTTGTCTGTAATTTGGTAAGTCCCCCCATTATTATGTTATCCTTCTTTTACTCTTTAAAATAAAAAAAAGACAGTTAAAAATGGTCAACATCATTTGCCATCATAGAAAAGTAAATGAATACAAACATGAGATTCCATCATAATCCAGAAAATCTTCCTCAAAATAACATAAAATAACACATGCTGGTGAGGCTACAGGGAAAAGGCACTCTTTTGCACTTTTGGTGGGAATGTACACTAGTACAACCATTATGGAAATTAATATGAAGATTCCTGAAAATACTACAATTAGAAATCCCATTCAATCTAGCTTTTTGTCTTCTAGGTATCCTCTCAAAAGTTATAAAGACATCATACCACGGACATGTATGCATCCTTATCATCATGGCAAAACAACTTGCAATAGCTAAAGCTTGAAAGTGGCCTATATATCTCTCAACAGATACATAGATGAAGAAAATGTGACCTTTATGCATAAAAGAAAGATAATTTGACTCATTTACAGGAAAATGGATGCACCTGGAAACCATATATTAAATAAATAAATCAGACACAATTTTAATATCAATAATTTTTCTTATATGAGAAACCTCAATTATAAATAATTTAAAAATAAAGACAGTAATTAAAATGGAAGGTAGAAGTCCTGAAAATGAGAGTGGAATCTAGTGATGGAAGGAAAAATGAAGGATGGAATGAAAAGAAAAGAAAATGTGTTAAAAACATGCACTTACCACTAAAATGAATGTAAACCTGTTATACTTCAAACATAGACTAAGTTTTTAAAAATACAATGAATTTTATTTACCATATATTCCTCTAATAGTGATCATGTTGTATAAAATGATTTTTCTATTATTTTATATCAGTTTTTATATAAATACTTGTAAGTGTATGCCTCATAAATGTATTCCTACCTCATAGATTATTTAGTTACATCAAAGTATCACAACCCAAATAAATACTAAACAACAACAAACTCCAGTATTGGCAGTTGTACGACAGCTAGAAAATATGAGAGCATAAGCTATTTTTTCTTGAATAACAGCATGTTTTGACATTGCATTCAATGACAATTCTCTTAATGAGTCATGTAACAAATGTTGATTTTTTTCTGATAGTATTCAGATAGCATCTGCCATGAAAATACTACTAATAAAATAATTTTGGTCTGGGAAATTAACTATATAAATTTTCTTAAGATATCAAACAACAGTCTTTCCTGTCTTCCTTTCATTCATTTATTTTTTACCCTTCTTCCATTTTTTTATACCATTACAGAAGCTTTCATGATGAAGTCAATAGACTGTACACTAAGAGAAAACAACTGTACATTCATTATTTCATGGCTGCAATTTTTTGCCTTAAAATTGCTTTAAATAATTAGTGATTGCAAGCTGAAACCACCATTCAGAAAAAGACAGTGGGTAATGTTGAAGAGGAGGAATGACAAAATAATTTGTGAAAACAATATTTCACACAAATTATGAATTGACTTATACATTATACTCCTTTGTGCTCTCCACTCCCCAGCAAAATGGGTGGACATGCGTGTATGTATGTGTGTCTCTCTGTGTGTATCTGTATATGTGTGTCTCTGTTTGTGCTTGAACTGCTTGTATCCTACTTCATATTGTAAAAATATTATAAAACTTAGACAATATTATTGAAATCTATAATTGCAAATTATTATGTTGAGATAGTGCATAGTTCTTCTAGCATCATAGCTAATTTTATCTTATATACATATACAGGACCATGAAAACTGCACCAGCTAACAGAGAAGCACTGAGGACCAGAATGAGATGTATCATGAAAAGAGAAGGATCATAATTCAGTAACCATCTTTGCACTCAGAAAAGTATTCCTCACTCTGTAGGACACAGTAGTCTGGAAGTTATTTTCCATTCAGTGAATGAATAAACTATAGAAAAGATTCTGCATCCAGAAAAGCAAATTAGTGCTTATTCATTTCAATATTTTAAACAATGAATGGTTAACCAAACAGGTATAATTCCCAAAGATCATGACTTTGATAACATGTTTAGCCTTTTGAATAAAATCAACTAAAATTTTGAAAGACCAGATGAATTATAGAAGAAATCATTGCTCAGATGATGATTTCTTGTATAAGTGGTTTGCATGGATAGAATTTTTGACAGATTCCTTACTGTAAATCAAATTTGAGTGATAGGTACAAAATTCATCAGATTCAGGCATGAATAATACTACTGATGTATGCCACAATAAAAATTTAAATGTAACTTGCATATGTTCCCAACATGTGTGTGTGTATATATATATATCAACCTACACAGAAAAGAAATGGATTTTACTTGAAGTAACATATTCTGCAATTAAAAGTATTTTTCTGTATTAAGTGGAAAAGTAAAATGTGTTACTATCAATTCTTATTGATGCCCATTATAATATATGAGATCATTCACTAATTTATTGAACAATTTTAAATTAAACTTTTATTTATCATGTTCTAATAGTTTAAAGAAATATTGTTTATGTATACAATATATACATATAAGCATTTACATATTCAATATATTTATTTATACATATGAATGCTGAACAAAACAGATGTTATTTTCATTTTGTTATGCTAATGTTCTGATAGTGGACATACATGAATCTTATATCTCTGGTCATATCATATGTGGTACTGAATACCAGTAGCTGAACTTTTTCCTTGTCTCAATTTCAAGAATAGTTTCAAAATCTTCAGCAGTTATTTTTCCAGGTTATTCCCTGTAGTATTCTGACACCTATGTTACCTACTTCATCAAGATTTATAATTCACTGATACTATTAACTTTGTGTTTGTCATTAGTATTTTTTTGTACAGTGTTCCATTTTGTAAAGAGTTCCATTTTGTACAACGTAAATTCCACTATCTCCCATTTTAATTAGAAATGCTTTTGCCCTATTTCATTTTATTTTATTCATTTAGAAAACACAAAATAATCTCAGAATAAAATTCTACTTTTGCTGGTAATAGATAAATCATATTTTAGAAAGAAGAATACAAACATGGGCACAGTTTTCACTTAAATGAGTGATAATAACATTATGTGAGCTGCTAGTATTGACACTAATTCTACAGCATTCCATGGTCCACTCTATCATCTCCCCTCAGCTAAAATCATTTAAAATTTATCCCTTTTAAAATCTCCAACAATATTTGCCCTAACCTTGCTTTCATTCAGTGCTTTTTATCTACTGATAAAATAGTATAAGAAAAGAAATTTCAAAACCACCATGGCTACAACTGAACACATATCTGATCTCTGCTCATATACTTTGACATTTGATGGTGGGATGGTTTGGATTCTGACCCAAATTTAAGCACTCTACTGGTGCACTTGATATCATTTATACCTCCTGCTAAAATCTTCTCTTTGCATCTTTTGTGTCAACTTTTTCTTGTTTACATAGTCCTACTCCAACATTCAGTCACTTTTCTGTTGATGGGACAAAATATCTACCACACACAACTAAAAGAAGAAAAGTTTATTTTGTGGTTTGGTGTCAACACCAGAATCATATTCCTTTAGTAGAAATATCAGGGCAGAAGTTCAGAGTAAAAGAAAGCTCCTCACTTCATTTCAGAAACCGGAAAGAGAGAACAATGGAACAACCAGAGGAGAGGAGGGAGACCGGAACAAGACTACACCCTTCCAGACTGCACCCTCCTTGACATACTTCTTTCAACCAACTGTACCTCCCAAAGCACATTCTGCTATGAATTAATCATCAAGTTAATCCACAGATAAGATAGTGCCCCAAGACATTTCACCATCCCAAAGTGCCCCCTTTGAACTCTTGAAGCCTTTGGGAGATTGTTTTCGGTCCAAGTCATAGCATTACCCAATTTTAAATACCAAACTAAACATGAACTTTTGTGGAAATCCCATCTTGCTGCAGCTGCCTCTTCCTTTCTGTGCTATAAAACCCCTTCCAGTGCTCTTCTGTGCAGTGTCAACAACTGTATTCTTCTCTATTCTGTCTCAATCACCGCATTGTCTTCTCTGATTGCTCCGAATACTTCTATTTTTGAGATTGCCATTAGTTGCATGTTGCTAAATACACTGGGAAATCTTCCCTGAAACATTGTTGGGCATCCGGGACTTTAAAATTACAGCTTTTCCTTCAATCTCTTTGCCTATTAGGCTATTAATTCTTAGCGTAACTTATGCTTAGTCTCATTCTTAGTCATGAGCTAAAGTCATGTTAGGATTTTCCATGACTTAGTTCTGGGTACTTTTTCTATTCTCACTCACTTCCCTGTTGCTCTACTTCACATCATTAAATTACTTCAATAGACCCAAACATATGTAACTTTTGTTTCTAGGTAAAATTTTCCCCATGATTGCAGATGAGCTTATACAACTACTAATTCAGTGTTTCTGCTTCATTATCTAATAGTTATCTCAGACCTACTAGGTTATAAATAAAGTGTTGTCATTACCTCAGCAAAAATATACAACCATGTATCTCCAAATAAGCAGATAAAGAAAAGTTAACGTTAGTGTCAATTGTGGCTTTGGTATGACTGCAGAAAAATAAATTATTATTCAGCTTGTTTTCCTAGTAGTCCTCATTCACTTATGTTTTGAGATTGTTGCCGCCAATCACCCTGATTTATCACATTCTACATGGCACACACATTACAATTCAATATGCTTTAAGGAGTGAATAGTAATTGACCCTATTCATGCTCCAATTTAAATCCTGTATGCTTTTCTGTGTTCACCAATAGCTGTCACTGAAGGAAGTTTTCAGTTCTATCTCACCTTTCCGTGTCAAGAATCTATGTCTCTAAAATTTTGCAATTATTTTCCAGCATCAGGTTAATTTATACAGTTACAGTTAATAAAATACTAACTACACCAATTAGGGGTGAAAGTTAGTAGAGGTATTGCTACCACACGAAATACCACAATGACCCTGAGATTTGTCTCATAGATAAGGCAAGAGAGACTCCAGCTTTCTGTTTTTAACTCCATATTAAGAGAAGTATCTTAAAGTTTACTTAAACTGTAGTCCACCCCAGTCACCTTGGTTAGTTATCAACTGAAAGCAGAGTCACAAAATGGGAACAGAACAAACAGGACAAATTGGGAAGTGAGCTAAAAGTTAAACTGCAATGGTCATTTAGAATTCAGCTGTCTGACCTTCTGGGAGAAGTAAACTTTGTGATACTTGTGTGACATTCTTGTAACATTCCCCCAAATGAGGTAATGGTTACTATAGAAACCTAAAATGCACTTAAACTGAAAGTGAGACCTAGATTGGCACAGACATCTTCTCTGTCTCCTGGTTAGAGACTATCCATCAGCTGGCTAATAAAGCTTTGTTTGTTCCTGCCTTGGTGGTTTTCTTATGAGTGCCTTTCTGGATGAACTCGCTTGCTGCATCATCATATCATTTCTCATAGTTATTTGTGGATTGAGTCCTGACTGACTGTTAATTTATATTTTATTATGCTTCTCTTCTCTGAACTTTCTCATTTCCCATGTTGGTTTTCTGGGATCACCTCCCAAATAAAATCCCTCCACCCACGTTCTTGTTTCAGGTCTTTCTATGGAAAAATTCAAACTAAGAAAGTAATTCAGTAGAAGTCTGGAAAAAAAATGACAATCACTCTTTATGTGAAAGGCATCTATGAGTGTGAATGCTGAGAAATGGGAGGTAGTATATTCCAGGTAAAGATAAAAAGTGTACAGCAGAATATTGAAACAAAATATAACCATGTCCTGGGTAAACGATGAACTAGTGTGGCTTTATCATAGGAGTGGATAGGGGAGAGTGATAGACAATTTAAGAGAACCAGGCACAGGCCATAGTGAAAATTTGGGATTTTAATTACATTGAATAGGATTTGATTGCAAAATTATAAGGACAGGATATAGTTAAGAACATATAATTTTCTTTGTTCTTTTACAAATAACCAAGAGACGCAAATGGTGAGATACCAAAGGGGACAAACCAGAGCATTAAAAACCTCAAAGGTTACAAATATCTATTTTAATCTGGAATAAATAGTGTTTGGTTTTAGAGTCAATGTAGGTGAAGTAAATAGAGGAAGAAAGTTGGTGTCCTTGAAGAGGAGAGGAAATAAAAGCATTTCTCACAATGCATATAGATAGTAGGAACATAAATTGATCAGTCTCTAGGGAAGGAAACTTACAAAGACAGAATCACTATTTATTCTTAGGAATTTTACGTATATTTTTGTACAAGTCACTAGTAAACATACTTATTTATTAAATATTAAATATATTTATTTTAAATATATTAACATATATAAGATGCAACATGTTTGCATGTCCTGGGGAGAAATAAAAATTACATCATATATATGTATATGTGTATATGTATCTGTATGTCTTGGTTACATTTCTCTCCTTGCTGAGACAAAATACCCAAAACCCAAATTTAAGGAAGGAAAAGTTTATTTAGCTTACAATGTATGGAGGTTTCAGTCCATACTTGGCTGGCTCCAAGTCAGAGTGGCACATGGCAGAGGGCAACAGTTCATGGTAGGGGAAAACAGCAAAAGCAGCAAGAGCAAAACGGTAGGAGTGGCAACAAGCAGCCTCTTTCTCTCCCTTATATATGCAAACTATCTGCCCTAGGGCAGGTGTAGCACTCACACCCATAATCCCAGCACTGGATCAGGGATCAATCATAAACTCAAAAAGCCCACCCCATGACTTCATGGTAGGAAAGAAGCAGATATAACATTTGCCCATGAATTGCTTTATAAATGTTCTTAAACCTAGAAGTGACTTTGACAAAGAGAATTCTCAGGTACTATTTTCTTGTGAATGTTGCTAAAGTAAATGTTAACTATTCAGTAGAAATAGCAGGTGTTTTTTCTCCCATGCAAATGAATTGAGGTGTTGTTTCCTGGAAAGGACAATAGTGAATGTTAATGTATAAATAGAATTCCAAAAGCAGGGTGTGGTTGCTTACTCCCTTCATTCCAGCACTCCAAGACTGGGGCAGGAGGATTTTCATGCACTCAAGGCCAACCTGGGCTTCATAAGAGAGTTCAAGGCCAGCCTGCACAACATGGGGAGACACTGCCTCAAAAAAAAAAAAAAAAAGAAAAATTAAATAAGAACATATGAGGAAAGACAAGCTTTTGGTGAATTCTTCTGTTTGTCATTGTTTAATGAAAATTTGCATTAAAATTTCAAATTTCAAAAACCTAGAAATCTAAGTCACTTGATGTTGAAATAAGTTGCATCAAATACTCTGTACTAGTTTATTAAAATGAAATAATTACTACATATATAAGTATTCATAGACATGTAGAATCTTAAAGTTTCTGCTTGACTAGATTTAAGAGATGATGGATATAAATTGTTTCCTCCGCATCCCACTCAACAAAACTTGAGTTAGGATATTTATAGATAAAGTCAGGGATATGCAGTTTTCACCTTAGTGGAGACATGATATCTTCTGTTTTATTCTTTGCACTCTTATAGTTCCCTGAGAGTCTTTAAACAGTTTCTTACATTTAAGTCTTCTCTTCAAAATCAGCTATCAAACCACAGCTTACAAGAAGGTGGAAAAATATTAATGGAGAAATGAAATGTCATGATTGAGATTTTAAAAAAGGAAATAGAGCTCAACAAGAATTTTGAGAAATAGGTATGCTTTCTACTGAAAAGAGTTTTATAAGTTGCTCAACTCTTTGGGAAAATAAAAGAAAAATACCTGTAAAAATCTAAAATACAAGGAAATTTCACCATAATTCCTCATTTGATAATAGTTGCTAAATAAAATAATTAAAAAGCAAGAAGATTTGAACAATGATTTTATTGTAGCATTGGTTGTAATAATGCAAACTGCAAACAACATTAATGTTTGTCAATAGAGAAAGAGCAGAATAAGTAGAAATCTCTTTATATTTCAGTCTACAGTCAACTTAAGAACATGAACAAGATGCAAAGCATTTGGCCTAGATTATTATGTACAACATTAAATAACATTAATGTAATGAATATGTGTATAGGTTTTTTGTGCTGTGGAAATATATCTAGCCTTCACACTACCCCTACCTCTACCACTACCTCTACCCCTACCCCTACCCCTACCCCTACCCCTCCCCCTACCCCTACCCCTACCCCTACCCCTAGCCCTAACCCTAATCCTAACCCTAACCCTTACCTCTTGACAATATCACGTTGAGAATTAGGTCTCAACAGATGTATTTGAGACGGACAAATATATTCATATAATACTATATATTTTGCCTGATTTTATTGTGCTTTCTAGTGCATAGAGATATGCCTGAAATTATGTGTTCAATTAATATTTGTAAAATGGAATAATTATTTCATTAAAATAAAAATTTGTCTTTAATTTAAGCAGGAAATAATAAACTCTCATTGGTAGATATTTAATCTTTAGCAAATTATATTTAATGCTCAGTTTTGTGAGTGACAAGATGCAGTGGAGAATGAGCGAGGCTGATTAAAAATACCATTAGGAAGAAAAGAGCTATCCAAGAGATGTTTCTGTACCTTCTGCTCGCCAGTTAGCGAATGCATGTTTCCAGGAATGTGTCTTAGGAACTTCAGTTTAATTTTTCTTGTACATAGGTTTATGGGTAGTATAAATATTCATCAATTAGAAGAATATGTTTAGCTGAGTATGATCGTGCGTGCCTGTAATCCCAGTACTAAGCAGCTGGGTCAGGCACTTTGCTGCAAGTTCAAGGTCAGCCTTAGGTACATAGTAAGCTGAAGACCAGCCTGAAGTACATATTAAGACCTTGCCACAAGAAAGGATAGTTTTATAATTTGCATCATGTCATAACAGCAGAAGTGCTAAAGATGAACTTTAGTGGTAGAACATTTGATTCACACGCAAAAGGCCTGATTCAATCTTCATTTTAAAAGAGTATAGCTAAATATTAGCACAACATATTCCAACTGCACAGAAAATATGAAAAATATGCATATTTTGGCAATGGTTTTTATATAGCTTTATATTACAATTGAAGAAAACAAATTTAAAAATCAAGTCTTATACAGTTTGTAATTTATTTTGTTTTGCCTTCCTTTCACCATCCCTTTATTTCTTTCTACTATTTCTTTTTTCTTTAATGTAATTGTGTTACAAGTACAATATTTGTTCCTAAGCATAGATTACTGAAGATATTAAAGAAATAGTTCATTCAGATTTATTCATTTATCTATTCAACAAATATTAATTGAATGATTACTGTGTGCTAGACATAGTACTAAAAGTTTGTCTATTGAGGCTTTGGAGGGGACACACAGACATAAACCATAACACTATTAGACTACTTTATGTGCTGCATCACTCAAAATGCTTACCTTTCATGCTCAATTTGACCTTGGAAAAACAGCCAGAAATCACATGGTGCCAGATCCAAGTGAATGGGGTGGATCTGGACACAGTGAAATATTTCATATACTTGTCTTTCTGTGGTATGGCGCTGGCAATAGCAATCACGGTATTATTTTATTTCACCCAGAAAGATACTCATGAGAGAAGATTTCAGAAGGGCCTCAGAAAGTGGCAAAAAGAGTGAGATAAGTGTGTTCTAAACAAGAGGAGGTATTTTAATGGTATTAATGGAAAATATTCATTGTATGCTTAAATCACACCTGATAAATATTGCTTTAATGTAATTATTATGGTCTACACATTTATAAGCTAGCTACCTTTTCTTTAAATGTTTTTAAACATTCACTTTCTTTGAATATCAAGTTAAAATCAGTATAATATTTGTTATTTTAAAACTAAAACCAAGTGAATAATATTTCTCCTTTGAGAATTCTGTCTCAAACTGAAGCCTTTATATTAAGTAAGAGTCTCATTTCATTGTGTGGTCAGTGAGATCTTTCCTACTAATTTCCTGAATCTAATTTTCAAAATTTTTCCAATTTCAAGAAGAAGCAAAGAAACATAAAACAGAAACATTCTCAGCAAGATTACTGCACATAATAGGGCACTTGTTAATTTTCTGTTTCTTTGAAAAGTAGTTCTAGTTCATGATGAAAGAGATTTTTTTATAATAGTAACTTGAAATTTCTACAACTTATAGACCTAAAATATAGATGTAATTTTGAGGATAATTAAATTTTTGTATCCTATTTGTGTACCTGAGTCTGAGAAAATTTACTTTGAAAATGTTCATTTGACTAAGATGATTTCTGTTGCTCGTAAAACAATACTATGAAACCAGGTAGGTTTTAAAGATAGTTTTTATTTCGACTCATGGTTCTGGAGGTCAAAGATCAAGAAACAGTATTGAGGCATGATTTTGTTCTTGGCATATTCCAGAGATGGTACAGGGCAAACAGGTGGCAAGACAAACAGGGCATATGTGTATCAGTGTGTTTTGTGGCCTGTTTCTCTCCTCCTTAATGGATTCAAGCACGAGATCTCCTCCCTGATGATTTTGTAAAATCCTGTTCACTTTCAAGACCCCGCCTCTAGAGACCACAGTGAGATTATTTTCCCATCTTCTTTGTACCACACAGTGAGGATTAAATTATAACATATGTGCTTCTCAGATGACAGGTGTAAGCCATGTCCAAAGCATATCAATGTTTTTTTTTATAATTGTCAAGAAAAAAGTTATAATCTCACAAATATGAATAATTTATCAAAAGTGTGCTCAGTAATTTACTTGCATATTAAAACAATAGAGAATTTGTATTATACAAATTGTATTAATACCTCAAAAGTACAATTTACAAAATGAAATGGAGAACAAGACAATATTGTTGTGAAGAACAGCCTCATTGCATGGCCATCTTGAAGTCTTGTTATGGGATTAATTAGAAATAATGAGCTTTGTGTGGAAACTTTTTCATTGTGTCTCAAAGGGATTGTAAATAATAGAAATCTAAAGAGCTAATAAGAAATGACAAATGTATTACATTATATAGAAAAACACTAAAGAACAATTGAGTAATTTTTTCCAATTATGTCCCAGCACAGAAAAAAAAAAGAAGGCACCATCACAGATTCTCTTTCAATTACAATAATATAAAACACAGCATTTTAGCTAGTTAATTGCTATTGTGTCCTAGTGAAAAGAGAAATGGTTTAACATAAGCCAACATGGTCTTTTCACAAAGTACAGCAAACATTTTTGCTGAAATACCAAGCTACCATTATTAACTTAATTTAAAAGAGTGATTTTTAAGGACAGAAGAGTAATTTCACAAGTATATCAATACCAGAGGTTGTGTTTTAAAGATTCTAACTATAGAACATGACTGTTAAAAGTATCAAAGGTGAAGAAAAATAACATAATTTATGGAAGTAAGTCTTTTAAGATAAATATATACATGCTCTTTTGAATTCTAGGGAATAAAGGTAATGGTATTCACCCATATTCAAGAGTAGCCTACAGTCTCAGCTGATAGGCTAATGTAAGTATTTCCCTCCCCAGTCTAGACTCAGCTCCCCAGTCTTCCTCAGTACTCATATACAAGACTCAGATATATTGAATATAAAACATGCTATTATAAGTGCCAGGAATATAGCTCAGTAGCATAAGCACCTGCCTGGCAAGCATAAGGTCCTGAGTTCAATTCCCAGTACCAGAAAAAATAAATAAATAAAACATACTATTATAATAAACCTTTTATTTAGTACAGTCACAGTAGCAAAGGTATCACAGAAGAGGAACAGAAAATGCCTTAACTGTTATGGCAGAAAATTCCCGTCTGTCCCGAACATTCCACAAGAGACGCCAATCGCCAGTGAGAACAAACCGGAGTTTAATTTGAGGCTAGCCACCCTCACTTCCTTTGCCAATCTGGAAGCGGGGGCCCATGGCTAACTTTGTTTCCCCTTATATACATTTTGGTTTCCATTGACAACATATTGGGGTGTTACATCCTCTGACCCCGGTGGGCATATGGTGTTTCTCTCATCCTGCTGGACCCCAGGTCAGTTGCAGGCCGCATGTCAAACCGTGACAGATGTTCCCCCTCCCCATTATCTCCTTTTTTACAACCTATTCATTCCTTTAGGGTTACAATGTTTACCTAGGGTCAGGAGATGGCACTGCCAGGCAGGGTTACAGAGGGTCACCTAGGCCTAGGCGCCCCCTTATCTTGGGGAGACATTCCTGGGCAGTGTTGATCTGGGGAATTAGCTCTTGCACTGCCCTGGGAGGCTTCCCGAGGCACCATGCAGGCTTTTACCAAATTATTTTATCTACAATAGTATGCTAAGATTCATTGCCCCCTACATAACTAGTAATTCCTCAATACATACTTGATAATATTTATCAGTGTTTGATATATCCTTAGTATTTTAAAAGATAACAATTGTCAAAAAAAACTTTAAAAAGCTCATTTAAGCAAACTGTTTGATATGCAAAATTATAAAAATTGCAGAAATATGAGACATGATATTTTCTTTTTTTAAATTATAAATTGTTCATCACCTAATGATTTCATTCACTGTGGGGAGTTGTACCTGTATATAACATAGGAAGATACATCTTTGATAATAGGGGAAGAGATTAAAAAGAGCTGTCATTTTCTAGTCTTTTGGCCTTCTGAATCAAATGCTAAAAGTGTAAATATATCACAGTGCCACAAAAAATACCCTCATAGTTAAAAAAAATAATGTTAACACAATTTAATTTGGCAGTAAATTTTAAAAAAAATTGTCTAAATCTAGATCCACTATCCTGGAGTACTCACTACCTCTTCATTCACTCATTCATTCCACATACAGTGCATACAAATAGGTCATGTGTTGTGAAGTTCTCAGAAAAAGTCATAACTCTATTAAAAATGTCCCAGGTTATTTGATCTTTGCTGTATAGAACATTATATTTGTATTGAAACAAAATACTGCAGATCAAGAGCCAAAGTTACCTTGGCTGTTATAATGTATGTTATTTTTTAGATCTAAAGTACAACTCAAATGCCTCATGTGTTAAGAGGTGGGACTTCCAAAGTTAATTGGATCACAAGGGCACTGCACTCATCAGTGGATTAATGCATTGATAAATACATACTTGAATGTGCTGTGGGCAGGTAGCACACAGGTAGAGAAGAGGGTCCACTGGGGGCATCCATTTGGATAATATGTACCTCACTCTGGGTTTTTATGTTCTGCCTCTGGCAGCCAGGAATTGAGCAGCTTTTTTTTTTGCCATGTTCTTCCAAGCTGCCATTTCTGCTTTGCAATCACCAATCCACAGACTGAAGTCTCTGACATCATGAGCCCAAAGAGGACTGTTCTCATTTAAATTTTTATGTCAGTTTCATCCACAAAAAATGTGGTTAGTTCAGTGAATTCCATAGTTATTTACTTTCAACCACTATATCTGACCTTATATTCTCATCATAGGTAGATTACGTGGAATGTATTAAATTTAATAGGCCTCCAGCTTTTACCAGCCTTAAGGCTAAGGTCATATCTGAAACATATATAGAAGAGAGATTTCACCTCTTTCCTGTAGCATTTCTGCCCAAGGTCCCTAATCAACATATTTGATAAATGCATTAATTTATGATCATCTTTGTTCAGTGGCTATAAAAGTTCATGTGACCTCTTCCATACCAGAATCCATTATTCAGGGTGATATTAAACCTGTTTACAGGTCATAGACACTCACATTTGATTTACAAGAAGCTACTTTCTATTCTCTTAAATCAGAATTACATTATCAATAGTGTAATATATGAAGCTCAGTGCAGATTTAAATACTGTGATGTTTTTTACATGAGAAATCTATCTCTTTGAAAGCAAATTTTATAGTGACCTAAAGTAGATATTAAATGAGGAGGTAGTATAGCAACAAGTTTCAATTATAAAATGAATACAAAACCTGATGTGCTAGGTAGAAATTGAAGTTAAGGTGGTAAAAGATTTTGTTAAGTTAAGGTGGTAAAAGATTGTTTGGGGAGATATCCAAGAAATAGAGAATGAAGAAAATTTTGATCTTCATGGTTGAGACACTGGAGATTACATGCACTTGATTTTTTTTCCTTTTTTTTTTTTTTTTTTTGGTTTTTCTTCTGGTACCAGGAATTGAACTCATGATCTTGCACTTGCCAGGCAGGTGCTGTGCCACTGAGCTAAATTCCCAGCCCCATGCACTCAATTTTATAATACCAACTTCTAGTATTTTATTTAAGCATTTTTCAGAATTTAGTTGCTAATAGAAATAAGATAAAGCACTTGAGTGAGAGTGTGTGTGTGTGTGCGTGTGTGTGTGTGTGCATTTATCTCAGCCTCAGAATGCGAACTACTCAATGTTTAAACTATGTGATTTCAATCCAACCACACTTTTAAAGAAATTCAAGTTCTTGGGTAGAACACACACTTGCTTATCACTCAAGTGCATGTTCCTTTAAAACACGTACATTGGAAATGTTGACTTGATGACTTACATGGAAATATTTTGAAATGCTTTCTGGATAATGTAGGTCATATATTGCTATTTGAAAATTAATCCATCAGATTTTCTGAGGGTAAAATATGAAGAACTAGCACATTAACCCTCTTCCCTTGTGGTATATTTGCACACGGAATTTGAGAACCTCTGCACCAAGCCCTACATGTCAGCCATTCTATTTGCTGTCTCAAGTGAAGTAAAAATATACATGTTATTTGAATACTCTTGTCAATATGATTCACTAAAAGTGAAATATAAAGGACTATTTCCTCATTTTTATTATTTATTTTTAGTTTTTGCAAGTAAAATATTCTTTAAGTAATGGTATAAATAATGCTACAATCCTAAAGGCATCAAGAACTGAAAAAAATCGAATGATATATACAGATAGTAGGGTTTAATATATGGTCAGTCTTTACATAGGGAAGAGAATAATCACTGTTCTATATACCAGTTCCTCTTTTTCTAGAAATATCAAGAGAGGGGAGAAGGGGAGAGAGAAAGAGAGAGAGGGAGAAAGAGAGAGAAAGAGAGCAGAGGGAGGGAGAGAATATCTCAAGTATGATATGGAAACATAGGCAAATGATTCTGTTAGGACTTTGCTATAATATAGTATAATTATTTTAGACTAAGGCTACTCAGTGTCTGACCCACACACAGGTGTTAGCTTTTGAAATTTGTTCCTGATCCACCAGAAGACAATAATCTTCTGACAGAAATATGAGTGAACTATTTCCTCATCAAGATAATCATGTTACCACCCTGTTATGGTTTGTGTCTGGGTGTCCCTTCAAAGCCTCATGCAGCCATGGGGCAGGCTTTTAGAGTTTGATTGATTATGGGTGTGAGAGCTACACCTGCCCTGGGGTGGATAGTTTGTGTAATAAACCTTTCCTTCCTTAAGTTTGGGCATCAGGTATTTTGTCCCAGCAATGAGAAAAAAGTAACCAAGACAGAATTTGGTACCAGAGGAGTGGGGTCATTGCTGTGACTATACCTGGTTCAAGAGCCTTTGGAAATGGCTTGTGGGAAGTGTTTCAAAAGGTTTGGAGTTGTTGCCTGAAAGAGAAGTGCTAGAATGCCTTCGACTGTTCTGTTTGGAGGGTTCTGCTCAGAGCTCAGAAGACCAGAAAGCTGATAGAAATCTTGCCAGTAAAGACCAGGTTTGGGAGGTTTCTGTTGGGAAGAAGGACTGCATTGATTGTTGGACTCCAGATGATGTGTGCTATGGCTTGGCAGAAAGTTTGTCTGCATTTTGCTCATGTCCAGAGACTTTGCCTAAGACTGAGATTAAGGGAGGCAGCAGATTGATTAATCTGGCAAAAGAAATTTCAAGGCAGTCGAATGTTGGGGCAGTGGCATGGCTATTGTTGGGGGCTTTTACCCAGATTTATATTGAGAATCAAGAAGAAAGAGCCCAGCAGGATGATTTAAAATGTGAATTTGACCAGAAAGAAAGCTCCAGTAAAGCTGTGGACTGCCAAAGTGGAGCTGAGGAGATCTCCACTGTTGAGAAGAAAGCTGCTGAGTTCCATGTTCCAGAATGGAGGGGGCGGCTGCACCAGGTTACAGAATGGCAGCAGCAAAGAGAATTTGTTCCTCAGAATTGGACTCAGAGTGCCCCGAAATCCAGGCACTTGGCACCTGTGGCTGAGAGAGGAAAATTTGGCTATTGCTCCTGGTAGCAGCAGACCTTGGCATCATCCACATGTCCCTGGCTTTAGATGCATGGAGAATGCAAGAGTTCTGAGGTTAAAGAGTCTTCCACCTAGATTTCAGAAGGCCTGGGAGGCCA
>NW_004955443.1:12832130-12833891 GCF_000276665.1 Chinchilla lanigera | reverse complement strand
GAGTCAGGTATTTTGTCCCAGCAATGAGAGAAAAGTAACCAAGACACACCCACAGGGGAAAAAAAAAATCACTGAAAATATCCAGTGTGGTTTGTTTACTGCCTGAGTTGATTTATAATCTGGTTTGAGCTTCAGTCTCCTTAGAGACCAATTACAGACACTTGTAGTCCAATCTCTTTGAGTAGAACTAATTAGGACAATCACATATGGGCAGGATTCAGTGCATTCCTTTGGGTTTGAAATATTTATATTAATTTACTTAGAACTGAGCCATTTATTTTTGGAAAATTTTAGTAGACTATTTCTGGAAATTTCTAGAAAGTGTCTATTTTCAATTGAGCAATTTAAGATCAAATTAAAATGATTTTTTTCCAAGTAGCTAACTAGAATTTGTAATGTTCATTTTTAGGTCATCTATATAAATGCACAAAGTTGTTAGCAGCAACTATTGACATTATATTAAATGGAGATGATTTTATTGTTATTTTATAATTAATAACGTATCAGATTTAGTTTTTCTCCAATGACACTTGTTACTTTTTGACAACATATTAATAAATTTTGTGTTTTTTTAAATAATAGAATATAGACAACAATATTTACGTGACTGATATAATAGGAGAAATCATAGTAACCACATGATCTGACCAAGGAGACAATAATCACCAAGGACAGATAAAAGTAATTCAATGATATATTCAAAATATTTTAGAAATCAACTTGAGTTGATTAGATACAACTCTATTTAAGGCTTTGAGAGCTCTAGACTGTTTGGATTTTAACTCTAATGTTGCCATCCACTTGCTATTTAATCATGTGTAACTCATGTCTCTGATTGCATATAATCAATTTTTAAAATTGGAGTAAATACCTGGTGAGAGTAGAGTTCATGGATCAAGACACAAGCTTAGATTACTAACTCTGATTCTGGAACATAGTACATGCTTAAACACATATCAGTATATATGTATTTATATATATTTAAACCAATTATGGATATATATCTCCATAATTAAATATATATACATACATATATATACACATATATGTATACATTTAGTATGATTCATTCAACCACTTCTTTAATGAATGCAGATTTTATTGGACATTTTAAAATGATGTAAAAATTGAAATACTGTGGAAGAAATATAAGACTGGAAAAGCTGTTTATAAATGAATTGCTGTGGAACAGGTTGTGCTATTATTTTTAAAAGAAGTAAAGCAACTTCATTTAAAAATATATTTTGGCAAGTACATTATTGTTTTGAAACATGGCAGTGTTTTCTAGGTATGCTATTAATAAGGAAAATAAAAACTTGATTATTAAACATCTGTAACAATATAATCAATATATTTGTTGAAATCAATGTTTGGAGAACAAAATAGAAAATCTGCCTTGAGACATCCTTTGCAGATTTAATTCCCTGGAAGCATCAATATGTGGCCTAGTTTTAGGAATTTACACCTTTTAGATCTAACTAACATAGATATTTTAAGTTTTAACACTGTTATTTGAAATGTTCTCTGTAGTGACAAAAATATAAGTGAGAGGCAGAGAAAGACAGAAAGACAGAGACAGAGAGAGAGAGAAACAGAGAGGGAATTACACGGTAAACATCTGTATAGCTCTTAGAGTGTCCCTCAATCCAACATACTGGTGAATATAATGTGTTTCTTGTTGATGCTGCTGATTAGTAATTAAAGAAATCTGAAATAACACTCAGACACTCAAAAGGATGAAAATAAATGTACATTAGTTTG
>NW_004955443.1:12830051-12831495 GCF_000276665.1 Chinchilla lanigera | reverse complement strand
TTTTGCCGCTGAGCTAAATCCCCAGCCCCGACTAATTTCATTTCTTTTGTTGCAGATACTGATTAGGACCAGAAACCATGCAAAACTCAAACATACTGAAACTTTGAAGAGTTGTTCTAAATATCTTGTATATTTACCAAAGAGAAGCAAAATAGTTAAGGGAATGTTGATATTGTACAGTGGCATGGAATATGTTAATTTGATAAAGCATTTATGCTGCTTGGGACATGTCAGCTCTGGAGGGATGATCCCAGGAACGGCAGAGGCAGGGCTCCAGTTGCCTGGCAGGAGGCTGCTGAGTAGCTGAACACTGCAAAGAGGAGTGAGGGAAAGGGAAAGAAAAACAAACCTACTTATTTTACTTTTTTTAAAATTGGCTATGAAAATGGATAAGAAAGTGACAAAAATCTGATAGCAATAATTATAATAACAAAGGTAATACACAGTATTTGTTCAACACTGAGCAATTTTGTCTTGTGTTTTGTCTAAAACACAATAAATCAGGTTTTATTTTTATGTTAGAAAGAAAAGGGGCATGCTGTTCTTGCCACTACCTTACAAAATTCTCCTTTTGTTGTGCACAGTCTAGCATAGTAAAAAACAGCATAAACTACACATTCAAAATAACTGGACTCCATGATTAGCAGCTGAAAATCAGGGCCCATGTATAGCATAGGCTTAAGAATAGAAATAATATGTGAAGAAGGGTAAGGATTATAATTAAAGTAGGAGATTAGAGTCAGTTTCTCTGTAGAAGAAGGCTGAATATTTGCCCAAAATTCTAAAAAAGACTAAAGGACAAACTGACGGTGGGTAGGAAAATATGCAAGTGCAATACGTTGTGTCCCTGACTTATCAGTGGGGTGAGACAAGGATCATAATGAATATTAAGCATGCATGCAACAGAAATTCTCCACCTACTGATTCACTATGCTGCATTTTCATGACCTCGGGATTTCTTATTACAGTGGACTAAATTAACTTTTTATTATGAGCCAGATGGTTATTTACAGGTATTCCCTCCTCCTTCCTAATGTATTGACAATCCCTGATAATTTCTTTCATAGATATGAAATATTGTCATCTTTAAACTCTTAATGCTTAAGCCTTAAAATTAAACTATTTCATAGTATAATTTTAGAAACATCTTTAACAAACCTTTCTCCTTAGTCAATTCACATTTAGAATACACATACACACACCCGGACACCCTGGGGGTCTCAGGCACAGGCAGTCTGTGATTGTTGTCAGTTCTGGTTCCTGTATGGGTCCTGAACTGACTGGAGACACAGAATCAGGTGTTGACCTGTAGTTCATGTCTGGGTTTTGCCTGTACCCTGAACTGCCTGGGGACATAGATCCACTGGGCCTGGCTTGTCACACCAGTGTAACCCAAGTCTGAGCCATGCACATGCCCTGAACCACAAGAGGATGCTGGATCAGA
>NW_004955443.1:12798646-12828993 GCF_000276665.1 Chinchilla lanigera | reverse complement strand
AAAAACTCTACAGAAAATAGGAATAGATGGTCTTTACCTTAACCTGATCAAAGCCATCTATGACAATCTAACAGCCAACATTATTCTAAATGGAGAATAACTCAAAGCTTTTACTTTAAAATCAGGAACAAGACAAGGATGTAAGCTTTCACCACTCCTGTTCAATATAGTTCTGGAACCATTAGCCAGAGCAATTAGACAAGAGAGAGACAAGTAAAAGGAATAATGATAGGAAAGGAAAAAGTAACTATCACTATTTGCAGACGACATGATACTTTACACGGAAGACTCCAAAAACTGCACAAGTAGAATCCTTGAATTAATTAACAAGTTCAGCAGTGTAGTTGGATACAAAGTCAATACCCAAAAATCAATAGCATTCCTATACACAAACAACAAACAGATTGAGAGAGAAATTAAGGAAACCACACCTTTCACAATAATATCCAAGAAGTTGAAATATATAGGAATCAATCTAACAAAAAAGTAAAAGATCTATTCAATGAAAACTACAGTGCTCTGAAAAAAGAGATTGAAGAAGATTTCAGTAAATGGAAAATATTCCTTGCTCATGGATACGAAGAACCAACATTGTGAAAATGGCCATACTCCCAAAATTGTTGTACAGATTCAATGCAGTTCCCATTAAACGACCACTAGTTTACCTCACAGATCTAGAGAAAACATGCCTTCAGTTCATATGGAACCAGAAGAGACCCAGACTAGCCAAACTAATCCTGGGTAACAAACACGATTCAGGTGGAATCACAATCACTGACCTGAAGGTATACTACAAAGCTACTGTCATAAAATCAACTTTGTACTGGCTAAAAACCAGATCTGAGGATCAATGGAACAGACTTGAAGAAACAGCCACAACCAAAACCACAATCAGCCACCTAATCCTTGATAAAGGGGCCAAACAAACTCACTGGAAGAATGATAGCCTCTTTGATAAATGTTGCTGGAAAAATTGGCTTGCCACCTGTCAAAGACTGAAAATAGACTCAAGTCTATCACCATGCACCAAACTTAGGTCAAAATGTATCACAGATCTCAATGTTAAAACAGAAATACTAAATCTATTGGAAGAGAAAATAGGTAAAAACCTTGAAGACATAGGGCTATGCAGAGTGTTTGTGAACAAAAAGCAAACTGCTGGTGAAACACTTCAAAGAATCAACATTTGGGATCTCATCCTACTGAAAAGTTTTGCACATCTAAAGAAATCACCAGCAGAGTGAAAAGAAAACACACAAACTTGGAAAAAAAATTAGCTGACTGTCCCTCAGACAAAGAACTTCTATCTAGAACATATACAGAAGTAAAAAACATCAGCACCACCCAGTTCAAAGACCCAATCCAAAAATCTGCAGCTGAGATGAATACACACTTCTCAGATAATGAAACACAAATGGCAAATAAATACATCAGAAAATGTTCAGTATCATTAGTCATTCAAGAAATGCAAATTAAAACAAAATTGAGATTCCACCTTACTCCAGTAAGAATGGCTACCATTAAGAAATCAACCAATAACAAATGCTGGCGAAGCTGTGGAGAAATAGGAACCCTTCTCCACTGCTGGTGGGAATGCAGACTGGTGAAACCACTGTGGAAATCAGTTTGGAGATTCCTCAGAAAACTAGGTCTAGAGGTCCCATTCAACCCATCTATTCCCCTTCTAGGTAGTTTCCCAGAAGATCTGAAAACATAATATCACAGTGATGTATGTGCCCCTATGTTCATAGCAGCACAATTTGTTATTGTTAAATTGTGAAAGCAACACAAATGTCATCTACTGAGGATTGGATAGGAAAATTGTGATACTTTTGTATAATGGAATATTACTCAGCTATAAAGAAAGATAAACTCGAGGCCTTTATAGGTACATGGTCACAATTAGAGACCATAGTCATAAGTGAAATAAAGCAGACCTGCATGTGCAAGCACCACATTGTCTCACTAGTGTAAAACCTGAAAGAGTTAATTAAAACTTGGAGGTGTGACAGACATTGTAAAATGATAGGAAGATGCTCAAGGGTAAAGGGTAACTGGGATGTGGGAAAAGAGAAGGGAAAGAAGAAATTTTGTTGGTATATATATATACAGCATCGTTAACACAGTTGATCTACTGTCTTCTATTTCTTTGCTGAAAGAAACTGTTAACCAGTCCTCAATTGATCCATATTGCATGTGTCTATCTGTTTTCATGAGAAACTACTTTGAAGATATCAATATGTAATACAAGAAGCATTGTTAATTTCCTACCACTTTGTTTGTAGCTCTGTATTGTTTGTATTGTTCTTGTGCTATTTTGTAAATGGTTGTCTCTTAATGTTTTCCTCCTTTATTTTTAAAATAAAAAAAAAAAAATGAGCAGTTGAATAGAAAAGCATGGCCTGGAGTCCATTCACAAAACATTCAGAATCAAGTGCAGATCCTCTGGGCCCTTTCCTCAGAGGAAAGCTGAGAGAGTTTAAATTGACTTGCCCAAGGCCATGAACTAGCGTAATGCAGAGTTTGAAACATAAGCTACATTTTTTAGCACTAAAATCACAAAATTTTCTATTTCATTACAATGACTTTAGATCACAGTATCCTCTAAGATAAAGACTGGAAAAGATCTGGTGCAACCAGATAAGAAAGATTAATTTCATGTCATCCTTTTCATTTATAATTTTACCATCTTCTACGTGAAACGCACAAATAAATACTGCAAAAGAGGCAAAATTATATTTTCTCTGGATGCCTTTTTGCTGCTTTTCCCTCCGGCTGCAATTCTCCCTGCACGGTTGTATTCCTAACTTTTTTACTGAAGTCTTTGCTGAAATGTTCCTTATCAGCAAGATCCTCCAGGTCTGGCCTATGCTAAATAAAACAACACTCACAAGAGCAAACTATCCACTTCCCCTTATCCGGTTTCATTATTCTCCCTTCTCTTTATCTTCATCTTATACAGTCTGTATTAATTTTTTCTTCTTTCCTTTGTATCCTAACTGAAACGTTGCATCAGGAAATAATGTGTTGCTTCGTTTCATTCCTGTGTCCCTGGCAGCAAGAGCAATGCAAGGCAAGGAATGTCCAATTAACATTGAACAAATGAATGAACAAAAGTGAAAATTGCCATCATGTTTATGGAAATGAATTACACATATAAATCACAAAAATATGTAACTATGTTACAAACAGGTAGAGACAAAACTTTTATGCAGTGATTATCACATAATAAGGTTAACACTTAAACTCAGTTATCATAACATCTATTAAGCAATAGTAATAGCACAATATTAGATGGAAGTTAATGAAGTAACACCCAAGTTTATATTAAAACTAAGAAATGAGGATACAAAGCAACAAGATATAGAAGTTGATAGCACAGGCTTAGGAAAAAGATTGCCTGAGATGCATTTTTTAAAAATGTTTATGTGATTTTCCTGTGCGTACATTTCTTTCTAAAAATCAAGAATAATATTGATATGTACTTCATTCTGTGGTTGTAGTTATGGAATGAAGTCTAATTAAGATCATCCATATAGCAAAATATTTTCAGCTTCATGTGTGGGCCATAATAAATCAACAGTAAATGTTGAATCATTTTGTTCATTTTTCAATTTCTTTCATTTTGAATATGTTGAATTTCTTTCATTTTGTAAATTCATGTAAAGTTTTTTTCTCTGACTTGGCACTGAAAGTTCACTCATTTGTAATTGCAAATGTGTGCCTAGTTCTTCACTATTCTTTTTTTAATTTTTTTTTTTTTTTTTTTCTTTTTGAGACGGGGTCTCACCATGCAGTTCAGGCTGTCCTTGAGCTCACTTTGTAGCCCAGGTTGGTCTCAAAATCCCAGCAATCCTCCTACCTCGGCCTCCTGAGTGCTGGAATTACAGGCATTCGCCACCATGTCTGGCCTATAATTTCTAAAGTATATAATAAATCCAATTATAATGACTAAGAAACTTGTGTGATAGTGAACAAAAGGCCATTTATCCTCTAGCTGGAAAAATTCATCAATGCTTATGATAATGTAACATTACTGGACTTGAATAGATATTTAATTTTTATATAAATATATAGCTCTCAGATAACATTTGGGTATTCAGACAGATACAAAAATAATAATATACTACATTACAGCATTAATCAAATTCTTTTGTGCTCCTTAGTTAAGGTCTTGAAAATTTTAAAATGTTATGTCAGCAAGGTATAAACATGGCTAATTAAAATTTAAGAAGAACATTTGTATGATGGTTTTCATAAAGAACATATTTATATTTAATTTGTGTGAAGTATTGAGCCAATATTCAGCAGGAATGCATTTCTGTACTCTTAAAAATTATTTAAAGTTGTCTTCTGTCATGAATGCTTGGTTATGTCATATATTTTGCTTGTGTATTGGTCATTTCTCATATATGAGACCAAATACACAACTTAAATGAGGAAAGGCTAATTCCAGCTGACTGTTATCAGAGGATTCAGTCCGTGGTTGTGGGCTTCAAGACAGAGCAGCATGATGGAAATGTAGTTAAGGGAACACTGTTCACTGCATGACAGCCTGGAAGCAGAGAGAAAATGAGACAAGTGATCAAGAACACATCCTCTGAGGTCATACTCCAAGAAACCCACATCTAGCAAAACCCCACATTCTACCAGCACAATCAGCTTCTGAACTCATGAATGTATAAATTTACTGATGAATATAGCACTCTCATGATACAGTCACTTTCCACTTTGGGGGAATATTTTAAATCTAAACCATAAAAACTTTTGTGTATATGTCCTGAATTCAAATAGGACACTCAAAATCTCAGACCTATTTTATAACAAAAGCATGTGGCATTTGTTAATATAATGTGCCTTATTCTGTTCTCCTATATCAATTATTAAATCTAAATTCTATCCAAAAAGATGTGCTAAGTGATGACATTTTGATATTGCTCATTCTTCATACAGGATATGCTAAACTATCATGTGCATTTTGAATGATTAAATAAGTCTGTTTAATTTCTACATTTAAATTGTATTTGCAAATATTTGGGAAAATAATTATTTGATATTTGTGATAAACTGTAAACATCATTTAAAAATAGATCTCATTGGTTTAAAAATTGTGTTGCAATATGGTAACAGGAAAACATATTTTTAAAAATAGACTTGGTTTGAGTCATAGTATTTTGGATATTTTATCTTTTTAACAACTGGACTTAAGTAATTTCTACTACTTATTTATTTTTGTCAACTTGTAAAAATGTTGTATTCTTTCATTTTTCAAATATAAATTTAGTATCAATGACATTTATACTTGTGAAATATCTAATTCTAACATAGGTTGTCTCACATTTAAAAAATAATTTTTAAAATTGCACCTGTTATCATTTTTTAATATTGTGTTTTTTACAGGTTTAATAAATTGAGGTCATAATCTCTATAACTGTATCTCAGAATGTCAATTTTATTTGCAAAATTAATTTGTCCTATATTCAGAAGTGCTCAAGTTTAAAAACCAGATGCTAAAAGGCAAACATATACAGTAGAATTTCATGAAAATTCTTTAGATAATTGCTACTAACATTAAGAATAACTTTGTCAGTCATTTATTTGATTTGACAAGTGTCAAGCCTGGGAAATTCTTATGAATAGTACATGTACAAAATCAAACTTTTATGAATATGTATGTTGGTAAGTAATTATTTTTGTTCATACAAAATGTCAAATGAATTCTGCATGTCTTTTAGGAGATCAGGGTCCTCAGCTTCTCCAAATGTTTTAGTTATGGGCTTGCAGTGATGTACCACAGAAGTCTGCTCCCTGAAATCTTTTATTGTAATCTTTATGGTGTTATTGTATCGCTGAGGGATTTCAAACCTTCACTCAGGTACAGTTGAAGCTGTTCTTTGCATTCATTTTGAGTAGGAACTAGAACAAACCCCTCAAAACCTCATGTGTCGAAGGCTTGGTTGCCAGTTGATTGAACAATTGATTAATTTATCAATGGGTTCATAGTTGAATAGGCAGTTATTAGAGGCTCTTCAAAGAGAAATGTGGTCCCAGGAGGGCCAAACATGCCAAAGTATATCCTATCACAGGCTCTCTCAATAATCTACTTCTCAGCTGCTTTGAGGTGGGTAAGATTCCTCTTCCATTTCATCCTCCCATGATGTTTTCCCACTCCAAAGACCTAAAAGCAATCAATGGTGGTAACTGACGAAACCTTTTGTCTTGGTTACTTTTTTCTCATTGCTGGGACAAAATACGTGACGCCCAAACTTAAGGAAGGAAAGGTTTATTTCGCTTACAGTTTGTGGAGGTTTCAGTCCATACTTGGCAGATTATAAGGCAGACTGGCACATGGCAAAGGGCTACAGCTCATGGTGGCAGAACACAGCAAAAGCAGCAACCACACACCTGAGAGGAATGGGCTCAAGCACCCTTTTCCTCTCCCTTACATATGTAAACTATCCACCCCAGCGCAGGTGTAGCTCTCACTCCCACAGTCAATCACCTCTAAAAGCCTGCCCCATGGCCGCATGAGGCTTTGGGGGGACACCCAGACAAACCATAACACCTTTGAAACTATAAGCCAAAGTAAGCATTTTCCCTCTCATGAATTTGTCTCATGGATGCAAAACTGATTACTACACTTTATCTTATCATGCAAAATTTTGAGTACAACCTCACAGTGAAAACTTTCTTCATAAATACATTTTAATTCATTCTATCAGTAGACCATACTAATGGGTATATATGTTCAATTAAACTACTTTTGAATTTTTATTTTCTGATTTAATTATCTTAAGCAAAAAGATTTTGAGAAAAGTAAACATCTCCAGAGCAATTATGCATTAGCAATGCTTACATTTTTTCACCATTTCTATCATCTCAGAGTTTTCTTTAAAACTCTAGGATAAATAAAGAATCTATCTTACATAGAAACTTTAAGAAATATCTTTTTATCATGTGTTGTAGGTTTAAGTTACATGTGGTAATCATGTAGAAATTAGATAAATAAATAGATGCTCATCTCAGCAACTTATTTTGACTTATGTTTATTTGTTTGTTTTAGATTTTTATGTTTTTCTTCCCATATCAGGAATTGAACTCACGACTTTGCACTATTTTGACTTATGACAAAAGAGTTGATTCATATGTTAAAACTATGAGAAATGCAGGGGCAAAATTGTGCATCAAGATAAAAATATTTTAACATGTTCCCTTCTAGGTTTTCAACACAACAGTAAACATAATGATTTACATTTGGCACTTGGTAGATGAATCACAGAATAGGCCAACAACAGCTTTAGTGAGGATACAAGTCCATTCTTGGATTGATCAATAAGGTGAGTACTTACTTGTCAGAGGTTCTATTTTCACCACCCTTCAAATGCATATCAAAAAATTACTGAATACAGAGAACCTAGATCAGAGAAAAACCTGGCAAAGTCAATCACGAAATGAATGAATGCTAGCAAGACTCTTCTTAGCAAGAAGAAACAGAATGCTACTGAGGAGAAGCAATAGCACAGACAAGCCTTTTGTTACATGACATTGAAATTATAAAATTATGAGTAATGTCTTCTCCGTTAGACTATGAATTCTTGTTCCATTGCATACTAATCTTGAGACATCAACTTCTATTAGGGGATCAGAAATATATGTTTGATGAATACGTAGATGTGTATTTAAGATTATATAAATTGTTTAAAATGATATGAACTTTTTCAATAACAATGACTCAAATTCTATCTCATTCTGAGTACACAATCAGTATGTTTAGTCTTTAATTCTTAGCTCTGTATAATGTAAATTATTCAGTTTTTGTTAAATTTCAATACATGTATTATTATCAAACATTTTGAAGCAATTTAGTCTCCACTGTTTTTCATGATATGGACAAGTGATGAGCTCATATTTCATTATAACTCAGTGAAAGTCTAGTCTTTAGTTTGTCTTCAAGATTTGCCATTTTTAAAGTAATACTATTAAAATAAAAATATTTTTCCCTTATAAAATCTTTCTTTCCAAGTCTGTACCCAATCAATAGTGATTATTTTTATTTTAAAGATGTGTTGTTAATGTTTTCCCATTAGGTATCATATTTTAGTATGCCTGGAAATATTTTTGGAGCTAAATTTCTCTTGAAAGTTATGCTTCTTCAAAATCACTATTGAAGGGAAAAATATGTACATATCAATAGTGATTTTGAAGAAGCATAGCTTTCAAGAGAAATTTTAGTGCCAAAAATATTTTCAGGCATATTAAAATATGATTCTTAGTGGGAAAACATTACCAACACATACGTGTTGTTAGTGTTTAATAATAATTAAATGTTCACTAGAGCAGGTTACATTATGAAGTAATTAAAAACTTTCACCAAGGAGTAGTGAGATTTTGCCTTGTTAATTTCTTTCTCTAATCCCTGAAGAAAGGATTAGCCTTATGTTTCTAAATAGCTTTGTAATTGCAGTATTCTTTTCTAAAGCCTGCATAGCTTTAAAAGCTACAGATGTAAGTTAACCATTCAGTTTTAGTTTTTTTTTGCTTTATAAAATAGTACAGAGAAAAAATTTGAATTATATGATTTAGACCTCATTCATATTTATATTTCCCTTATGATAATATTTTCTATTATTGACTTTTAATATGTAAATTATGGATACAATTATTTTATAAAGGATTGTTATTCTGTGGGACAACGTAGAGCATGCCTGTAATCTCAGTACTCTGTGAAGGTGAGTCAGAAAGATCCTGAGTTGAAGAAAAATTTGGGCAATTTAGGTACTTAGTGGAAACTTTGTCTCAAAATAAAAATAAATGAATACACATTGTAATGGGATAAGTCTAGATGTTCCCATAATGCCTCATATGATCATAGATGGTGGTTTTCAGAGGTGGCTGGATCTAGGGTGTGTGACACAAGGATTGATTCATGGTACAATGCTAGGATTAAGGGCACTAGGATTAAAGGTGTGAGTGCTACCAACGACAATATCTTGGATAAATATAAGAGAAAGAAAGGCTGGTGATGATTGGGTCACATTGTTGCTTTTTGTGTCTTCTGCTTGCCACAATCTGTTTCTGCTCTGTGATGTATCTCTGCCATACCATTCTGCCTTGGTGATAGCTGATTATTGACTGAAACCTCTACAAACTGTGATCTGAACTACACATTTCCTCCTTAGCTTTAGGTGTTGGATAATTTATCTCAGCAACAAGCAAAAGTAACTAAGACACATACCTACCTACATACATAATGTTGGGAGTGTAGTTCACTGTGAAGATTACTGAGTGCAATCCCCAGTATCATACACATACACACATGCACACAAACACACCCAAACACACATACGTGTTATCAGATATTTTCATCATACTCTATCCTATGTTTTGCTGTGGCAAATTCACCTATTGTTGTTTAATAACCCTCTCCTCAATTTAAACATGTATGTGAAAACAAAAGAAGCCTAGGTAGAATTACCATACTGTACTCCCAGCATAAAGACTCAGTATGAAGACATCAAGTTTTTCCACACAATAATAATTTTCTAACTAAGAAAGAAATTAGGAAAACAATTCCATTAACAATGGTTCCCCCCAAAATAGCACTAAAACACATAGCAATCAACAACCTAGCAAAGGAAAGATCTCTACAGGCAAAATTACAAAACACTGAAGAAAAACTGAAGACAAGATCTCCATGTTCATGAATTGGCAGAACAAACATTGCTAAAGTGGCCATATTACCAGAAGTGATGCACAGATTCAGTGACATCCCCATCAAAATTTCAATGCATTTTTCACAGACCTATAAAATAATCCCAAAATTCATATGAAAACACAAAAGTGCAAGACTAGTGAAAACAATCCTAAGCAAAAAGTGAAACGTTGGAGACATCCCAATACTTATTTTCAAACTATAATACAAAGCTGTAGTTACAAAAGCAGCATGGTGTTGTTATAAAAATATGCATAGACCAAAGATACATGGACTGGTAGAACAGAGATCACATACTATAACCAATGCCACTATAGCCAACTGATATGAACAAAAGGCAGACTCTTTAACAAATCGTGGTAGAAAAATCTGGATATCCACTTGTAGATGATTGAATTAGATCCATGGCTCTCATCTTGCACAAAAAGCAATTCCAAATGGATCTGAGCTTAGGCATGGGAATTGAAACTGCTACAAGAATGGAAGGGATACCCTTGAAGTCATAGGTAGAGGCAAAGGTTGTCTCAGGAGTAACAGCACAGGAAATAGTAGAAGAATCAACAAATAGAATTACATACAATTTTTAACTTTGCACAGTCATAAAAACTACCAACAGAATGAAAAGACAGCTTACATAATGGGAGACCATCTTTGCCAGCTATGCTTCCAACTCAGAAATAACATCTAAAATATATGAAGAACTCAGAAAACCTTATAACAAAGAAAATCAAATAGCTCAATCACCAGGTGAGCAGAAAAAATTGAACATTTCTCAGAAAAAGAAGTGTTCACTTCTCTCAAAAAGTAAAAATAGAAAGAAGGGGAAAATTATGTATATATGTATACACAGGATAACTAATTTAGCTGTACTACTGACTTCCTTTTCTTTATTAAAAGGAACAGTTAATGTTTAGCTGTTTGATCAGTCTTACAGGTCTATATTTGTTTACCTGAGTAACCAATTTGAAGATGTCAATATGTATAACAACTATCATTGTTAATTTCCTATCACCTTATATGAAATTCAGTATTGCGTGTATTTTTTTGTGTTATTTTGTAAATGTGTGTGTGTTTGATATTATGTTTTCATCCTTTTTAAAAAATTTTTTTCCAGTACCAGGAATCAAACTCACAACCTTGAGCTTGTCAGGCAGGCACTGTGCCACTGAGCTCGATCCCCTGCCCCTTCATCTTTTTACCTTTAAAATAAAAAGGTAAAAACAGCCAATAAGTATACTAAAATGTTCAAAAACTTTAGTCATTACAAATTTAATTCAAAAAACAGGCAGAATGGCTATCATCATGAATACATAAAACATTAAATGCTAGGGAGAATAAAAAGAGAAAGCAACACTTTTATACTGCTGGCAAGAATGTAAATTAGTTCAGGTACTATGAAAATCAATAGAGTTGTTCCTCAAAAAACTTAAAATAGAATTAGCATACAATGTAGCTATTCTACTCTTTAGTACAAATCTGAAGGAAGTAAAATCAGCATAGTATAGTGATACTTACGTAATTTTATTATAACATTCTTTTGTGAAAAACATACTAACAGTATGCTGATTCATATTATTTTCAGGAAAAGACATATCTTTCAGTATTTGGAATATTAGTCAAAAACTTTTCATTGCAACTTTAAAGATTGAAATACAGTTCACTGAACCTGAACATTTTCATGTTTGTATTATTATGTGTCCATTTTTGTCTTTTAATGTATATTTTTCTACATACAAAAATTGAAAATGAAAGTTTAAAAGCCATACTAAATATTGGTTACATACATATACATGACTAATATTCAGTGTAATGAGATAAAACTCCTTGGAAAGGGTATGACTTTAAGAATGCATTTTTTATTTGAGACTGGGATTTCCAGTGGCAATGGTAGTGTGAGCATAGCTTGTGAAGCAGAATTTCTGGCCAGGACTAGCCTTTGGCATGTTATTATAGAGAGTAAAATTATCCTTCCCTTGGCACATTTGCAAGAAGCAGCTTTTAGAAAGTAAACTCTCTCTACAGGCCATTGAAACAAAACACACTGATCTCATGCAAGGACTGTGCAGCTGGTGCCATGGGAGAAGACAGTCAGATCTTTTCTAATGGAAAAATGAAGTTAGACCAAGCTCGCCTTCTTTCTTTACAAGATGTAATTATGTAAACTACAAAGCTCCATTATAGACAATGTTTATAATTAGTACTATTTTCCCTTTAATTTTAAATAAAGCATGTTAGTTGTGAGTGTCATGCCAACACATTTACTACAGATGCTGTAAACAATGAACAATCAGAAATCCATTTGGGTTGTTTCTGTGGTTATTATTTCAAATTGTGAAAACTCATAATAAAAATCAATGTAATGAACAAGCACCATTATATGTTGATAAACATCATACTCTTTCAATTTCAGACAAAGCCAATGAATATTAATCACAATGTGGACTGTAAAATGACATCAAATGGGATTTCCAATACCTACTAGTTTTCCATCCATAGTTCAGTTCTAAAAAGACCAATGTAATGATTTATTACATTCATAACTCACAAGTTTTCAGAGTGGCATTACTAGTTTATAAAATGCAAAAGGAAGTAACATATTAGTTTGGTAATGAGTTGGCTTGATTTTAAGACCTTGAAGACCTCAAGTAAACAATGCAATCGTTTATGATCTATTACAGGAGTTTCTAAGTTTCCTTCTCCTTTAGTTTTATATAAAATATGACATAGAAAATGATGAAACAATTAAATAGAGTAAGATGTAAGAGATAAACATGTAAGTGCAGATTTACTTTTTAGATTTTCAATAATATCAAATATTAGACTGACTTGAAGAACAGCTACTCAGTTTAGATAGCAGTGAATGTCTTTATCTTGACTTGAGTTTAAAAGTTATTGAAAAATTATTAAGTAGTCTCTGTTTCTTGTTTATTTCATTTTTAAAACTATAACCACTAAGAAATCCTAATGGGTTTTTACTACATTATTCCATCATTTGTGATTTTGACATAAAGAACCTGTCAAAGTTTAAAAATGGCTATACCTACATTAAAATTTCAGCTTAACTTCCAGCTTAATAAATTAATATTTTTGTGCCACTAGCAGAATACACAGAGTTATGTGGTAACTGTAATTATAATAACATATGGTTGCAATAGTACACAAAGTTAGGATTTGTTGTTGTTGTTGTTGTTGTTTGTTTGTTTTTCTGGTGCCAAAAATCGAACTCATGACCACGTGCTTGCCAGGCAGAAGCTGTGCTGCTGAGCTAAATCCCCAGCCCCTAAAGTTAGGATTTCTAAAATAATGCAAACTCTAACGCAGCTACAGCAACTGAAATGTTTTAAGTACTGCTTAACATAGTTTAGTCAGTTAACCAAATACTATGAAACTGAAGTATCTTATTTAAAAACTGATAAGACTTTAACATATTAGGTGTGATAAACATGGTGAATGTTTAAATTAAAATATATGACAAAAAATATTATCATTAAATTCCTCTCAAAATAGTTTCCTTGGTTTGGAACAGACTTATTCCCATCATTCTTGCTTCTTTCTGAAGCGGTTTTGCAAGTCCATTTTCTTAAATTCTGTTGTGCTGTCAGTGTCCTAGCTGTCTTCATGTCCTGAATGGATTCAAAATCTTTACCTTTTGAGGTCATTCTGACTTTGTGGAAGAGCCAGAAATTGCAAGATATCAGATTGTATAAGTAATTTGCATGAGGACACACCACACTCTGATATTCTCACCAGCATGCCTTTTATTAAGATAACACTTTGGCACAGCACACATCAAATTTAATTGCATCTTGTAAAGACATACAGGAAAGAGGATTTCCAGAGCTACTTCAGAAAGTGTCAAGATTACAGAATAAGTGCGTTTGAGGTGAGGAGGGATATTTGAGGGGAATTAATGGCAATGTTTTGCTATAATATTTTTTAAATTTAAATATTCTCCATTGAGTTTGATCATCCCTTGTAGAGCCAGTGTTTAAAAATGCATCTCTCTGTATAGAGATGGACATTATGTAATAAACAATGAAATTATATTATTTATTTCCTTACCTGCCTACCCTTTAGTTCTTTCCCTGTCCATCAGAATTTTTCACAGTAAGTGAACAGGGACAATTATGAGGTAAAAATTAAATCACTCAATGTTACTTCATTAGCAGAGCTGAAGGAATCATGGGAAACTATCATTCAAAATGAAGTCTTTGAATATGTATAATTTACAAGTATATTAAATTACCCCAGTTTGACTTTATTGTGCAACATTAAGAGTCAGATAATTCACCATGAAAATTTCATGTTTACTTAGACAGAAGAAGCATGACATCCAGCAATTAATTGGTTTCTGTGGTGGATTAACTAATGGTCAACTTGTAATACCAGGCTTATCTCAATCAATGTAGTGCTGGGTATGAAAGGCCCACCCGAGCATTGTTGCCAACAGCATAAAAAGAGAACTGGTGGGGAGGAGTGTGTGCTGGTGATTCTCCTGAAAAAACTTGTCATGATGGCTTTCCTGCTATGAACTTGGTTGTTCTCATCATCAGAGAAACCTGGGAACTAGCTGCTGCTAAGGATGGCTGTGGTTCATTTTTTGGGAAGCTCTGGTCCTTACCTTGAGCATCGCTTCCTGGCTCCAGTGCATATCTCTCAGCCTGCTGGCACAGATTTTTCATTCTCTGCCATAGAGTTTCTAGCTTTCACCACTGACCTTTGGGCCTTCCCAGCACAGATCCTTGATACAAATTTGCATATGATGTGGATGCAACCTCTAGGACTTCAGTTGGCCTTATGAGGGGACATTGCCATGGACTCTAGGTCTGCAGCTGGACACATGAACAAAATTACTGTGGGATCCAGGCCCTAAGATGGATTCTTTAGGTTGCTAGTTTGTGGACAGTTCTCCTGCACTCACTTGCACTGACTCTTTGGGTGAATATTATAAAATAATCCTAGGGGTTGAATTTGTATCCAGCTATGCTACTGAATTTGGTTATTAAGACTAGAAATCTTTTGGTGGAATTTTTGGGATCTTCTATCTAGAGTATGATGTAGTCTACAAATAATAATAGTTTTCCTTTTTTTTATATCCTAATTCCATTTATTGCTCCCTCTTATCTAATAGCTGTGGCTAGTGTTTCCAGAATTATATTGAATAGGAGTGATGATAGTGGACATCCTTGTCTTCTTGCTGATTTTAGAGTGAAAGCTTTCATTTTTATCCATTTATTATGATGTTAGCTGTTGATTTGTTATGGATGGCTTTTATCAGATTGAGATAACATCAATTCTGATTTTCTATAGGATTTTTATCATGGATGAGTGGTGACCTTGTCAAAAGTTTTTCTGTATCTATTGAGATAATTGTGCAATTTTTATCTTTGGGTCTGTTGAAAGGATGTATTCATTGATTTGTAATTCATTGATTTGTAATGGTAAATCTACTGGAAGAGAAAGTAGATAGAAATCTTGAAGACATAGGTGTAGCCATAGAGTAGAAGTGTGTAGTATAAGGTATAAGTATAAGTATAAGTATAAGTATAAGTATAAGAGTATAAGGTGTAGCCATAGAGTATAAGAACAAAATCCATACTGGACAGGAAATACATCAAAGAATCAACAGCTTGGATCATATCTTATTAAAAAGCTTCTGCACAGCAAAAGCAATCACTAGCAAAGTGAAAAGACAATCCACAGAGTGGGAAAGATTTTAGCCAATTGTCCCTCAGAGGGCTTTTATCCAGAATGTATAAACAATTGAAAAAAAATAAGACCACCAAAATTCAAAGACCCAATTAAATGATGGGCATTTGTAATGAATGCACACTTCTCTGAAGAAGAAATACAATTGGCAAAGAAATACGTGAAAAAGTGTTCAATATCATTGGTCATTCAAGAAATGCAAATTAAAACAACACTGACATTCCATCTCATCCTAGAAAGAATGACTGTCATCAAGAAATCAATAGGTAACAAATGCTGGAGGTTTTGTGGGGAAAAAGGAACTCTTCTCCTGTACTGGTGGGAGTGTAGACTGGTACAACCACTGTGGAAATTAGTGTGTGGATTCCTCAAAAAACTAGGATTGGAAGCCCCATTTAATCCAGCTATTCCCCTTCTGGGTATCTTCACAGAAGAATTACAAACATCATACCATAACAATATATATGCACCCATGTTTACAGCAGCACAATTTGTAAAAGCTAAAACTTGGAAATAATCCAAATATCCATCATCCAGGGAATGAATAAAAAAATGTGATATTTTTGTACAATGGAGTACTGCTCAGCCTGAAAGAAGGATGAACTTGAGATTTTTATAGGTAAATGGATACAACTTGAGACCATACTCAAAAATGAAATAAATGAGACTCATATGTGTAAACATTATATTATCTCCATGGTGTGGGAAACTGAAAGAGTAAATAAGTTCTAAAATGTACAATAGATAGTATGAAATGGGAATAAATTATTCAAAAGAAAAAGCAACTAGAATAGGGGAAAGGGGAAAGAACAATAGACTAAAGTGAAAAAATGCAAGTCAGTTATAATATCAGTATCTCTTAGTTCATTAAGAAGGAAAGTTTGTGCTAATATCAATTGTAAAAATTTTAATGGCCAGATCATGTAGTCTGAGCAACTACCTCAAATATAACAACATATAGTGTCTTAACTATTTTTGTTTTCCTAACATTGTGTTATGAAAGTTTGTTTTACTCTTTTCCATAAAATAATCCTATACATTATGTGACCTTCATTAAATCCTCTCCTTGTAAACCCTGACTACAACAGTTTATATCTTCCACCATCATCTGTATTCCATGTAATACTCTAATAATCTCTATATATTAAACATTATGTATATAGATGTCTACATGTGTGTACACACAATTTTTATTTACTTGAACCATTCCATGGTAGTTGCAAATCTCTCCATTTTCTGTACTTCCATAATATCTTAATCGTAATTCAATAAAATGTTTGTATAATATAATGGAGAAAATTGGAGGTAGCTGCTCCCCGATGCAAATAGAGCCTGGGCTGGTTTTAAATTTTACCAACCAGACAAAATATTGGCAGAGAAGACAATCTCTACCTGTAGCAAACTGTCTAAATGTATGATAGGCAGACAGTCCACCAGCTTCCCATCTTTCATACTCAAACATATTTGGTACCTGGATTAGAATTTGATAACAGGCCTCCACAGAGACAAGTACAAAATATGCCATGTTACAGGGCTCTAATACAAAGATAGGGTTAGCTGTCCTACTCTGTCCTGATAGTTTCTGAGACATGTAATCGACCTATATCCAGTCTCTTCCCAGGGGCTGAGGAATGATATAATACCAATGGAAGCAACTACAGACCTGGGTGAAGGACACTTATGGTTGCAAACTCTATAGGCTGACGAGTTGATCATTGCTCATACATCAGGAAGAATTGAAGTGGATAGCTTGGGGTCCATCCTGAGCAGGGTGGGTATGGTAGGAGCAGGTCCACTAGAGAAGGCTTTAGTGCTCCCAGGGCATGTTTCACCTACAAAACATAAAAAATTGAAAGATAAAATTAAGACTTTCCAGACCATAGAAGAAGAGTAATACAATAGGCGAACATTAAACTCCAAATAAGAGTCCCTTTTGATGCAGCCCCTATATAAGTGAAAAAGGATAAATCTCACCTGTGAGAACCAAAGTTAGAGGAAGTATACATGATTAATTCTAATCTAAACAGATGATAAAAGACATAGTCTATGACTTTTACTTTAAAACTCTACAATTGTACTGTATTATCTCAATTATCTGATATAAAACTAAATATGTTATTTATTCCATTCATATGCTCTATTATCACCAGTTTTTATTCAATATATTCTACTGAAAAATTACTGCAAACATTTTCGTGCTATTAGTAGAGAATAATAGTGAGCTCTATAGGAGGTCTTCAGCTTTTGGGTTTTTTTTTAGGAAAAACAAGAAACTTGGAGAAACATAAGGGGCATTTCTCAGAAAACAAATGAATCTCAAATATGGATTGAAGCTAGAAGCCAATGACTTTTATCTTCCCTTCTGCTTTTTTCTGCATGTCTGCTTTATCTTTATCTTTTTTTAAATGAAGATTTCTCTTGTTCCTTTTCCAAGTTAGAAATTTAGTTTTTTCAATCTAGCATTCCTGAGTTTTAGCATTATTGATCCAATCATGGAAGAGAAATTTACTATTCTTATTCACAATCCTAAATCTCTTAAAGGAACTAAATGGTTGGTCCTAGGTCATCATCTCAAAAATCCTACCATTCAAGAGTGCCTTCAACAGCATTAATAGAAGGAAATTATTTGAAAGAGCTGTCAAATAACTATTAGCCATGAGGACAACACTTGAAAGAGGAGCCTGGCGGGCATCTTACAGGTGCCATTTTCCATGGCATAGCTGTGTCATAGTGCTACAGTAGATTTACTATGAAATTTGGTGGTAGTGTCACTTATTCCTTAAATTCAACTATGTGGCAAATAGTTTTTTGAAATATCACATTAAATGTGCTTTATTTCTCTAACTATACCCAAGAGTCTGAATGATTTTAACTAAGTTCCACATCAAACTGTATTCATGTAAAAAGCAAAACTTCAGTCATTTTTCACTTGTGTTGTATCTGCAACCTGACAGGCCTCCCATTCCTCTCAAAGATATACTTTATTGAAAGAGTAAAAAAGCTGGAAGGTAAAGTACAATGCAGACCATCTCGTAGCTGTCAATGTCATTTTAATTCCTGCTGGAATTTCCTGATTGTCAGAAATTACCAGAATTCAGGAGAACAATTTAAACTATGTATATAGCCTACACACCAGCTCAGGTCCCTGGATACCCAAGCCACCTTTAACAGCAGTGTGAAATGTTTCATGCTAAACAATACCTACTGCTAGGATATTTCACTGTGCAAGGAAAGGTAGCTAAAATCTATTGTGCTCCTGGGGCCTATCTCTATGAAAAATATGCCTGTGTGAAACTTAATTTCATCTACTTATACAGAAATTCAAATTACACTTTTCTCTAATATATATTCTCAGGCTTTGTAATAAAATCTTGCTTCTTTAGGATGAAATTTTTAAGTGTAGTGCTAATGTTTTTGACACTGATGATGTGTCTTTAAAATTTCATGCCATACATTTATATTTTGTAGCCTTAAGTGAGTATATTCTACAACATGCCAGCTTCCTCACTCATACATTTTTCTGAAAGGCAAATTCATCATTAATTTTGTATAATGTGTGCCTGCATAGTCTTGATTTTGGAGAAAATTTTGTTTCTTTATACAATAATTTAGAGATTCATAATTCCTTAATAGTTTACTATTAATGTTCAGATAACTTGATGTTTATTTATCTTTGGAAGTAAGACAAAATCCATTAGACCAATAGAACGCCTTGAGCCTTACAAGAAAATGCCAGCCTACCCAACTACCCAAGTCATGCTGAGGAGATACCCAGTCTCAGATCTAGTTCACGTCATTTCTGTACTTTCCAAAATCTTATTTCTTCCTTACAACATGCAAATAATATTTGTACATGAAAAATGCTTTTAAGAATTCCCTGGAATCCAGGCTGGGGATTTAGCTCAGTGGCAAAGCGCCTGCCTGGCAAGTGCAAGGTCGTGAGTTTGGTTCCTGGTACTGGAGAAAAACCAAAAAAAAAAAAAAAAAAAAAAAAAAAAAAAAGATTTCCCTAGAATCAACCAGCTTAATGAACTTTGAGAGTAAGTCATTGGCAAAGGGGCAGTGACTCAAAGACAAAAATAAAACATAGGATTCATAGTTGGATACACTAGTGTTCAGGGACTGGTGATTGTAATTTTCAGTTTTCTACTATGTGTTTCCTTTACTAAATTTGAGATGGCAGACTATATCTGCACTATCTAATCTTTAGCGAGAGATCATGTAAGTGACGATATTCAGCTGCTCCAAGTTTTGGTGGGTAACAGCTGTATAGGATTTATATCAGAAATTCAACCCCATCTAAGTCTGCATCGACGTAACTGTGGAAAACTAGTCATAAGGCTGAAGGTCCAGTTGATCTCCCCATGGACAGGAAAGACAGAAGCAGCTCCCTCTTTGGCAATGCACCAGTATGCTGGCACATAGCAAGTTCCAGGGAAGAAATCAGCAACAGCTGAGATCTCATTTAGAGAAATACTCAGCTTGGTACACTGTACAGACAGTGAGAAACAGATGATTTTCCATTAACCTGACTGCTTGCTCCCCTACATGAGTTAAATAAAAGTGAGGTGAGCCAGATGTTCAAGGCTCTTTGTCCACTAGAGGCAGAAACCCTTGACCCCTCTTTCAAAATGACCTCTGTGTCTACTCTTAATCTCTGCTCACCACCTCCAGTTAGGCATTCCTAGCAGACTGGGTTTCTGCACATACCAGTTTCTCACCAAGAATGAATTATAAACATCAAGACAAAAGTTTTAATAGGTCATTCACATACTTATTTAATATTCCCATTGATTGGTTACATAGTTATGTTCCCTGGATATTTTTATTGTATAGAGCATAACTTCAGACAAATATTTAGTGTCAGTTTTGGTTCCTTATTGGTGACACAGCCACAAATTTTCAATGTAAACATTTCAAACATTCATTTGGTGGGAAGAGTTTAAACCAGTGCAACCTGTCCATGTATCAGCTTGAAGCCCCATTTGATAATGACATGATGTAGAATGAAGCAAAAGCATAACTATTTAATCTTCCATGAGTTGGAAGGAGATGAATGAGGAAATAATATTTTAGGTTAAAACGCTGACCCTGAAATAAATTAGTTCTTACTCGTGGTGCAATAATGTCATTATTTAAACCTGTTGATTCCTCACTGCACATTAAGCCCTGCCATGTACTGCACCTAGGACTCTTAACTTGCAAGCCATCTCTGAGAAAGGGAACATTCATTTTCCCATTTTTTTGTAATTGTGAGAGTGGCAAGAATATTTGAGTACAATCATTCACAGTCTAAATGAAAATCATTCATTCTTTCTATATTCTATTGTTTCCTGGCATAATAAAGTTAGTATTGATATATGCATTGAACTTACTTTGAAAAATAGTACATAAATCAGAGATATCTATTATTTATTATTTTAAAAGGAAAATTATTTTCTACCTATCTAATTTTTAAAATCCTGAATTTTCAGTGAATGAAGCTATTATCTCACTCTCATGGATCAAAATAAGATGAGAATGAATGGTCATATGTTAGAAATGGTAAGTAGGAAATTGGGGGAACCGTAATAGAGGGCGTACTGACCAATTTATTTTATAGAGAAAGTAGTTTTCATTAATGAAACTTAAGAAATTTCATCTCTGTTGAAAGATTTACCTTTCCAGTTGTCAGGGCAAGCATTTTGGCATATTTATTATTTTACATATTTCTCTGTACTGTGTGTCATAAATATAGTCTGTTTTCTAACTTTAAATATCCTAAATATCTGCATTTCTTCTCTTCCTTACCACTATTGCTCACACTACTATCTTCAGATTCTTGACCAAATGCAGCTATGTCTGAGATACCCTGTTATCTTCTATCAATCACCCTTGCCCGGTTTTCACCACAGATAGCTGTTAAAATGTTTCCCATTGCACATCATGTGTCTCCTCAAAACTTGCAGGGCCGACCTCCTCATTCCTCTCAGTCTAGTCAAAAGCAGAATATCCTCATGGTAGCCTACAAAGCTTTTCCAAGTGTTTTTCTTTAACATAACATTTTTATCTCTAGGATATAATCCTTTGATTATTTCTATGATAGCCTCTTACGCAAAGTACCTTTAGTACCTGCTGGTTTGTAAAGACAAGAGAATACTTATGGCATAATATTTTTTCATTTAATCTTTTCAATGCATGCATCATTCTCTGTTTCACTGTCATTGTCCATTTCCTAAGTTATTCACCATGTTATCTACCTCATATTGTTATAGGGAAATAATTCCCATCTGTTACAGGTGCCAGGTTTGTGTTTCACAATGCTGAAGAATTGGTTTAAGGACAAGTTAAAGAGTAGGAAAATTTCATTAAGAGAAAGCTCCCGAGAGGCAGGAAGGGTCTTTAAAATGGGCTGTCATTGACTGCCTTCGTCTAGTTTTTATACAGCAAAATCACATTCCAAGGTACCTTTAGTCCAGCAAAATCAGTGTATTGGATTTCAAGTACCGTCACTTAGCTAATGTTGATCGAATAGAAAAGCAAAACACATCATTAACTTTAGAGTAAAGGCATTTCTCCAAGGGACAAGAGCAATGGTCATGGTGCTGTGCTCATCTACCTACAAGTTAGTTACATTTTTGGATCCTTACTGCACTACATACTGCCTGTTACTTTATAATTTTGAGCTGCTGTTTCTGATAAGACTTACGATCTTAGCCATCATGTTTCCATCTTGGGTTTCTATGGATTTGGCTTTCAGTCAAAGGCCTGATTTGTCTCATCTCTGCTCTGATTCCATCTTGTGCCTGACCCTTACTAAGTGTCTATCTATCTCTACCTAACTAAGCTATTTCCAATAACCTACTGTATTCTGTACTTCTCACACTTGCTGCATATTGACTGATACAAACTTTTCTCTCATAACTAATTTTATTGACATTTTTTCCATTCGCATAAGGAAATTTAAATTCTATATGAATGAGTATTTTGTCTGCTTCAGTAATTGCTTCATTCTATCAAATTAAACCCATATCAGTCATATATATCATATATATATGATATATATATCCTCACATAAAGAGTGAGACAGTTGAGAAGGTATTTACATGACTGACAAAACCTTAAATATTTCCAGATAATTAATAAAAATCCTGTCCCAGGGCAAATCATAAATATTATATTCTCAAATTTCCAGATTAAAATGATACATCCAAAAACATGCAAAAGAAATTTGCAAACAAAGGGTAGTTAATCAGGTTTGCATGAATTTTCCATTAGTAACTGATATTTAAAAATAATGATACAACTTTTAAAGAAAAACAAATTACAAGTTTAATGAAACAGCAGGTAAAAAGTGGAAAGTACTAAATAACAAACATAGAGCCTACATTTAAAAGGCATCACTTTAGCTATTAACCACATATTTTTGGCAAAATATTCATATTCAGTGTAATGTAGTTCAACATTTCTGGGTTTCTCTAATCCTATTTTTTTCTAAAATTTTGTCTTTTTCTTATAGAACAGCTTGATTCATTATGCAGTGAATTATTTCTAATTTGCTAATTCTTACATTATTCTTTGAAAATAAGTCATGAACCAAAATATTATGTCAGAAATAAAACCCCCAACTTTCCCAACTTTCTGCAAAGAAACTGTGCAGGCAATTGTTATCATCATTCTTTCTTTAACTTCTTCTCAACTTTGGAATTTTTTTTTTTTTTTTTGACATTTTGGTTTAATCCTTGGTGAATCAGTTTCTCTAGTGCAGCAAAACATAATGCAACTCTTAATAATTCCCAATTACTTTAGGGTATTTCTAATGTAAATATTTCCTTAATATATCTATCTTAAAATTTTTAAGATACACTCTTCCTTTTACAACTGTGCCAAGCCAGGGTCTTCTGTTTGTTCTGTTATAATGTCACTATAATCCAAGTCACTCCAACTCTTATGTTTCCTTTTTAATATTTTGCTTCACTGTTTTTCACATAATCATGTTCCCCTAATTTATTATAATCAGAATGAAAACTATTCCACTGATAAAATCACGTATTTCTTCAATTTTCACAACTTTCCCCCAGCTAAGGGTACATATAATTGCATACCAAGGGTACATATAATTGTATGCTGATGGAAATTGTTTTGTAAAACGAATCCAATAATAAATTTGTCTTTAAAATATATACTTGTACTTTTATATAAAAAAAAACAGGTTGATTTCTATCACATACAATTCTTTTATTGCTTCTTTAGGTCCATTTCATGGGGGCTTTTTTGTTTTTAAACTAAGAATAAAATATTAATTTATAGACTTTAATGTATCAGAGAAAACATCTTGAAAGTATACATATTTATCTTAAGGATTCTAGAAAAGAAAAAACATATGAATTGCTCTAGTTGCATTGTCTATAGTAATGCCCAGTGATTCTTAGTTCTGTCTCCTCCTATTCTGTAAGAATGTTAAACAGAAACACAGAGCACCCTAAGAACCCTGAGAAGCAAACACACATAAGAAAGAACACAAGGGGTGGGGATTTAGCTCAGTGGCACAGCGCCTGCCTGGCAAGCGCGAGGTCGTGAGTTTGATTGCCGGTACAGGAAAAAAACAAAAAAAAGAAAAAAAAGAACACAAGATGTGCATTTTGAATTAGAGAAGATGCAGTGGACTTTTAGAAGTAAATCTAACTTACCTAAAAGCTGAGCTGCTTTGGTCACCCCTTGACTGCTCCTGGTGTAGCAGTCCTGTGAAGCTTATCATTTGTTTGGTCTGCTTTTGAAATGTTAATTTAATCTTTAGAGTCATCAGTTCTCCTGGAAGCAGAAAAACCTGTAAAGCATTCATTTTCAAATCTCATCATTTGTTTCTGAGAAAAAAAAAAAAAAAGAATGCTATTCCCTATAGAATCAGGGAGGTTTTTAGTTTTTTTTTTTTTTTTGTTTTTTTTTTTTACAGGTGGGAAACATAACAGATTTTTTTTCTTCATTCTGGATCCACATTTATGCTGGTCAATTTGCCAGCTGTGCCAGTCCCTTTGAAGTGTAAAGCTGTCTGATTGCTTTACTTTTGTTTAGAGATTAGGGCAGTCTCATTCTATATTACTTGAAAGCTACATTGAAACTAGCATTAATTTCATTATTATGAACAATTTGTTTCTAAATCAAGACCAATTATTCTCATTATGTGGGATAATGGAAAATATGATCTTAGAATAACTGTGTAAATTACAACTGCATGAATAAGCCTGTGCTTTACTACAAAATAGAGATTAAATACTGCTTGTGGATCATTAAATCGTTATTTAATCTTCCAAACAATAACAAACGTCTGCAGCACTTTGGGTGAGGTGTGTGTGTGTTTGCACAGTGTGAAGCTTTATTTTCTGCTCTGACCTGTTCTTCAGTCCAAGGGAAATTAATGCCGTACCTCTAGTACATCAACTTCTGTATTCATTCAACTATCACATAGTTAGGAGACTAGGATGTGGCAAGCTGGCTAAGCAAGTGGATGGGACTGACCTGTCACTCACAGAGACCCAGGACTCTTTTGCTGACAATAGTTGCCGATCCCTGCGTCTTCGACCAATCAGAAGGTGTTATCTTATTTCTTATGTGAAATCAAGCAGATTTTTGATAAGAAGGCCTAGGTCTGATGTCAGCCTAAAGAATGAGGGACAAAAAGATCTCTACCATTGACCTCGTTTCCACTGTGAATTCTCCCAGTGGTCCACTCTCAGTCTGCAAAGTGTGCTTCTTTCCTTACCTTTAAAAAATGCAAAAACCTCTCTACCTTTTTCATGTGTCTTGTCCAATTCTTTGCTCTAGGACATTCGTTCACTAAGGTCCTAGAAAAAGTTTATATAACCCCAGAATTTGGTAATAATAGAGGCTTATAGAAACTAAACAAAGTGAAGTATGACCAATAACAACAGAATAATGATAGTTAAAAAGGAGATGAAGAAAATCATAATTTTAAAACTAAACTTTTAATAAAAAGAGCAGATTTAGAATACAAGCCAGTCAAAAATTCCTAAAGTCCTTAAAGACCCAGTAGGTCTGAGCCATTCCCTCTCATCTGCAAATAGTCTTAGATGATCTCTTTCTCTGGAAATGGGTTCAGCCATTACTATTTTTGCCTTGAAAAGGGGCCTTTTCCACCCGTGAATAGAGCACCTGATTCCACCTGCAAACTAGGCATTCCCTGTGGATAGGCTTCAACTCTGTCACCTGTGATAGCCATCATCCTTTGCAGAAAGAGCTGCGATTCGATAGATTCACAGGTTCTACCAATTTCCACCCTCAAATCTCCCATGAATACAACCTGCCCCAGACTATGAGGAAACTCATTTCCCTGAATGATAGAAATCTTTGTGTACTTCTCACAAATCCCTTTATGACTCTGACTAGTTTTGAAATTTCTTTGTCCATGAGGGGAGTCAGCAAACATGAAAGGATAGGGTAGGTTAGGTTTCCCATGGCTGCGTTGGGAAATTCTTAGTATGCTGTCTGGTTGAGGAAGGATGATAGAACTGGGACAAACTGGACAAACAACTGGGGAAAACTCACAAAGGTCATAAAAGCCTAGTGAACATGCATAGAACAAAGAGCAATGCACACAGAACCTGGGAGAAACTGATATCTTCAGTCATTCATTTAAATCTGGTGCTGTTTATAGGACCAATCAGAAAGGTGCTATTTTCAACTCTTCATTCACATCAATTCTTTCCATAAGGTAGTTTAAATCTGCCTCCAGACCAAGAGAGTATTTCATAGGACAGCTGTCCCTGTGCCTTATTTGGAAGAAACCAGTCCTGAAATTTTGTGTAAAAGAGTGCCTCTCTGATCTTCAGGGCCTCTGTGGGCCTTTTCACGGGTCTGCTGTCACCCTGTGGAGGATGTTATGTTACCAACTTCAGTGAGTATACAGCCTCCCTGGCTTTTCTCTATATGTTGTCTAACTCTTTGTTTAGGGCAATAAGAACCTGAAAAGCTCTCCCAGGACCTACCATCTGGTAACAGGTGACAAAAGAGTAACATCCTGTGACTAGAGTCTAAACATTGAGGGAGATATTTAGAAAAAAATTACAATACAATTCAATATGAAGTTTGCCAGGATACTGTTGTACAGCTTGATAGAGAACAGAAGGAAAGAAGTTAATTGTCTTGATAGTGCATATTTGGGGATGTTTAAAAATAACAAAGAAAAGGCAAAAGAGACTATAAAGGATATAGGAAATTTCATCTTGAAATCTTCCTTGTAATGAAAACGGCAGAAAAAATTCTTTCAGTAAAATTTTCTCAATTTTTGCATTAGAAATATTACACTATTTTTACTTTGTATTTCCTTAAGGGTTCCAGTAGTGTGTGGTCAGGTATTATAACCAGCACAGGTGTGCATTCCGCCCAGACAAGGCCAACTTGGACCTCTTTATCTGAACTTGAGTATTAACCACAACTACTAAAGCTAAAGAAGTTTATGGAATAAGCTAAGTGTTCAAATCATATAGTTTATTTAAAGCAATTAAAAACACACATCACAAAACAAAGAATGGTAAATGGGTTAAATCATTTCACTGAAATAGCAGCAAACCTCCATCTGAATCTTAGGATAAGTGATGGATAAGTGATGTTTATGTGCTTGACCGCATTCTCAGCTACTCTATCCTTCCCTGTGGATGGTACAGTTATAAGTATCAAAAATGAGGCTTGGGTGAAAGAATCCAAAATGGGACATGTCCTCAGTCAACATCACACAGTTTCTGTATAGAAACAAAACAAAATTAACCAAGAGAATTTGTACCTGGCTAAGACTATATCTTACATGTAAGTCTCTGCCCAACTGTGTGTTTTATATGTATTCTTTTTTTTTCTTTCTCTTTTTGACTTTTTGAGACAAGGTCTCGTTATGCAATTCAGGCTGAACTTGAGTTCACTTTGTAGCCCAGGCTGGCCTTGAACTCCCAACTATCCTCCTGCCTTAGCCTCCTGAGTACTGGTATTACAGCTGTATGCCACCATGCCCACCTATATACATTCTTAAACTGAGAACATAATTGATCCAGAAAAAAAAAAAAAAAAAAACAGCCAGTTTAAAAAGGCCATTTTATTACCTCACATGTCGTGAGCATTTCACATGAAAGTGTCATGTCTTACCAAATTGATCTCTTGATTCACCAGGAAACAAGTCAAAAATCTCAGCAGGCTTTTGATAGTAACTGGCAAAGTAATTATAATATTGATATTGAAATATAATGCTGAAATACCGAATACAAATTTGAAAAATATTTAAATGTAGAAATTGATCCCAAATTGATTGATTTCAAGAAAAAATGGGCTAGAAATACCTATACATATATACAGTCAATTAATCTTTACAAAAGAGGTCAAGTAATTTAATGAAACAAAAGCCTTTTCAGTGACTCATAATGGAATAGCTAGATATAAAAAAGAAAGAAAAATTTAGAAAGAAAAAAGATCCTTATTCATTACCTTAGAGTATAAACAAAGTGCAATCTGAAATGAATCTAAGCTTAAAATTTAAAATAGTTTCTAAAAGAGAAGCTATTTATGGGATTAAATGTCAAATATATTGTATAAAGAACAGATCAGTCCCTAAGCATAAAAATTGGTAGAAACTCAATTAAAAATTAGATACAATATGTAGCTGTTACAAAATGAATACACAAATGAGACTGATAGAAACTCTTAATATGTATAATAAGTAACTATCAAAATTATAAAGTAATTTTTAAATTCAATTTAAAAGAAGACAAGGAATCCCTCAAAAAAAGGGCAAAGGGCTTGAACAGACACTTAAAAGATAAGATTTGGGAAGCAGTGGTATCAATATTTATTTAGGATAAAATTGGACTACAAAGAAACATTATCTTTTATCATGTATAGTAATCAAATGAAAGACTTCCAATCCCAAATATTGCTGAACATACAGAGCAGCCAGGGTTCTTTACTCTTGTTGCTAGGGGAACAAAATGGTTAAGTCAGTTTGGAAAACTTTGTGGCCATTTCTAATAAAGCAGAACATGCCCTCCGTTCTGACATAGAAATCTATTTACTTACCCATTGTAAATGGACCATTTGCACTAAACAAATGAAAACACTGTCCATAAACATTATTGTACATGATTATTCATAGCAGCACTAGTCATAACAGCTGAAACCTGGAAGTAGCCCAAATAGCCAGCAGGGAAATAGATATACACAATGTGATGTAAAATGAAAAGTATTGCTTATGTACACAACCAAATAATGAAATTCAAAAGAAACGATTTTGAATAATTATACTGTTTTTACCCCCCCAAAATGCTTCGATTGAAGTGTGAAAATAGAGGGCATATTGCATGATTCCATAAAGTAATGTAGTGGCAATAAATGACTTATCTATTGTTACAGAAGTGAAAGTAATGATCAGTTATCATAAGCACAATAATTGACAAACAAGAGTAACTAGGAAATTTTCTGAGGAAGTAAAATGCTATGATAGTTTGATGAAACTATGTTTGAAACAGGTATATTTATTTCATAAAAACTTTCAAACTATACAATGCAGTCCTTAGTTTCAGTGTATAGAAATTATAAGAGAACCAAATTTCAGTATTTTCCAGTGCATAAAAACCTGCCATTTTTATAACAGTTTTAACTTGCTGAAGGCACATGCAAAGCATACATATAAATTGGGAATAAGACATATAAAATGAATTCAGTGAACTCACAATCTTTCAAGTCCATTGCAATTTTAACATTTTATATTAGCTGTTCTATTCTGTTTGTAGTAAATATTACTGACACTTTTCATGGTGGCAAATTGAGTTCAGGTGCAGATTTATTGGTAGAATTTTCTGTTACTGTAGGATTTTACTCAAATTTCTATTTATCTATTAAAGTTAGATATTATACTTGTATTTATGTTGACACTGTATTTTAATGAGAAATGATTCTCAAATGATTTTATCTTTCTAATAATGTGTGCTTTAGTAATTCTTTTTTAAATCTATTCATAAATCAGTCCATTTCAGTGGCCTATGTTACTGGAAATATTTTGAATGTTTCTGTTGCTTGGCCTAAGACTGATTTTTCCAGACTGTTTACTTTTTGGACTCAGCATTTCATTTGCTATATATATGTATTGCATTCAGAATTACTTCTATATTATGTTTTGATAGATAAAGCTGCAGAAGTTTTCATGAGGGCAGAGAGAGATATATAATTTTAAAAATTCAAATATTAAAAATATATTTCAATATGTTATTGGATGAAACACTCTCTAAACATATAATATGTACATTTTTTCCAGGCTTGGTTCAGTTGTAATATTTCTTTGCTGATTTGTTGTCTGGTTGATCTATCTATTTGTGATAGGGGGGTATTAAGGACCTCCATTAAAATTGTGAAATTGCTTATTTGATTTTTTTCATGACTATAAATATTTGTCTTGTAGGGATGGGTGTTCCTTTATTTGGTGCATATATATTTATGATTGGTCTTCTTAGTTTCACGTGGGACTTTCTCTAAAATAAACTATACACTAGCCCATAGAACATACTTCAGTAAATATATAACAAATGAAATTATCCCATGTATATTATCTGACCATAGTGCAATGAAATTAAGGGCAAATGAAATCATAAAAGCTCCATTAACACATGGAAATTAAATAACACCCTTCAGAAAAATCTATGGGTCACAGATAAAACTAAAGAAATTAAACAATATCTACAATTAAACAAAAATGCAGATAAAGCATAGTGGAACAGATGAGACACAATAAAAACAGTTCTAAAGGGGAAATTTATACACTGAATTCTCATATCAGGAAAACAGAACAAGCAAAAATAAATAATGTAATGTTTTACCTCAAGTTACCAGAAAAAGAAGAGCAAGTCAAGCCCAAAGCCCATAAAAGGGAAGAAATTCTCAAGATCAAAGCAGAAAT
>NW_004955443.1:12796783-12798148 GCF_000276665.1 Chinchilla lanigera | reverse complement strand
TGAAAATGTAATTAAAAACTTAGAAACAAAGAAAAGCTAAGGTCTTGATGGATTCAGTGCTGAATTCTACAAAAAATTTAGAGAAGATTTAATATCAATACTCCACAAACTCTTTAATGAAATTGAAAAAAAAGTAATTCTCCATCACTCATTCCTGGAGGCAAATATGGAGGATCCCCAAAACTCCACCAAAATATTTCTAGATTTAATAACCAAATTCAGTAGCATAGCTGTATACAAAGACAATGCTCAAAAATCAGTAGCATTCCTGTACACTAAAAACAAACTCATTGAGAGAGAAATTAGGGAAACTACAACTTTCATAACAGTATCTACAAAATGAAATACTTATGAATCAATCTAACAAAGGAAGTAAAAAATCTATACAGTGAAAATTAAAGCACTCTGAAAAAAAAAAAAGATCGAAGAGGATTTCAGAAAATGGAAAGACATTCCTTGCTCATGGATAGGAAGAACTAACATTGTGAAAATGGACATACTCCCAAAATTGTACAGATTCAATGCAATCCCAAATAAAATACCATTACTATGCCTCAGTCATCTAGAGAAAACATTGCTAAAATTCATCTGGAACTAGGAGACCTGGAATAGCAAAGGCAATCCTGGGCAACAAAGCCAAGGAAAGAGACATTACTTCCCTGACTTGAAATTATACTACAAAGCTACTGTGATAAAATCAGCATGCTACGGGCAAAAAAACAACAACAGACCTGAGGCTCTGTGGAACAGATTAGAAGATGTAAATACAACTACAAACACTCTCAGCCACTTTAGTTTTAACAAAGGAAGCAAACACGTTCACTGAAAGAGAGATAGCCTATTTAAAGAAAGTTTCTGGTAAACCTGGCTCTCTAAATTACAAAGACTTAAACTAGATCCATCTCTATCACCAGGAACTAAACTAAAATCAAAATGGATCAGAGATCTAAATATTAAAACAGAAACAGTAAATCTACAGGAACAGAGTAGGCAGAAATCTTGAAGATATAGTTGTAGGTAGAGAGTTCATGAACAAAACCCAGACTGCATGGGAAATATTTCAAAGAATCAACAACAGATAGCATCTTATTAAAATGCTTTTACACACCAAAAGACATCACCAACTTAGTGAAAAGTCAACCCACAAGGTGTAAAAAAATTAGCCAAATGTCCTTCAGACAAAAGATTTCTATCTAGAACATATGAAAAACTGAAAAATAAAACATTTCCCAAATTCAAGTACCCAATCCAAAATTGGGAATCTGGGATGAGCAGTCACTTTTCAAATAAAGAAATACAAATGGCAAATAAATATATGAAAAAATGTTCAACATCACTGGTCTTTGAGAGATGCAAATTAAAACA